>NC_138552.1:130523838-130933838 GCF_964273705.1 Natrix helvetica | reverse complement strand
GTCCAAGATGGGCCTAGGCAAGATATCTCCTTCATGTATATTCAGAGGTGGGCTGCTGGCGGTTCACCGGGGTTCAGGAGAACCTCTAGCTAAGTTTCTGTGCAGTTCAGAGAACCCCCAAATCCCATTCCTGGCTGGCCCCACCCAACTCACCCCGCTCCTCCCAAGAGTCCCAAAACGCAGCCTGTTTTGGATGCAGGTAAGTGCAGGGCGCAGCAGAGGCTTGGGGAGGGCAAAAAGCAGGCCTACCGGAAGTTTGGGAGTGCCTGGGGAGGCCGTTTTCACCCTCCTGGAGGCTCGAGAAAAGCCTCTAGAGCCTGGGGAGGGCAAAAATGTCCACCCCCGCCATGGTGCAAGAGGCCAACTAGGCCATGCCCACCATGGCCACGCCCACTCAGCAATCGGGAAGAGAACCCCTTGCTAACATTTTTGAAGCCCACCCCTGTAAATCTATCTCTGTGTCTCATCTCTGCATGAACTTTCTCTCTACTACCATCACTCCTTTATTGGATAGCAAAACCTGGTTTTCTTTTTCTTTCTTTATATTTATCTAGGAAATGTTTAGGCATCTCCACATCTTTAATGGAAAAAACGTAAAGGTACCGGGGGGGGGGGGGGCAGTAAAACAACAGACAATATGTCTGTCAGAATATCCCAATTTATCCATTGACTTTTTTCTTTCCTCTGCGTGTGTCTGAAAGGATGTACAAATGGGAGAATGGTCAGCCCTTGACAAATGCCCACTTGATACTGAACGTATGTAATACATGCACACATAGCCACAAACACTATAATTCTAGCCGAGTTTTGTAAGCTATGGCTTCTTCAGTTTCACTTCCAGAAAATAATTGGGTATCCAGTAATTGTAGCTATTGTTTCTATGTACAAAGTCGCATAGTACAATTCTCCATGATGCCCTCCTATCTGAGTTTCTGTGTCAGTCATCATTGCTTTCCCATTATTGTTTACTTGATTCAGTGAATGAGATTTACTTTCTTCTGCTTTGGCCTCTGGTTTGACCAGAAACCTTCTAAATTACTTTAAGCCATATTTGGTGGTTTGGATGGAAGAAGAAAAAAATGCCGCACATGAGTTCCAAACTCATAATTCTTCAAAGCATTTGGAAGGAGTAGCTCCATTTCTTGTCTGTCAGAAACTAGATAGTAACCTAGACTGCTCTTTTGCACAAGGAATACTTAAAATGATCTGTGGCTATACGCAAAGAAGCATGCTTCTTGATTTCTATAGAGATTCTCAATCACCCAGGTCAAGGTTGTCCAAAAAGAGCTTTTTCCAAAAGGCAATATGATTCCTTGTTTTTCCCTTTGAAAAAGTTTCAAGGTTCTGAACTGAAGAAGCTTCTTGGATGAGAAGCGAAATATTTTCAAAGAAAAAAAATCTAAGAGTCCAGCTCCCCTTTGGAAAAAGCACGCACGGGGCATGTTTCTTGATGCTTTCGTGAGACTTGGTTACAATTTCTATCTTTCTCCATAGTCATGGAACCAGATGTGCTGGAGAAGTGTCTGCTGCAGCAAACAACAATATATGTGGAGTTGGAGTGGCTTATAATTCAAAGGTAGCAGGTAAGGTTTAAACTAGAGATTTTCTTCCCTAGCCATGTTACTGTTTCATTAAAAAGAACAATGGATGTGTGAGAAGTAGATCATTTGCAGTATAAATTTCCCAACATGCTATACTTGGGGGGGGGGGGGAAATAATCTATTACATTTGTTTTTTGGATGTATAGAATTGGCCCTCTTTCTTGACTTCCCTTCCTATCTGAGCTTTTATTGATGAGCACTGCTGAACTATATATTTTGAACCATAATATACTAATATCCTATAGTTCTTGGCAGGAAGCTCATCTGATAAATAGACTGACCACAGTCCTTTAAGAAGGAGATAAATTGATGTAGACTCCTCCTGTTACAGGAATGCTTTTGATTATTATTGCCGGCATTGATTCTTTGTTGCTATTATTTTTGTTAATATTTTATCATTTTAGAATTGCATTGGTATGTTTACTTTCATAAACACATTCGTTTATACAAGGACCATAAACTATTCACAGTTCGTATGCAATAGGCACAGTATATATTAGAATAGGAAGGAAGGGGAGGGAGGGATGGAGGAAATGTTAAGTTTGTTCCCTCAGAGTGGTAGCGTGAGCAATTTTAGATTTGTCAAAGTCTTTTGGGGAATTAATTTTTGGTAAAGAGACCCACGATGTAATAATGAATTACATTATAGTTGAGGTCTAGCACCATCAAGTGGTCACTGAGATATTGGTGAAAAAGTCAGTAACTCAAATCCAGGAAGGTTGCAAATTATTTTTCACATTTTAGGTTTCAATAATGTCTTGGGGAAAAATGGAGCCATTTCAGATTTTATTTTAGAATGAATTCTAAAACTTTATTTTCAGAACAGAAGCAAATTAGAGGAGGGAACTGGAGAAATATTTCCCTATGATGAGTTTGCTTACATTAAGGATTTTTTAAAAAGAGGAATTTTAATATTATAGATTCTTTCAGATTATAATGTTACTGTCTAGAGTTTTTCACTATAGCTTATTACTTCCTACAAATATCAGTTGAAAATAACAAGATAATCAGAACAGAAACTTTGGCTGTTATTCATACCGATATTAAGATGAGAGAATTGACTTGGTATTCTCCAAAGTTGGTGGAGACAGCGGTCATGCATGGGTTAACTCAGTCAGTAACCAATAGAACTGAGTCTACCAAAGTGATGTCATCGCCTCTGAGGAGCATGCTCCCGCTTTTTAAAACTCAGTTCAATTGGAACTGGCTGTGCTAATCGCTTTCTCCTCAACTAGTATTTAATAATTGACTATTCTAATTGGATTTAATTGGCTTTTACTCAAAGGGAAAAAATTCGTCTAAATTGGAAAGACAGAGAATAAGATTCTGCTGGATCTCCTTTGAGGCAGGACTCTCAATAGCTCCTGGGCTGCTGGAGAGACATTGCCAGGGCTTATTCGAGGCTTTTGCCTCCGAACTTGCCTATGGGCTTCTGAGGCTCCCTGGCTAGCAGCGCGGTATTGCAATAGCCGTTGGAGGCTCCACTCAATGCTGCTGCCTCTGCTGGCTTCCCCTGGCTCTCCCTTGCCGCCAACGCTGCTAACCGCCGCTACCAGAAGCTATCGGACGCCGCATGGAGCCTCCAAAAGCCACGAAAAGCCACTGCCGCCGCTGGGAAACACTGCTGCTGCCACCGCACCTCACCACCATTCCTCTGTGCTCCCTCTGCCGCTAGACCACTGCGGCTTCGCCCTTGGCTCCGCAACCTTGCTGCAGGACCTCCGACGCCCACGCGCACTTCGCAGCCTTGGCTACCACCGCACTTCGCAGCCTTCGCAGCCTCAGTGCCATCTTGTTTGGGTGCAAAAGTCGTCTGGTGGCCATTTTACCTTCTTCAAGAGCCATGAGTACAGGCCATGGCCTTCTCTCCTAATCCTGAGCTTCAACTGCTTCCAATATCCTTGGCCCATGCTCCCACCACTGAGCCCCATTCATCTGGGGCCCACAGGCGCAGGTCTGCTCTGGAAGCTACCCCCACTGAGCCCCCTTCCAGGAACCCCAGGCCTAATCAGAGGGGTGTAGGTAATCCATCCCTTCAGGAGGATGACAGTGCCTCTCAGGTCCCTACAAAGAAAGCCAGGGCCAAGACCAAGCACACTGAATCATGCATATTCCAGGCCCAGAGGCCTTTTCACCCCAGTCCCCCTCCTGACTTATCTTTGGATTCAGAGGATGACCTCTCCCCTGCAGCTTCCATTCTCCATCCCGAGGATGCCAGGGGCACAGGCAATTTGGCCAACAGTTGGGATGGTTCGGATGGTGACAGGAGCATCACCCCTGATGAGGATCCCCTCTGCCAGGAAGACATTTCTCCACCTCCCCACCGCCACCGTTCTTATCCACCGGGCATGGCTGATATGATATCTGAGGCCATTGAATGGGGCAGAGCGGCTGGAGGTCTTCTAACCGTTCTACTCCTTGCAGGTCTGCTTCTTCCTCTAGTTCCAGGCGCAGGGATGGTGATCTCTCAGCTTCATCATCGCACGAGCTGCCCAGCACTTCCAGTCAACCGTCGGTTTTGGGGGCAGAGGAACGCCCTGCAAGAGAGTCAGATCTCTTGGGAGGCGAGGGTCTTCCTCCCGACCCACCTGCCTTTGTCGGTTTATTTAAACCTGCTGTCTTTCGATCTCTCCTTTTTAAGGCCAAAAAGATCTTCTCCCAAGATGGCTCAGGGAATGGAGGCAGACAAGAATGACACCACTGATCCTCTCTTCATGCAGCCTACAGTGGAAAAGGAGGTGATTCCGTCGCCCAGACTTTTCATAGACGTTGTCCAGAATCAATGGGCATCACCAGGTACAGGCCCCCTCCCCAATACCTTGGACAATCACTTGTATAATGTCGTGCCTGACCTCGCCAAGGCTTTGGAGGTACCTTCTATTGACTTGCCTATAATTGGCCTTTCCTCTCCTAACGCAGCCTCAGCAGCTCCTGAGGAGGCTCTTCACCCTGAAGACAAGAGGATAGAACAAACTCTGGTCGAGGGTCACCAGGCCTCAGCTTGGGCCATTAGAGCGGGTACCTCTGCTTCTTTCTTTAGTCCCTCCACCCTGTTATGGCAGAGACAACTTCAAGCTCGGCTTCCAGCCTGAGATTCTAGGGCTCGCAGGGACATTAACAAAATTAAAGTGGCCCTAGAATACACAGCAGATGCTTCCTTGGATACGGCCCGTTTTGTGTCCAAAGCTATTGCATCCTCCATCTCCACCCGCTGGCTTCTTTGGCTGAAGCAGTGGCAGGCAGAAGCACGGGCCAAGTGGAGGCTTGCCTCCTCTTCCTATTCTTCCTCCCTTCTCTTTGGTCCCCCATTAGAGCCCCTACTGGTAGAGTCCAAGGATAAGCGGAAGGTTCTACAACCAACCACAAAACAGCAGGAAGGTTGGAACCAGTCCTTTTATCGCAGGCAGCCCTTTCGTGACGGGGGTGCCTCCAACTCATCACCTCATGCTTAAAACTTCCTTTCTGGTGGCCATAACATCTGTGTGGAGGGTTTCAGAACTGGCAGCTCTTTCCATCCGTGCTGACTTGTGTGTGTGCCACCCAGACTGTGTGGTCCTTCACATCGACCCCACCTTTGTCCCGAAAGTGAATTTGGCATTTCATCGCTCTCTGGATCTCACTCTTCCAAATTTCTGTCCTGCTCCATCTCACAGTCTGGAGCGCAATTGGCACAAACTAGACATCAGGCGTGCTCTTAAGATCTACCTCATCAAGATGGCAGTCTTCAGGTGCAGCGAAGCCCTCTTCATATCTTTCCACCCTACCAACAAGGGGCTGAAAGCTTCTCCATCTATGATTGGCCGATGGATCAGGTCTGCCATTGCAAAGACTTACATCATGCATTACCTCACACCCCCATCCAACATTATGGCTCATTCCACGTGCAGTGCGGCTACATCAGTGACATGGGTGCGGCAGGCCTCGGTGGAAGAGATCTGCAAGGCGGCTACCTGGTCTATTCCTAATTCATTTATACGACATTATAAGGTGGGTCGGTATGCGTCAGCGGATGCGGCCTTTGGAAGGCAGGTCCTACCACAAGTTCTTCCTTCTTCCAGCTTCTAGGCCAGTCTCATTCCCTCCCGGGGACACGCCAGCTTTGGTACATCCCATGCATGACCGCTGTCTCCACCAACTTTGGAGAATGGGGCATTGGTTCTTACCTGATATGCTCCTTCTCTGGGCAGGTGGAGACAGTTGTCATCCCCACCCATTTGGGTCCTGACCTAATGCTCTGGGAGCATTGTTGTGAAGTCACAGGATGGAAAGCGATTGTTCAGCGCACAGCAGTCTACTTCTCTCCTTCATCAAGAAAAGCGGGAACATGCTCCTCAGAGGCGATGACATCACTTTGGTAGACTCAGTTCCATTGGTTACTGACTGAGTTAACCCATACATGACCGCTGTCTCCACCTGCTCAGAGAAGGGGCGTATCAGGTAAAAACCAGTGCCCCATTTCATGTAATGCACTTGATCTAACAATTTTAATAAAAGCCTTTTGTTTAACTTTTTAATTTTTTATCTACTGCCCTGTACATTTTCCATTGAGATACATGAAATCAAAACATCCTTAGATTTGGTTAAATTAAATAGTCTACAATATTGAACTTGCAAAAATTAATCTTGCATTCCAAAACTGTTTGCACTTCTCATGAAAGAATCACTGTGTTTGCATTTGCTTGATCCTGGATGTTAATTATGTTTTGTGGCAGGAAAAAAAAATCAAATCATGGTTTGAATTTTTATACCAGAATTTCATTAAAAAGATGCTATAGCATATGCTAGGCTTTAAATTCTGGGTGTTGAAATCCCCTGTTGAGAAATGTTATTATAAATGTCTTGTTTGATTTCAGTTTTTTAAATCTCTCCTTCTCCTTAATCTCTCCTTCTTTCTTTTTCTCTTCATCAATATCTGCAGGTATCCGAATGTTGGATCAGCCATTTATGACTGACATTATAGAGGCTTCTTCTATCAGCCACATGCCTCAAGTAATTGATATTTATAGTGCTAGTTGGGGTCCCACTGATAATGGCAAAACTGTGGATGGGCCAAGAGAACTGACCTTACAAGCCATGGCAGATGGAGTGAATAAGGTAGTGCTTTGTTTTATGTTTTCCTGCCCATAACGTTGCTGTAATATCAGACTTCAATGAAAGTTACTTACATTGTAGAAGATAATGAATTGCCTATAAATATTACCTTATCAGAAGACGGAAAGATGGAAGCATAATAAATTATCAACAGGAAAGTCTTGTTTTGCTTCAATGAAAATAGGGCATACAAGAGTTAAATGGTAGCTGATACAATGAGTACAAACTGAAGATTTTGCTATCTGGATACTTTACGCCTCAGAAAGCAGTAAATTGCTAGTAGGCTTCATGGTTTGTTTCCCCACATATACTGTATCTTTAATGAGGGAGGAAGTCCTGCAGCAAGCTGAAATGTCAACAAAATGATGAAATGTGCCTGAGTGGGACATCATGATGCCAGCTCCAACATTACAATGCAATTGTAAAAAGTGGCAAAGTTTATGTCATATCATTGCAATGTTTTCTAATTACACGAGAGAAGCTTTGGACTGTTGGCATTCGTGTAGTTGTGCAAAGGCACTGTAAGTACTGCTGAGAAAAAGGAAAACACTTCATTATACAGCACATAGGTAAGCTGGACAATTTGTTCCCACCTTATTTATTTATTTTTTTAGCTTTTTCCTCTGATAAACAGATAGTGATGACATTCAGAACATCACGAAGGATCAGCCTCGGGGCTTACTTAAGGAATTTGGGGGCCCAATTTGACTCTAGTTTCGGTAGCCCGCATTTTGATTAACCTTGTATACATATTTCTATGTATTCAAAATGAAATTCTTATAGGACCTCAACTTAACAACAATTATGTATCTAGAAAAAATGTTTTGGATACAAAAGGCATCTCCCTGTAAAATTCTGTTTCAGCAAGTGAGTCCATTGGCCTGATATACTTGTTGACCCAACACAGTTTATCTTCTGTGTGGATTTTCCCATCCCTACATCCAATCAATTCAGTGTGCTTAGTGACTATCCCTTAGCTGTTGTGAAACTGCACTTGCTCATGGGTAGACGGGAACACTTGAATTTCTACCAGTCCCACCTACCCACTGGCTAACATAGAGCTGTACTGCTGCTAGGTGGTTCTTCCCATTCAAAACCTTTGTTAGCTCGGTATATATCTATTGATTAATAGCAGGATTAGCTTCTGAGTGGCTCTGTTACTCTGAGCAACTTGAGGGAAGCACAAGGGAAGACTGAAGAATGGAGATGTCGCTTGATTTTGTGTCTTCACTTGCCCATCGCTTCCTTCAGTCCATCATGTTGCCTCTACAATTCCATTAAATCAGCCTCAGCTGCACCATAAATGGCACTACTTCTTCAATCGTTTTCTTTAAAAAGCAGCTACTGAGGAGTCACTGCAGGAGAGATTATTGATATCTGGTCCAAGACTGAGAGCTTCCTGAAAATATTTGATTCTCCACTATGTGATTTCATAAGATTGGATGCCACAGGAGCTTGGCTTAGCAGGACTCTCTCTTTTTTTGGCCACATTTTATGGTAGCGGCTAGGAGATTTCAGGTGATTTTTTAAAACTTGGTTAAAAACAATTGAGCTTAGATGAATCAGTGCAGCATTTCATATACAATATTTTATTTTTAGTAGAATGAAAGAAACTTGTATTTTAGGATTCTCATGGGATTTATCTGCCAGATAGACCTGCAATTTTTAATAAAGGACCAGATGTGTTTATATTGTTTTTTATTTAGGTTATAAAAACATTGGAATGGAAAAGGAGCACTACACTTTAACTACTCTGATAGCCATGTAATGTCAATTATTACCTTAATGAACAGAAAATTAACACAGGAGTAGTAATTGAGGAGAACAGAATGGTACAGGAAAATGTGCTGCACTTAGCATAATATGTTCAATTGAAAGGAAGTCAGTGCTAATGTCATTTAAATGGCAACTCTATGGCGTTTCATTTAGAATTTGGTTGAATTCATAATTAAAAGTGGCTATCTTCCTTAAGAGCAAATTAGCCTAAGGCTGTACTTGGTTTGAATTTCATTCTAATAGACTGCAAACCTAACCTCTCTCTCTCAGTAAAACCTCACAACTGTTACCATCCCAATCTAATTTCATGTGGAATTCAGTTGCCAGAGAAATTGGCCATATTTTTAGTCAACATTCTGAAAAATTAGGCTTTAAGGACTTTTTCCAGTGACTGTCCATGCAAGTGCTTGCCACTGCAAGTCATTCAATATTAATTCTAGATCTTCTTTCCTAGTTGTGTTTTCTAAATTACATTTGCTACTTTTAATTAGCTAGCTCTGATGACAGAATACTCCTGCCAGAATACTCTAGAGAGAGGTGTCAAACTGGCGGCCTATGGGCCAGATGTGTCACCTGCAAGCCACACCTACCCCAGCTCCATGACTGGGGAAAACCTCATGAAATGTCAAGTGATGGCAACGTGATGCGGCGAGTTTGACACCCAGGCTCTAGAGCAGGGGTGCCAAACTCAAGGCCCAGGGGCCAGATCCAGCCCATGGGATGCTTAGATCTGGTCCGTGGAGCTGCCCTGGAAACAATGAAGGACCAGCCCGTTGCGCTGCTGCCAGCAAAAACGGAGCTTGGCAGAGGGTTGCAGGAGGACGTTGCAGCCAAAAATGCAGCTCAAGAGCCCATTTTCGCTGGCAGAGTGCTCAGGCCACAAAAGGAGCCCTGACACAAATGACATCAAGCTGGCCATGCCCAACCTTAGACACACCAATCCCAGCCCCCTGAGATCAAACACAACCCTGATGTGGACCTCAATGAAATCGAATTTGACACCCCTGATCCTCTGCTTGTCATGAGGGAATATACTAATTACATGGCACCTGGGAGAATGCTTTTCCTTACCTGGAAGAATGCTTTTCCTTACCTGTGCATTGCACAGAGAAGATACTTATTTTCTTCTCAGAGCACAGCTTGCTTTTTAAATGGGTTTTCAAGGAGAGGTTAATCAGGGAAAGAAGCAGGCTACATCAGGAACACTTGGTTTCAAATGGCCTTTTCTCACCTAACTCTTGTTTTCAAAATGAAAAACAAATTGAGAGCCCCAAAACTGTACACTACATAGGCCTAAGAATTCAGCAAAATGGAAATGCCACTAGAATGTATTGCTGTTTCTGAAATAGTCTTGTTTTTATTGCCTGTGGACTGAAAAATTATCTGTATACTGAATTACAAGCCATTAGACATGATAACCCTCCACATTTTTTTTTACTTCAGAGGAGGAACCTCTTCCTCGTTAAGAACCTTTCCTAAATCTGCTCTTTTCCCAGGTTGAGCATAGTCCATCGATTCTAGGTTGCTTCCTTGGATCCATAAAGCCTTTCTCTTTCTCCAGGCCCCTCCCTCCCTCCCCACAACCAGTTGCTTCTCCTGTAATGTGTGGGAAGTGTCTGCCAATAGATCTCTAATTCTGCTCCTCAACTTCTCTGGAGGAAACTTCTCTGGAAAACACAAATGGTCCAGTTCCCAATCGCTCAGAATAGAGCTGGAAGGTACCTTGGAGGTCTTCTAGACCAACCCCCTGCTCAAGCAGGAGACCTTGTACCATTTAAGATAGGTGGTGGTCCAGTCTCTTCTTAAAAGCCCCCAGTGATGGAGCACCTACAACTTTTGAAGGCAAGATGTTCCACTGGTTAATTATCCTCACTGTTAGCAAATTTCTCTTAGTTCTAGGTTGCTTCTCTCCTTGATTAGTTTCATCCATTTTTCTTGTCCTGCTTTGAAAAATAACTTGACCCCATCTTCTTTGTGGCAGCCTCTAAAATACTAGAACACTGCTATCACCCCTAACCATTCTTTTCTCTAGCCATTCCCAGTTCCTGTAACCGTTTTTCATATGGTTCAACATAGTCCATTTTCTATAGGTTACCTAATGTGAGTGCTCACAAGGACAACTTTGCCAGACAAAGTCACCTGATTTATAATGAAACTGGATGATGGCATGGGAAACACAGAGTAGGGGTAATTATCCAATTTTTGAGACCTTCCCATGTCCCACCACTGATATGGATACAACTGATAGTTTTCTTGGTTTTGGCTTGGTGGGATGTAGGAGCCCAATCAAGTTTGACTTGTTTAGCAAACAATGGTAAAACCCAAGAATGGCTTAGGGCAGTGATGGCGAACCTTTTTTGGCTCGCGTGCCACAAGTGGGGGGAGCGCAGGGGGGTCGAGTGCGGGCGTGCCACACCCATAATGCAACACGCGACACCCCCCCATGCGCATGCGCGCAAAACGCACGACCCCCTTATTTTTACATGGTTTTTTTGCCCTTACCATGCTCCAGGGGCTTTATAGGAGCCTGGGGAGGGCGAAAAGAGCCTCCCCCGACCACCCGGAGGCCCTCCGGAGGTTTCAGGGACTGTCCAGAGGCTTCCCTGAAGCCTTCAGAGCGCTTAAAACCACCCTCCGAGCAAACCGGAAGTGACTTCCGGGTTGCTCGGAGGGTCGTTTTAAGCACTCCGAAGGCGTCAGGGAAGCCTCAGACAGTCCCTGAAGCCTTCGGAACGCTTAAAACGACCCTCCGAGCAACCCGGAAGTCACTTCCGGTTTGCTCGGAGGGTGGTTTTAAGCATTCCGAAGGCTTCAGGGACGGTCCCTGAAGCCTCCGGGGGGGCGGGGGAGGCTCTTTTCGCCATCCCCAGGCTCCTATAAAGCCTCTGGAGCCTGGGGAAGGCAAAAAATAGCTTTTAAAAAGGTGAACTCAGCTGGCCAGCGCGCGCATGCGCGCTGGCCAGCTGACAGGGCAGCGCCTCGTGTGCCCTGACAAATGGCTCCACGTGCCACTTGTGGCACGCGTGCCATAGGTTCGCCATCATGGGCTTAGGGTGATGTTTTCTGGGCTTGTATTTGGAACTACTCATATATGGTATATGTCTTAAAATAATAATGGCTTAAGAGTTCCCCAGACCCTTAATTATCAGTTGGGGACCATAGATAGCATCTCTTCTTTTGCTTTTTTACTAAGATCTAAATAGATCCAAAAGCATAATAAAATCATCTTAAATCATGTAAGAGAGGTTATTTCCTAAAGGCAATTCATACCTAGGTTGGAGAAGGATAATTGCAATAGCAAAACATTTAGCACTATTTGTAGCAGTTACTATACAACTTGAGGCCCATTGGATAATCATTTCAGAACTATTTCCTTACCTAAACAGGGGGGGAAATGACTGCAGGTTAAAAAAAAGGCAGTGGAAATGGGAGAAACTGCCAACTTCCTGCCCACTGAGTGGGAAGGTGGCAGGGAGCAAGATAAATTACTCTCCCTCTCTTTCTCCCCCCCCCCCATTTGATTGTACAAAGCTTACACAGAAAAAGTCAATGGGGAAGGCAGCAAGAGGTTGCAAGTCCAAGGCCAGCTGGCAGATAAGTGCCTACTGACAAATGGGAGAGGGAGTAAGGGGATGTCAGTAAGGAATGTCACATGGGATGTATGAGAGATGCCATGTAGGCTGGGAAGAGTGTGTGGGTATGCACAGAGATGCTGCATAGGTTGGAAGGGCTGCACGAATGGGCAACATAGATCAGGAAGAGGCATGGGTGTGTGTGAGTGTTGCTGTGTGGGCCAAGATAGGTGTGCAGGAGGCAGTGAGAGTCAAGAAAAATGCACGGGGTTACAGAAGTGCACATGAGGTTCCATGTAGGTTAGGAATGCATGTGGGGGGGCTATATAGGTCAGGAAGGGAGGGGGGAATACCCAGAGCTGTTGTCTGGATTGAAATAGTCATGTGGGAGTGGCATAGGTTGGGAGTGGCATAGGTTGGGAGTGTGCATGAATGCTGCCTAGACAGGGAAGGCACACAAGGGTAGTGCAGGACTGAAGGCTGCATGGGAGCATGAAAGAGGTACCACACAATTTAGGGAAAGTGCATGTGGGAGGCAGTGTGGGTCAGGAACAGTGTGTTGGGTTGAGCAAGAGGTGCTGCATGAGTCGAAAAGCATTATGGAGACAATGGAGACCAGGGAAGATGCATAGAGAGTGGCATCGGCTGGGGAGAGTGTCAAGGGATACATCCCTTCCCAACAGGCAGGTAAATGGCTGCTGCTGGGTGGAGGAAGGAATGAGACATTGTGAGACTTCCTGGGAAGTTGCCATGGAACACTGAACATGAAGACCATGCAACCACAGCAGCAGTTACATGGGATGTATGAGAGCAGTGCATCAGCAGCCATAACTCCTAAATTTCATTTCTTCAGAAGTCATGGGTCCCAGGTATTGAGGACTTTCTGTAAGTTGTAGGTAACTTGAGGTAACTTGAGGTAACTTGGTTCAAAAATTGTTGCCCTGAGATGCACTGTTTCGCTCAGGACACAAGAGTTTTAGTAGTATGTAGATATCATCCTGATTCAAGAGCAACATAATTTTATGCCTCTGTATCATAAACCCCCATCCTCTGCCTTGAGCTGAAACTATATGAGTCTTCTGGATTTCTCCCTCTGTGCATCAGTGCAAGGTTATATGACTGCCGTGTTTCCCTGAAAATAAGACAGGGTCTTGTTTTCTTTTGATCCCCCAAATAAGCACTTGGCCTTATTTTTGGGGAGGTCTTACTATTTTTCAGGTGCAGGAGGTGGCGAGAGTGGTCACCTCATGGCTGCTGCTGTGTTGCAATATTTTCAGGGAGGGCTTGTTTTTTTGGGAAGGATTATTTTAGCACATGCGCTCAAAAACCCCCCAATTGGGCTTATTATCCAGGGAGGTCTTATTTTCAGAGAAATAGGGTAGCATTGTTAATTATTTTTGACACATCCTTCATAACAAATGGTGATAATGCCAAAATAACAATATGTGCATGTTGACATAAATTCACACTTGTCACTGCCCCTCCTCCTAGATGCCCCTGGCAAGGTATTTGGGGATTAGGACTTTTGGGAACCTGCCTCTAAAAGAGCAGAAGGCAAAACATTGCCTATATTTAAACAACGCCAGAAGCAAGATAGCTGTGCACTTTCTCTGGTTTCTCTTCCTCCCTTGCTCCATTCTATTTTCAGACTTTGAATTATGCACGGAAACATCCAAGCTTTTTCTTTCCTTTGGAAAACAGTCAATGGTTGCTGCCAAAAAACAGATAATTAGCACCCCTGCTAAGATGTTCTAGCTGAAAGCTTAGGCAGGATGAAAATGGCAAGAAAAGAAAAATATTATAGATTGGAAGCATGACCTTCAAAATATATTCTGTCTTGCAGCAATGCAATTTCATATTTATTATTATCAGACCCGCTTCCTCTGTTTTGCTTTGGTATGGTTCAAAAGAAAATAAAAATGGTTGCTAGATATCTGGAAACTCCTGTGCTGGGCTGGAGAAATGAAATGGAGACCCCCAAGATCCTGAGCTTCATTTCTGCAGCCCAATGAAGGATTTCCACACATATTCCCCTGCATGGAGGGGAGGGGAAATCTTTGGGCAGGTGGCAGCAGCTTGTAACTTTTCTTGGCAACTCCCTTGTTGACTTCCTGGGAAAGCCAGCAGAGAAAATTGCAAATGATTGAAGGACACTTAGCAACTTGGTTGTAAGCAGGGTTGGCTTCAAAATTTTTAGCAAGGGGTTCTCTGCCTGGTTGCTGGATGGGCGTGGCCATGGTGAGAGTATGGCCTAGTCCAGTGTTTCTCAAACTTGGTGACTTTAAGTCCTGTGGACTTCAACTCCCAGAATCCCCCAGCCAGCACAGCTGGCTGGGGGATTCTGGGAGTTGAAGTCCACAGGACTTAAAGTCACCAAGTTTGAGAAACACTGGACTAGTCAGCCTCCTACACCATGTCATGGGGTTTGTTTCTGCTCTCCCCAGGCTCCAGAGACTTTCCTTGAGCCTCCAGAGGGGTGAAAACAGCCTCCCCAGAAGCCCTCTGGAGGCTGAACTTCCAGTAGGCCCATTTTTCACCCTCCCTGAGCCTCCGCGCATGCCCTGCAATTACCTGCATTTAAAACGGGCTGTGTGGGAGGGGTGGGGCAGGGTGGGTGGGATGGGTCCAACGAGGAGTGGGATTTGCGGGTTCTCCAAACTGCACAGAAACTTAGCTAGAGTTTCTCCTGAACCTCTGCGAACCTCCAGCAGCCCACCCCTGGTTCTAAGTGCAAATAAATTGCCAAAGGCCCAAATGATGATCATGTGACCAGGGAGAGGCAGCAAAATGTTTTATGATGTCCAGAAGTGTTTTATGGCTCATAAAATACCCTTTTAGAGCTTTGAACAATTGTTAAACAACCAGTCATAAGTCGAGGACTACCTGCATCCCTGAAAATGGGACATACATCTTTATACCTGATGTATAAATGGTTCTTATTTGGAAACTAGCCATGATGGAGCTCCAATAATATTTTCAGAATAGGAAAGTATTCAACAGCCAGGCCGTGGATCTTTAATAAAACTCTGACATGAATAAGCATGGAGAGTCTCATTTTGCTTGCCAGGGTTTGATTTTGATTATCATATTCCAAGGAGATTACACATGAATAAATGAGGAAAACTGAAATATTAGCCAAGCAAGAAAGACATGTCAAGAATTTTAATGTGATGGCAACCAGGAAGCGATTGTTTTTAGTATTGGAGAAGGGATGCAATAACATTCTCTTGCTCCAGTCTGAGGTCCTCATTTTAGTTGCAATTAAAGTGGAATGTAGGTAATTGGGAATGATATGAAACAGAGTGTTTTTCATCATATTAAGCTAAGGTGATTCATAAAGCAGCTGCTTGCAGAAAATTTAGTGTCACATAATAATTTGGATCAACAGCTTGGTAGTTCCCATACAGAACCTTTTCCACGAGTTTTATGCATTGCAAATAAAGTCACAGCTGTCTTGTTCAGGGGTTTCAAGAAAATATAACAATCCGGATGTGAAAGAATTGTTTTGCTGTGAAACAAGAGTGGGGAATTGCTGGCCCCCAGCCCTGGCTCTCCCTATTTGATTTTGGGGTCCTCGAAATGCTGCTCCATCTGGATAACAAATTGCTGAAAAGCAGCGGAATAGTTTTCTTTTAAGAAAAAGAAATGACAAGGAAGGTGTAGCAGCTGAAAAAATATAGCTACTTTTAAGTTCTTTTTAAGGTGAGGTCCCTGGATATCAGGAAGGAAATTCTCTGTTTTCTGTCCAGTCTCTTTTATAGTGGGCTGCACCAAGTTGCCCACAGATACTGCCTTTATTACTTTGTTTCGATATTCTGTTAATGAAAAAAATAAAATAAAATAAAATGGCAAGCAAAGTGCCATCTTCCAGCATTATATCTATTTCTAAGAATTTGTCTGAATCCTAATTATCCCTATAGTAAATCTTAGGCAATGCAAAAGCCTCTTGCTCGGAAAACAAAAGACAACTAGCAGGGACAATAAAGAACATTTAAAAGCTAAAAACCTACCAGGGAAAATACATGCTGAATTTAGTATTTAGTACCGAACTGAGACTACAGTAAATTGTCTTTTGAATGGCCCCTGATAGCATTATTGGAGTAACAACCATATCATGCTTTTGCAATTCCTACAGCTACTATATCTGGGCTGTTACAAAAAGAAGAATATTCTAATCCTTTACTGCCTAATGGTTACCCCTAATTTTGCAGCTCAGTTCATGGTATCCTAGTAGGGAATGCCACAAGTTCTTATTTTTAGTCTTGTTAAAGTGCTTTTCTTCTGTCCTTAAGGTGTCAGAAAAGATGGCATACTTAGCATTGCTCTTATTGCTGAGTCCTATCTTGTCAGGAATGGTACGATTCTTACAGTTTCCATGCAGGACAAGTTAAGGAAAGAGATTATTATTTATTATTTTATTTATTATTGTCCATGAAGAGGGGAAAATTCCATGGGCTTTAGAGAAGTAATAATGAAGATTGCACTGGCAATCCTCTTTTAAAAGTCTTGCTGTTTATGAGCAGTTTAACAAGGCACCAAAAATTGGCACATTGGCTTCTCTTGTGTCTTCATTTATATGTCTGGCTTCATTACTGCTTGTTTCCAGTTTCTATTTGTCCTTCTAAAAATAGATAACTAAGCTGATAGCTACCTGCCCCCTGCCCTTGGCCAGTCCAATTTAAAGGAAGGCCTTCGGAGACGCTTCATTTATTTCAGTTGTGATCTGCTCCTTCTCCACTCATATGGGGGTGGTGCTGAGAGGGAACATTATATTGCTTCAATAACTTAGCTCTGCCTAAGGGACATGGATTCTGCAAAGGTAGAAATGATTACCTAAAGAGAAGCATTAAGAATTTATAATTTAATCATGGCACTGTAATTGGATTCTCTGGTGAAAAGAAAAGCATGGACATTTTTAGAATGAAAATCATTACTTTATTTCTTTTCTTTTGTTGCAAGTGTTCGAAGTAACTTGATTTTTTACTTCTAACTCTTGCAGTGAAAAAAATAATGGAAGGTTGAGGCAGAGGATATTATGGTTAAGAAACATGATGTCAGTGGGACTTATTTTTATGATGTCATAATAGGACTGTGCTCTTTGTTGTTTATGGTACAAGAATCAGTTATTTTTCTGTATCTCTTTGCTGCCATCTGGTGACCATCCAGATGTTTTCAGATCAGATGTAGTACTTATAAGTTATTTTCCATATTAGGAGGCCACTTAAAGTGTTCCTTTCTTCATTTATTTAATTACAGTTTCTTAAAATCTCAGTTGTTTATTAGGATTTGTGATTGTTTTACTATCTAGCTCTGTGCTGTGTTGTTTATCAACTACAACTCAGATATGTGTGTGTATGATCCAGAGGTATTGATCCTACAACAACCTCTTAGATTCAGTCCATGCCAATAAATTATATTAAGTATACTGCAATCTTCCACTCAGATTTCACATTCATGTATTTCTGACTAATAATTATATTGATCAAATACTGGCAACAAAACTTGGTAGAACAATTTTGAAAGCCTTGGAAAAAATATTTGGATACCTGGATGTCTATATCTGCAAAGATATTATGAAAGCCATGGTATTTCCTGTAACAATCTATGAAAGCACAAACTGGACTTTCAAAAAGCAGGTTAGGAAAAGTATCGATGGTTTTAAACTTTGCTGTTGGAGAAGACTTCTCAGAATACCATGGACAGCAAAGGAAAAAAAAACGGATCAATGGACAAATCAATCCAGAATCATCACAAGAGGCACAAATGACCAGGCTCACATTATCCTACTTCAGTCACACCATGTGGAGATCTACTTCCCTGGAAAAAGTTCTAATGCTGGGAAAAAGTAGAAGGACAGAGAAGAATAGTACGACAAGTAGCAAGGTGGAGAGACTCGGTTACAGTAGTAATGAGTGCAGAGTTGGAAGACCAGAACAAAAAGGTTAGGGATAGTTCATCATGGAGAACATCTATCTATGTGGTTGCTAAACTTTTCCCAACCTGTTCCTTCAGATCTTCCTGTGTTATACATATTGCTGTTCTAACAGAGTCTAACAAAAGTTTTTGCACTCTGCAAACCTCCCAAAACCGGCCCCATTTCACGAAAATGGCCCTGTTGTTTTTTTTCAAAAACAAAAGGCATGAATAGCCTTGGGGGGGGGGGCTTGCAGAGTGCTGCTGGGGGCTGGTCGGGGCGGGTGTCAAAAAACAGCCTGTTTTTTGCTCATTTCTGCCCTCCCCAGCCCCCAGGAACTCTCTGAAAGCCTCCATAAGGGTATGTACGGCCATTTTGGTGAAGGGGCGGGGCTTCAGGAGGCAAAAAATGCTGTATTCAGTGTATAAGACGCACCCAGATTTTCAGCCTCTTTTTTGAGGAAAAAAGGTGCGTCTTATACTCCGAAAAATACCGTAATTATTTTAAACCAGGGGTGTCCAAACTTGGGAACTTTAAGACTTGTGGACTTCAACTCCCAGAATTCCCCAGCCGGCTGGCTGGGGAATTCTGGGAGTTGAAGTCCACAAGTCTTAAAGTTCCCAAGTTTGGACACCCCTGGTTTAAACCATCAGGAAATTTCTCCTTAGTTCTAGGTTGGTTCTCTCCTTGATTAGTTTCCATCCATTTCAAGAAGTGTTCATACTGGTAGTCCTCAACTTACAACCATTTGTTTAATGGCTGTTCAAAGTTACAACAGCATTATAACAAGTGACTTATGACCATTTTTCACACTTCTGACCATTGCAGTATCCCCAGGCTCACGAGATCAAAATTCAGGCACTTGTCAACTGGCATTTATTTATGACAGGGGTGTCCAAACTGGTGAACCTTAAGACTTGTGGACTTCAACTCATGCTGGCTGGGGAATTCTGGGAGTTGAAGTCCACAAGTCTTAAAGTTCCCAAGTTTGGACACCCCTGATTTATGACAATTGCACTGTCCTGGGGTCATGTGATCACATTTTGCAACTTTCCCAGCCAGTTTCCAAAAAGCAAAGTCAATGAGGCAATCTAGATTTGCTTAACCAACACATGATTCACTGAACAACTTCACTGATTTGCTTAACAACTGTGGCAAAAAGGTCATAAATAGGGCAAAACTCATGTAACTGCCTTGGTTAACAATGGAAATCTCGGGCTCCATTGTGGTCGTAAGTCCAGGATGACTTGTAGTAAGATTGCTGAATCGTTGAACAATAGCAACATAACCCTATGAAATTTTAAATAGCAGTAATTGTTTGTGTTCAGGGAGACTCATTGTGAAAGACCAGAGATCTATTTTTTTTATTCAGTTGATAGTACAGAGATGTAGTTGTACCACAAACCTATGTAAGTTGTAGACTATCTTCTTTGATTGAGTTATTAGTGTTCCAACTGTCCCCTACACTCCCACACACTCACAAATTTGGTTCCTTAGGAAAAGGAGAATGATGCTGAAGGATATCTGATAGTTCAAATAGAGAAATACAATCTATCTGTCTGTCTCTCTGTATGTCTAGGAAGTAGATTGAATCTCAATAGCTTTAGAGAGTTAAATTATGTGCCCTTCTTTCTGTGGTCCTGATCTAAATTGGATGTCACAGATCTGCCACCTGGAGTGGGAAGAAAGCTCCCACTTGTATCACGGATGTGTCAGAGCTTAAGATTTTAATTGTCCGCAGTTGTTAGAGAATCAAGTGACCTGGGAAGTTAAGTGGACTTCTTTCCATTGTTATAAAGGGCAAGTTCTGTTCCTATTATTTCCTGCATTGATCTCCCTGGGCTGCCTTAGCTCACTGCTGGAAAAAAAAAATTCAGCAGCTGAGTAAGTATATTGATAAATGGGAGTACAATGGATTGTGAAATTGGCTGAGAAAATCTTTAAAACAGAAATGTAAACAACTCAGTAATTTATCACTTTGAGTAATTGTGTGTTTTTATCTGTATAAGCAGAGCACTTCTATCCATTTGTTAATGTGCTTTACCCATGCAGGTCTGCCCAGTTACTCTATGGCTGAAGGTGGAAGGAAGACATTTATTATTTAAATTGTTCTCCCTTCTCACCCTAGACTGCATGGAGTTTAATGAGAGCTGGATTGACATTTAGGGTCCTTTATATCTTACCCTCCCCTTTACAGCTAATATTTTTGACAGAACCTCCACACTCACGGTTTCGTAGTCTTGAAAATCAAGAGCCATAAAAGCTCAGATCTGAGGTCCGTACCAGGAAATGGGGTGGTATGGTGGGGCAACACTCCTGTGGCTTCTGAAACATTATCTCAAGCGACCAGCGGATTCCACATGAAACTACTTTTCCCCCACATTAATATCTCTATCATTTAAAAAAAACACCATTTGACATATAATGGCTAAAACTGATTGGATTTACCTGTTCTGCAGGGCCGTGGTGGCAAGGGAAGTATCTATGTCTGGGCCTCTGGAGATGGAGGTAGTTATGACGACTGCAACTGTGATGGCTACGCATCAAGCATGTGGACTATCTCCATCAATTCAGCTATTAATGATGGGCGGACAGCTTTATATGATGAAAGTTGTTCATCAACTTTAGCTTCTACTTTTAGCAATGGGAGAAAGCGAAATCCTGAAGCCGGTGTGGTAGGTTGAACAATTACTTCTCCCCCCCCCCTTTGTATATTTTATTAATCTATCTTCATTCAGCTGATCCATTGAATAATGGCTACCCAGGGTGGGTTCCTGCCAGTTTTAACCTCTTCTATAGAGGAGGTTCCACAAATCTACAGTGCCATTTAGAACCAGTTCCAGCTCCCTCCCCCTGCCCATCAGCACATCATCAGGATGAAGAGCGAGAGGAGGAATTCTGGGAGTTGAAGTCCACAAGTCTTAAAGCTGTCAAGTTTGAACACCCCTGGGTCTTTTTCTAAAGGGTTGGTGGTTCAAGGGTCTTCTAACTTGACAGCTTTAAGACTTGCGTGCTTCAAATGCCAGAGTTTCTGAGCCAACATTTTGGTTGCTAAGCAAAAGTGTTGTTAAGTGAGTGTCACCATATTTTACATGTTGGTCATGCCCACCCAGTCACATGGCTGGCAAGCCACTCCCACCCGGTCACATGGCCGGCAAGCCACTCCCACAAAGTAGGCCACATCTACAAATTCTAAAAAAAATTGAAATCCACCACTGTGGCTACCCTACCATCCACCCAATAATTTTTGGAAACTTGGGATAACAGTAAGCAACACTAGATGAGAAAAATCCTATTTTACTGCTGTTTAATGAAAAAAAATGAGAAGTTTGGCTAAAAGAAGATTTACTTTTGGAGATTCTCATTATTTAGTGAGAAGACAAACATGGAAAGGTCATGAATTCTTTATGAAAATCAAGCAAGCCAACCTTCATTTCTCTACTGAACAGATATTTGGTGACATTTTAGTTATAATCTGAGGAATTATAATTTTAATATTGTTTTGAATAAAAGTTTTCAAGAATATGTGTGGTTTTTTGTACTTCAACCTGAGAAAATGCATGAAGTTGGTATCAGATAACAATTAATGAGAGTCTATATGCAAGTATATTTAGTAGGCTAGTTCAGTTTTAAAATTAAGCAAAACTAAATGTGGAAATTAAAAATGTACACAGTAAAATCTTAATTATACAGTTGCTATAATATTAAAAAGCCTTTAACGGTGAACTTGGAAACCATCTGACTGTAATACATGGGGATAGTTGCCCACCATCGCAGGGAAAGGCACTTTAAGGAATTGCATACAGATGCTCTCCTCACTGAATTCTCCAGCTTCACATTTAGTTTAAGGATTTGCACACAGGACCTGCTTCTGTAAATTCTAACTTCTTGCTATCAAATCTGAAGTGCTGCACAATCTAACAGCCATGTGTGGTTGAGAAAAAAAAAACCTATGGAGGAAAAAGTCTTCATAGAAGTTGGTTTTAATTCTCTCTGGAACAGACAACGTCAAGGTGGGGTTGGCTGATAAGGCTATAGAAACAATATTGCTGATTTAATTATTATCACAAGATTGGTTTACCTTAAGAAACTAACCCCAAAAGGTACATAATATATCACCCTGTAGTGACTACATAAGGTAATCAAAACAAACAAGTGTATCACATTATGAACAATATGAGGATCACCTATTTCTGAGTAGTCTATTTGTGTCCTTCAGTGGTGGGTTCCGGATCCCGGTGCAACCGGTGCGATGGGGTTCGGTGTCCACCACATGAACATGTGCAGCACCAGCATGCATCCTTAACTCCTGCAACACTCTGCGATGCCTCTGTGATGCTCCAGCTGCTTGGTGGAGCATCACGCAGGTGCCTTGCGCTCAGTGTGCATGTATGGAAGCGCCAAAGAGCTCAAATACAGATAAGGACGGTGGGCCCTCCAGAGCACCATACTGGAACGGTACCCGTTGCGCCCGGCAGGCACCGGTACGCCCGTACCAGGGAGTACTGCCTGCAACCCGCCACTGGTGTCCTCTACCACCACAAAAATTCATCCTGCTCTATTCTAGTGGCATCAGTTTTTGAATAACACCAGATACAGCCCTTCAGATAATGGTAATGAATTGTGGCCCCCAGCCCTGAAAAAAGTATCCAGTTCTAATCCACATTTAAAAATCCTTGATGTTATAACGTGGTCAATTTTATCCATAATTCCCATGAATGGAACACATTCACAGGAAGTTGTCATTAAAAGCAAGTTGGGAAATATGATATATGGCCAATCCTCCTTTATCCAGATTTATCCTAAAATATGTTCTAGAGTAGGGGTTTCCTGTCTCCTAAAGTATGCTCTACAGCAGAGATATCCACACTTGGCAGCTTTAAAACTTATGGACTTTGAATCCCAGAATTCTCCAGCCAACATGAAATTCCGGGAGTTGAAGTTCACAAGTCTTAAAGTTGCCAAGTTGGACATTCTTGCTCTAGAGTAATGTTTCTCAACCTTGGCAGCTTTATGGTGTGTGGACTTCCCAGAATTTCCATGCTGGCTGGGGAATTCTGGGAGTTGAAGTCCACACATCTAAAAGTTGCCAAAGTTGAGAAACCCTGGAGCAGGAAATCTTGGAGGATGGCATGGAGACAAGAAACTACAGAAGGCAAGAAGCAATGCTTACATTTCACAAGCAAGAAACTACCAGTAAATAACACAAAAGAAAATGAACCCTTCTTAGGAAGAAGTGATTATTCTGTTTAATATCTCTTTTTATCTCTTACTCAAGTTATCATTTATCTAATTAAGCTTGTTGTACTTTGTTGCAGGCTACAACAGATCTATATGGCAACTGTACATTACGCCACTCAGGAACATCTGCAGCTGCCCCAGAGGCTGCAGGAGTGTTTGCTCTTGCCCTGGAAGCAAAGTAGGTGAAAGCAGCCATCACTTATTTTGTTATAAATGCAAATCACTCGATGGCTTGGAATCCAATTTTAAGCATCCTTGAACTGAACATCAATTGCTATCTAAAGCAGGCTGCACACGGAAGACAGTTTCGTGTTTTTTAGAAAATGTGCAAGGAGAGAGAGAAAGGATATTTTTTAAAAAATTCAAAAGGATTTAAAGTCATGCAGGTTGCTTCTGTATTACTCGATCTTTTTGTATTGACAGAAGAATTTGAAACCACTTTCAATACAATCGGCTCCATCATGGACTCTTTATCTCCTGCACATATTCTCAAATCTCATCAAGAGGGCTTAATTCTATGGAATGTAGTTAGGTTAACTTTACAGAAGGTACATGGAAGATGGCACTTATTCTTGAAGAGGTATTGATTTTTCTAATGCATTTTTAACCCATGGCCTCTTAAAGACCTGTCTCCTCCTGTTCAATCCCGCCATGGCTTAGTTATTTCCACCCTGATTGCTTTTAGTTGTGCATATTTTCTTAATACACTGTATTGCTTTCTATAGTCTTCTAAGCACACTTATTGAATATGTAGGAAACTGCCTCTGAATGAGGTCTGAAAATCAGCTGCCAAAGTATTATAAGAATAGGGCAGAACATTTCTCAGTTTAATTCAAGCAAAATCTATTACAGCATCTGTCTGTCTGTCATCTATCTTATCTATCTTCTATCATCTTCCACCCCATGTCTATCTACACTATATGTCTGTATCTATGTCTATCTAAAACTTCTATTTCCTCTTCATTGTTATCTGGAAGGAAGGTGGTGTCAAAATCTGCAAGATTATGTCACAAACCAAGACCTGTCATGTATTGATATAATAATCACATACAAAAGGGACGGGACTTAAATAATGACATCACACGCATTTTGTGAATTTTCTCTACCCCCTCCCATCCCAGGCAGAATTACCTGTTTAGATAGTACTACTATTATTTATCCACAGATCCATGTATTTTAAAAAGTATTGTTTTTATTGCAGAGTAAATTTATCCTTGATTGTTAAATCAGAATATTCTTGCCATTGTTAGAGTTTTCAAGACAGTGAGGGGGAGATAGGTGGATGAAATCACCGTCTAAACCCTTAACACCCTCTAAAGTGTCAAACTCGCGTTGTCATGGAAGCGTCATGTGATGTTTTGCAAGTTTTTTCTCCTTTCGTAAACCAGACATGGGTGTGGCCACTGCATGATGCATCTGGCCAGTGGACCGCGAGTTTGACAGCTCTGCTTTAAACATTTAAATATATTGGAATGCCCCAACACTGGAAGTCTTTAAGAAGATGTTGGATAGCCATTTGTCTGAAATGGTATAGGGTTTCCTGCCTACGCAGGGGGTTGGACTAGAAGACCTCCAAGGTCCCTTCCAACTCTGCTATTGTATTGTATTGCAATTTTCAAATCATTTGGTTTTGCCAAGATAGAGTTGATCACAATGCTGATCTTTCTTTGAAAAAAACAATTTTGAGAAAGTCTAAAATGAATCTTTGTTAGCACTATTGAAGGATGTCTGTTCACCAGTTAACTTATTAAGGAAAAAGCAAATCAAAGGGAAAGGGTAGTATCATGTGGATAGTGATAGTGGTAATCCTGGTAGAAGAGAGATATTACAGACAACTTTTTTTTTAAAAAAAATCTAGTTTTCACATTCTGCACATCTTAAAATGAAGGGCAAGAAATTTGGTCATTGGAAGAGTTTTCAATCTCCTTTTGATGATTCATTGAGTCTTAAGAATGAATCCTTTCTGTTTTTAAAAGTCTTGTTTATATCCACATAACAACTGTCTTAGATATACAATGGTCTTTGCCAAAATAGATTTTCTAAAGATGTCAGATCTCCCTATTTTGCTTTCTGGCAGTGTGGATCTGACCTGGAGGGACTTGCAACACTTGACTGTTCTCACATCCAAAAGGAACCAGCTTCATGATGAAGTTCACAAGTGGAGAAGAAATGGAGTTGGCCTTGAATTCAACCACTTGTTTGGCTATGGGGTCCTAGATGCTGGGGCAATGGTTACAATGGCTAAAGACTGGAAGACTGTTCCAGAGAGATTTCACTGTGTGGGTGGATCAGTCCAAGAGCCTCAGTAAGTGTCTTAGAACTTTCCATAGCTCTTTTACTGTGCTTTCATTTAATCCTGTAGCTGGGGGGGGGGGGGGAATGCATCGGCATAAATTGCATTGTCCTTGGCCGTCATACACTTCAGGAATGGGATTATGCTGTGCCGCTATCCACATTCTTTGAGGGCAGTGTTTGGTGGTTTTCCCTGGATGAAATTTAAAAATCAACTGCTGGAAAAAACTAAGATTGATTATATTACAGAATGTGTTTTGGCATAGTATTTCAACCCACCCACCCCCCTCAAAGGACTAATTACCTGTCAGCCCATTGGCAGCCAAAATTACAGCTTTCTTAGTTGTAGTGAAGTGATTTGTGTAGCTTAAATACAGTTGCTGAATGAACGCTTTAAACCAGTGCTCTGTGAGTTGGCAGGAAGTGGGAGATATGGGCTCCTAAGAGTCTCACATGAACCCTGTCTGACAAACTATCTCCAAAGATTCTTTTGAATCAGAACCCAACCTGGAGGTGGGGGCGAAGAAGGCCAGTGTCTCATCAGACTCTGAGAGAAGCAACAGATCTGTTGTGGGTTAGAGATTTGATTATGAATCGGAGGTGGAGCGGCAGCCTTCATGGCTGACAAGGTGCTGGCCTTTTTGTCAAAATAATTTTGGAACAAGCGGAGACCAGAAGAGATAAAAAACCTGGTAAGAGAATTTATCTAACCCACAACTATAAATTAAACCTGGAAAAGGCAAAGAAATTTTGAGAACATAAATAATACTAATGGTCAGATCGGGACTTTTTTTTTTCCTAAAAGAAAAAGAAGAGAGGAAGGTGGAGGGTTGTTAACACCAGTCCCCCCGGAAGTTCTTTGTCTGGCGCTTTCAAACAGAAGAACAGAAAGCAGAGGAGAGAAATGAGGAGTGGAAAGGGGAGAGAGGAGTAGCAGAGAGGAAGGGGAAGTAGAGAAGGGAAGGAGGACAGAGAGAAGAAAGGAGGTAGGGAGGGGGATGAGAGAAGGAGAAGAAAGTGAATGCACAAATAGTGTATGGAGAGAAGAAGAGCCAATAGCCAATTTTTTTTCTTTTTCTTTTGGAGAGTTGATGGTAAGATGAATTGATGTAAACATTTAATAATACAATACAATGTTGGCTATGTAATACTGTACATGTGGTTATATGTTATGAAAATGAAAAATAAAAAACTTTATGAAAAAAAGAAAAAGAAAGATGCTCTGTATAAGAGAGAGAACTCATCAGCCATGGAGTAACCTCAGACTGACAGTTTTTCCCAAAATAATTATTAACCTGATAGACTATCAACCTATTAGCTATTAAGATGCAAGATTAAGATTTGTGCAGTTAAGACGGAAAAGCTGCAGTTTGAAATGTTACTATATAGATGTTTTTGTCAAGTCACAGCATACACAGCATAGTTACTAAGCTATAGTCTTCAAAAGGTGCTTCTTTGGGGGTGATCTTTCAAGTCATTATCTGACTTCTGAACTAGTCCTTGCATTTTTAATGGCAAGGTTTTTCAGAACTGGTTTATCACTGAGGACTGAGAGAGAATGATTGGCCCAGTGGTGAAATTCAACATTTTTTACTACCGGTTCTGTGGGTGTGGCTTGGTAGGCATGGCAGGGTAAGGATATTGCAACATTTCCATTCCGTCCCCACTCCTGAGACCATCCAGAAGTGGTATTTGCCAGTTCTCTGAACTACTCAAAATTTCTGCTACCGGTTTTCCAGAACCTGCTGAATTTCACCCCTGGATTGGCCCAAGGTTACTCTGTGCCTGGTGTGGGCCTAGAACTCCTGGTCTCCCAATTTCTAGTCTGATGCTCTACCCACTGCACCAAACTGACTCTTCAAACGATAGGGAAGGGAAAATATATATGTTGAAGCCATACCTGTGATAAGCTACATTTTGTGGCAGATTGAGCATTTTAAAACAACATCCCATTAAGAGAAGATGGGAGGAGTTCAGCTCAGCAGGAGTCAGGTTGTTAGAAGCACAAGAATCAAGTTGTTCAATTGCATGTGTTAGGCTGAAGGGGGACTAATCAATTTCAGTTTTCCATTCTCTTGGTCCCTCAGTCAGCTGATCTCTTTTAAAAAGAAAGAAAGAAAAAAGGAACTGTCTGCGGTAGTCAATTTCTTGTCTGATTTGCAGCCAAACCAGCACTGCAGGATTGATGCCACATTGAAAAGAATGGGACAGGTTTACATGCTATAACCAAGCCAATCATAGATCTCAGTTGTGTCAAATATTTAAGTCTCCTTCTCCATGTGCCATGGATTGTCTGGATGAGAGGTCTTTCATTTCCCCAGGAAAAAATCATTAATTTCATGCCAAAACACTCTGTCCCAGCTTCAGTTTGCCTCAGCTGTGGGCTGCCTATAAGAGGAAAGTTTTCTGGCATGATCATGTCTTTAGAATCAGTGAGAGGAACATTTTTCTTACCCACAGTAAATATCTGTATTTGATGAGTCCTTAATCCAATTTAAATTTACAAATCTGTTGCCTCACTTCAATGGATTAGTTATCTTTTACTAACTTTCCACATGTTGGAATAACGAACAGGGTTATTCAATATGATTCAGATTATCCACTCTTATTTAGAAGGAGAAAATTGGAGTGGTAAACCTAGCTTGACAATTACATGGCATTTTCCTTCTGATATAAAGTCAATGTGATGAATCAAAAATGGTCAGGAAATGCCTTCTGGAAAAGAGCTTGGTGCTCCATTCCTCACTTGTAACAGCAGAAAATAGATTTCATGAAAAGTTACCATATAGGAATTCTCAGAGCACTGTATCAAGCAGCTTTCTGTGTACATTTCAATGTGCAAGACCCATGAGTAATAAAAAGGTCATGTTTAACTCCATCAGGGAAACACAATTATTATTTGGCTTGTCTTTGTTTATAAATAGTAAATGGGGCCACCTTTAAAAAAAAACAGAAAATAGTTCTTCCTCCTCACCCAAAACTGATGATAAAAATTAAGAAAGCTACAGTCCTTGCGTTGTAATATTAGTTGGAATACAGTAGAACCTGTGTGTCTTATTCTCCTTTCCAATAGATCGTCTTTTGCATTGGACCATAATCTATAATGCTTTCCCTAGTCTTTTTCCTGGTGTTGGTAAAAACAAAAGCAGCAACAAATGAGCATCATTTCTGTCCATATATCTATTCCTTTCTAGTGACTAAGATACTGAAAGCACAGTATTATAGTCATCTCTGAAAGTCAGTTTTTCAGGAGGTCTTCATAGTCAAGTATCCATGGAAGCAACACTGTTAAGCTTGTGAGACTACTCCTTCAAGGTAGGCCAGCTCAAGAAAAAGATAAGACATCACAAAGATCACAGGGATTCTATTTTATTGTGATATCTATAGAACATTAAAAGCTTGACAGAGGTTCTTTCTATTCCATTTTATACCAAATAAAATCAAGGCAGGGTTATTTTGACTTTCTTTCTGAATACTTTCCTGGGATTGAATTGTTAATTTTCTTCTTTAGCAATAGCAATAGCGCTTAGACTTATATACTGCTTCACGGTGCTTTACAGCCCTCTCTAAGCGGTTTACAGAGTCAGCATATTTTCCCCAACAGTCTGGGTCCTCATTTTACCCACCTTGGAAGGATGGAGGACTGGGTCAACCTTGAGCCTGGTGAGATTTGAACTGCTAAACTGCTGGCAGCCAGTGATCAGCAGAAGTAGCCTGCAGTATTGCACTCTAACCACTGTGCCACCACGACTCTTAAGAGATCATCCATTCCTTCATAAAGGAATTTCCACATTACTTTACATTCCTGCATGATCTGAAGATTGTATATATCAAGGGTTCTTTATTTAGAGGGAGAAAGTTGGGCACATACTGAAGCATTCACTTTGCTTTCTAAACTGGATTAAAAACATAATATTCAAGCCATAATACACCCAACATCAGGACCAGAAGTTCTTAGTCCAATACCAGGAATTTTAATGACAGTCTTAGTTCTTATATGCAACAAGTTGTCCATGACTAGTGTTCAAATGAAACCAATAACTGAGCATGGTAAATAATATTCCAGTTTGAAACCAGTTACATCATTCATTAAATTTGTATCTGATTTATTCCATCATATATTGATGACTCCAGGTTACTTTTAGGACTCTGCATATGTAATCTGAATGCTGTTTCATTGATACATTAAATACTTTGTTTGCTCTATGTTCTCAAGTCTTCAGCTTAATTTCTAAGCAGTCCAATTATTTTCTTATTTGATTTCATATGAAGTCAATGAAAAAAAATCAAATAATTAACTGGGGCAATTTATTAATTTACCATTCCATATATTTTATAGGAATTTACACATTACTGATGTAAAGGTTTTATAAGGATTATAGAACATATTGGTTAGGTTTTATCTGGACAAATTTAAATATAATAGCTTAGTACCATATAGTTACTGATGAGAAATCCTGGAAGTTGTAGTTCAGCTATATGGAAAGAAAGGAAAGGAGAGGAGACGAAAGGAAAGGAAAGGAAAGGAAAATCTTTGTATTATTATAAGCAGGGAGTTGAAAGTAAGTAGATTATGCTTCATGCAATTTGGACAAAAACAAAAGTGAGTTTCCATTGAGAGATGGCTGAGATGTGAGTTTCTATGGTTGAGATTTGTTCATTTACTTAATGACCATTATTGGTTCAGCCAAATCTTTATTAAAGATAATGACTGCCAACCAACAGACGACATAGCGTGGCAGCCAAAATTAGATGTCATAGGAAAATGTAAATTCTGAAAAGGAGGGAATGTGGTATAGCATTGTCATAAAACAGAACAAAAATTGCTCATCCATTTTACTTAACCTTCGTTATAAAATTAATCCTTTTCTTATATTTCCATATTTCTAACTTCTGTTTCTGTTGGTTATTATGGTATCAATATAAATGTGATCAATATTATTGTAAATATTATGATTTCTCAAAATTATGTGTATGCAGACAATACAGTTTATTTAGAAATGGATTTTTTAATGTTTCATAAAAACTTTTTTTTAAAAAAAAGAGCGAAGACTTATTCTCTGAAGGATTTAAGATGGCTCAGGTAGAAAATAGAATATTTGAATCACAGCTGGAAAATAGAGGCACAGGATGCATTTGTATTGGGCTGGGAGTAAGAATAAGATAATAACATCCACTCTTGCATTCAGTGATGTATCTATATTGGTAATGAGCCAAGCAAAAAGTTTGAATCTGCCCAAGATGCTGTTTGTAGAAATGCTGACTATAAACTTAAATAATAAATAGAATACTATAAATAAGTTATGACCTGAAAGGGAAGCACACAATTTCATGATCTCATAAAGCCCCAAATCTGATTTTTTCAGTGGGCCTGGAGACTACAAATGGAGACAGAGCCAATCATGCTGTGGTTTTTGTTCTGAGTTTTATTATATGAGGGGTGTTTTAATGTTGTAAGCCACCAAGGAGTCACCTATGTGTAAGTTTGGACAGCTACATAAATTTGTATTAAAAATAAATAACCTATTACTTATCTTAATGCAGTCTTTTTATATTTTCATTCTAAATCTTAATCTGCACTTTTGGATTGATGGGTACTGAGGAAAACATGGTATTCAGCAATGCTTTTCTTTGCAAATCCTAGGAAAGTACCATCTGATGGCAAGCTGGTTCTAACACTTTCAACAGATGCCTGTGAGGGGAAAGAGAACTTTGTCCGTTACCTTGAACATGTTCAAGCAGTTATCACAGTGAACTCTACAAGAAGAGGGGATTTGAATATCAACATGACCTCACCAATGGGGACAAAATCCATCTTGCTGAGTCGGCGGCCAAGGGATGATGATTCCAAAGTGGGCTTTGACAAGTGGCCTTTCATGACTACACATTCTTGGGGAGAAGACCCCAGAGGTACTTGGGTTCTCGAAGTTGGGTTTGTTGGGATCTTGCCCCAAAAGGGAGTCCTGAAAGAATGGACATTAATGCTACATGGAACTCAAAGTGCACCCTACATAGACCAAATAGTGAAAGATTACCAGTCTAAACTGGCCATGTCCAAGAAGGAGGAGTTGGAAGAAGAATTAGATGAAGCAGTAGAGAGAAGTCTCAAAAGTATATTAAACAAGAATTAGCACTGCTTTGCATGCCAAACGGCTAGATTTCCACTTTGTCCTTTCCTGTATGTTCCCATTAGGCATATAACATTCATTGTCTCTCGATCACTATCCAATCTTTTCATTCTACAATGGTGCATTGTCTAATTTAACTACAGTGGAAATTTCTGAATTCTGAGCGACAAATATATGATTACAAACCAATTACTTTGCAAGAGTGTATGGCTGAAACTATTTTCATTTGAAGACAAATTATTTCAGGGAGGGATATTTTATTTTGTTTTGCTACATTTGACCTCATGCAACATAAAACAACCAACTGGAAAAGTTGTGGCCACGTTTCTTTATATATATTTTATAGCAGATACATAATTGACAATTTTATTTTAAATTTTGGAAGAGGGCTTGCTGATGTAGACTTGCTGAAATATTGCAAGTTATTTTAAAAAAAGGAAATAAATATCAAAATTTGGGGTTCTAAATTATATTTTATTTATGTTTCCATGAATTACTTTGAAATCAAACAAAAACAGCTGCAAAATCTTGTGTCATTCTCCTGCTGAAAATTTTCCTCATTGCTAGCTGCTATTGGCCTTTGAAAAGTCTATATTCACTAACCAATATCTTCACCAGCATTTAGCAGTAAGAGAGAGGGGTTTTTTTGGCAGGAAACTGGTGCAACTGTTTATTTATTTTATTTATTTATTTATTAAATTTGTTCGCTGCCATAAGGCAACGGTTTATGAAGGTTTTTTTCCCTTTAAAAAAAAACCCATCTTCCCCAAAACTCATCAAAACTTTAATCACAGTTTTTTTAAAGTCTAAAATACAGTTTGGTCCTAAGATCAGTTCAAGCACATTGCCAAAGCCAATAAAATAAGAATCATAGCTTGTCAATAGTTATAGAATACCAACTCTATCATGCATTATCACAAACTCCAAGCCTATAGCATCCTTGAACTAAGCCCATTTAATTCAACTGGAGCTAATTGTGGTTATGTAATGAGGAAATTGCCCTGAAATAAATAGATGAAGTTTATGGGCAAGCTAGTTTTCTGAGCTGTAATGTTTACCCAGGTTCATACCCACAACTTCAAGTTATCCCTAGGCTGCAAAAAGTCACCAATCAATATCAGAACTGGAAGTTCTGACATCAGTAGTAAGCACCTCCCTTTGCTTTATTATAGTTCTTTTGGCAGACCAATCTGTACAAATAATTCCCAGTGTATGTAGCATACTTTGACAACTGAATTTGTTGCTTGTTGAAAAATGTCCTAAAGAGCAGGGAGATATGTACTCTTTGGAAGATACATCTAAATGAAATACTATGTAGAGTTTCTGCTATATTCATATTTCCCACATGAGCTATAGTGTAGCTGTTCTTCTGAGATCTTGAGTTCTAAGCTAGAAGAGATAATTGTGCCCCATGGCTGCCAGCTCACAGTCCTGCTTAGATTACTTTTCTAATGCCCTCATGTGAACAGATATAATATTAAAAGATGGATCAGACAAGCTAATCCATAATCCCATCTTGTCAAATCATGGATTAGGAAACACAGTGCAGTGACAGTGACTATGGTGGGATGTGAAGCACCTTCAATAGTGACCTATTGCTACCGATGAAGCAAAATATACCGTCTCCTTATTATTGTTATTTCAACACAACAATAATTGGATAACAATAAAAGGTGTTCTGTGTCTCTTTGAGGACCCAGCCTTTCTCTTTTCAAAGGCGAAGAATGATTATGTTGATTGGAGAGAGAATTAAGCATCTTTACCAATACCTCAGACCCACTTCTGATCTCTTCTTTCTCTATCCTCCCTCCTAAAAGAACTTTGACCTTAAACACCAACCTTCTGTTTATGATCACGAAAGTTGCCCTGGTGGATTCCACAGGAATGAGACCCATTTTACATCAAGCACATGAAATGGACATGCATAACAAGCTGACTGGCAAAGTTATTGACTCAAAGTCTTGAGGAGAAAATACTCACAAATCAATTAATGTTCATATTTCTCCTCACTAATATTCTCACAGTGAGGAGAAATGATGGGAAGGACTAATTAATTCTATTTTGGGGGGGCAGAATTTGGGGGAGGGCGGGACGTTGCTGAAGCTCTTCTGTTCCATAGAAATTCCAGAGTGCAGAAATCAGAATGGTGTCCAAAATTCAGTGTAAAGAGAGTTTGGTGCTGAGGAGGTAGCATTAGCTATTTCTTGCCTGCAGTCAGATTGGATTATAACGCACCACAATGTCCCTGGACACTTCTGAGAATCTTCATTCAGTACAGATATTGCAAGAGATTGGATGGGGGAAAGATTTCTTATGTGAGAATTTGGACTGCGGGCAATGAGAGCAGAACAAGCACAATTTGGTACTCACATTAATGGCTTCAAAACACAGCAAGTCATGTTGTTTTACCCTTTCCTTGATGCTTTCATGCTGGGCTTTGGATTCTTAACAGCATCCCAATTTTTTGCTTCTGCTAGCACTCTGCATGCAAATAATGACCCTAATGAAATGTGGAATAATTAGTGTCTAATTCTCAATGCAAAATGCATTAGGGCACATATAATTTGTGCAGTGTTTCATACAAATTTATGGGCTGCAATAATGTTTGAACTGTCTCTCACACTTCTTTGTGTTTCTCCAGTCTATCTTTTTAATGTGTGGTATTTGCAAAGATAAAACCTCAAGCATTTCGGTTACAAACCTGGCTATTCAGAAGAGGGTTTTGGAAATTTATAAATCAAAGACATGGGTTAATGAAGCCTCTGAATCAAAATAATCTGGAAGTATATGTAGATCTATCCCTTGATCTCCCAGATACAGGAATCAGTGAACAATAAGAAGACCAATGCTTCAGATTAAAAACCATCATAAATCCAACCATTCAAAAAAGAAAAAAGAAAAAGGGAATAAAAGCCATACAATTTAAAAGTGAAATATAGTAAGTAATAATACAGAACTAAAAGCAGTGAACCAATCTCATTTCTTTTTAGAATGAGTAAAGCAGCTAGAGTTTTGCAACTAAAAGACCTTTCTTTTTTCTACTCACTGATTAGCGTCTCAGGTGGACCAAAAAAAAGTCAGTTTGTAGACCAAAGCCAGCACTTTAATATAACAAGTCCTCCAAAAGCTCTCCAATATATACAATAGGTATAGAAGCTACACTTTTTTAACCAACTGAAGTTCAAAAACCTTTCATTGGCATTTTTTTGTTGAGTATGTAATAATAATCTCAAAAATGAACTAGAGCATGAAATGGTCAGATGTTCATTCTTCAAAGAAAAGAGCCACTGGTTTATTGCTAAAACTGGGTACAGATTGTTCTTGCCCTTTTTTCTTTTGATTCTGCAACAACTTGGGACCCCCCAGGTTTAAGTACCTTACATTTTTGAAATAATGTCAATCCATAAAATATTGTAGTCTCAATTCCAGATCAGTATATTGGTTGATCAATATCTGACTTTCCATCTTCCAGCAACATTTACTGTAGGATCTTCATGGAACCTAAAGAGAATTTAGCTATTTCTTATTACATAATAATAATAATAATAAATTTGGATTTATTAGCCGCTCCCTTTCCAAGTAGGACTCGGGGCGGCGTACAATGGAGCATAAAACATAAAAAATATATAACAACACCAAACGTACATACATACACAACATACCTACATACATACACGGAGGAGGAAACAAATTACATCAATAGACAGTTAAAAATCAACTTTAAAATACCCCAATTGTAAAAACCCAATAAAAATTAATATTTAAGGACAATTTAAAAACAGTTTGGAGGAATGGGAAAATTACGATTGCGATTGAGCCAGGCCGGATAATTGAAAGAGGTGGGTCTTCAGCTGTACACGGAAGGAGCGGAGATTGGAAGTAATCCTGATGTCACGGGGGAGGTCATTCCACAGGGCTGGGCCCATCACAGAGAAGGCTCTGCTCCTGGGTGTCGCCCCCCGACACTGTTTGGCGGACGGCACCCGGAGAAGTCCCTCTCTGTGTGCGCGAATTGGTCGTAGGGATGTGTGGGGCAGGATGCGATCCTGCATATAACTAGGCCCTGTGCCATGGAGCGCTTTAAAGATCATAATCAAAACCTTGAAACGCACTCGGTAGACCACAGGCAGCCAGTGCAGCTCGCGCAGGAGAGGTGTTACAGGGGAGTATCTAGTCCTCCCCATAATCACCCGCGCGGCTGCGTTCTGGACCAACTGTAGTCTCCGAGTGCATCTCAAGGGAAGCCCCATGTAGAGAGCATTGCAGTAATCCAGGCGAGACGTCACTAGCGCATGGGTGACTGTGCGTAGGGCATCCCGGTCCAATAAGGGGCGCAATTGGCGCATCAGGCGAACCTGATGGAACGCCCCCCTTGCCACGGCTGTTACATGGTTATCCATGGACAGCCGGGCATCCAGGAGGACGCCCAAATTGCGCACCTGTTCCATGGGGGCTAGTTGCACGCCCCCAATGGCCAGAGATGGAAGCACCTGGTTGAACCGGGGGGCCGGAAGCCACAGCCACTCCGTCTTGGAAGGGTTGAGTTTTAGTCGGTTGCCATCCATCCAGACCCGTACGGCCTCCAGACACCGGGACATCATTTCGACGGCCTCATTGGGGTGGTTCGGAGTGGAAATGTATAGCTGAGTATCATCAGCATACAGATGATATCCCACTCCAAAACCACGGATGATCTCGCCCAGCGGTTTCATATATGTGTTGAACAGGAGAGGCGAGAGCACCGATCCCTGTGGCACTCCACATGTGAGTGGCCTCCGGGTCGAACTCTGCTCCCCTGTCAACACACGTTGCGTCCGACCAGAGAGGTAGGAGCCAAACCACCGTAAAACGGTGCCCCTGACTCCCAGCCCCTCTAGCCGGTGCAACAGGATACCATGTCTCTGGTACGTGTCCAACTTTTTTAAAAAATTAGGATAATTATGAGGGACCTTACTTAAAATTTAGTTTGAAAATTGAAGACTTTGGCTACACAAAGTTGAGCTCTTTGCGGGTTAACTCATTTTCTCTCTTAATATTTAATGGATACTTAAATATTTCTCAACAACTCCATACAATCTGAAATTGTGTAATTTTGTCAGGGATAAGATCACATGGCACCATTATTTCATTTTTTTTTTGGTACTAAATCATTCCTTGATTAAGTATACCAACTGTATCATTGCATTGCCTTTTGTCTTTCTGCCTTTCATGTCAGAAGGCCAATGGGATCCTTCTAGAGGAAAATTGTTTCCTCAAGAAAAGCAATGTTATATAAAGCCCTGAATGGAAAGGTAAAAAGTATAAAACAAACAAATTAGAATAAATTGGGTTTATGGCAACTAATACCCAATACTTCTTTTGTACAGAGATGAGATAGAGAAATAAAAGTGATAGAGACGGAAACAACTGATACTACAGAAAGTCTTTGATTTAGCTTCTGAAATCTCAAGTAAAAAGAATTTCAGATTTTAGCTCTGAGAAAGCTTCTGCTGTTTGACACTTCCTTTCAGTCCCCATTTTCTTTCTTAACTTAACATTCACTGCCAATGTAATTTTCCTATATTACACGCTTAATTTGAAAAAAAATATGAGTGTTTACTCTTAAATAATTCTTGGGATTATACTTCAAGGGTTATATTTTCTGCCTGTGAATGACCAATCTATCTGATTATTTCCAATATTAAATCATACTTTTATAGCATCACCCTTTATTTTCTCCCTTCGCCTTGCCTGATGGAGTTTTATTTATTTATAAGACAAACAATTTATTCTAATTTGTTTGTTTTATACTTTTTACCTTGCAGATTCATGCAGGCACCAGGTTGCCTCTCTCTGAAGTGGAAAATGTTGAGCTGACTCAAAATGGTACATGCGAGCTTTCCAGAGGGTCTCCCTAATCAGACCTAGAAAATCTGATGAATTTCAACAAGTAATCCAGAGTAGAGGGGATTAATGTTATATGTACAACTATTATAGCACAACACACAGCCATTTACATCTATTTATTCTAGTAATGGAGTTCATTGCAGGAGCCTTCTTAGTAAGATGTTAATTATTAGTTTCTTATAAAACAGAAGATAAAACTAAGGTTAAAGTACTTGCCAGATGGCTGACTAGACACAGGGGGCAAATTAATGGGCAGATGATAAAGTAAGTGGAATCTTCTACTGGAATATCTGGAAGAGATTTTCATGCCTCAAGAGCATGGTATGTGCAGCAGCTGTCATATGTAGGGAACAATGCTTCCCTTGCCATCTTGAGATTTTATTGCAGAGCCAGGGGCTCTGTATCTATATCCCTTCGGTGTTAACAATTCCTAATGCCAAAGTTTTATGTAACTTGGGGTATGGAGTGCAGACTCATGAGTATCTCGACATTCCCTATGGGAAGCTACAGGTTATCCAAAATAATTAGGTGTTTTTGCTGCTCCAAAACATGACTCTTGGCTTGGAAGCAGAAAAGACACATTTTGTTATTTGGCTCTTTTTGCCAGGAAATTTAGCCACACTTGACTCTGCTTGATATTTTTCTACTCTGCCTGTTCGATTCCTGTCATGGGTAAATTGTTAGAACTTCTGGGATTTAGCAATAAAGGGAAATTAAAATAATGGATTTTGGATGTAGGTTGGGGGAGAAGTTGGGAGCACCAGGCTAATCAGTCATTTAAAGCAGTGTTTCTCAAACTTGGCAACTTTAAAATATGTGAATTTCAGCTCCCAGAATTCCCCAGTCAGCATGTCTGGCTGGGGAATTCTGGGAGTCGAAGTCCACATATCTTAAAGTCGCTAAGGTTGAAAAGCATCTGGTTTCCCATTGGGCTCTAGCTTCTAAACTTTACTCTTTGTGGAGTTCTTTGTGCTCTCTGAGCTTGGTTGTTTTCTTGCAGGCATTTCATTGCCCAAACTAGGTAACATCATCAGTGCTAGGAGCACTACTAGTTTGTGTAATGAGCTGCCCGCAAGAAAGGAACCAATCTCAGAGAGCAGCAAGGACTCCTCATTTCAACCTTGAACTACAAATATTCTACTTTATTGGTCTCTATTCCCTGGAGTCCCCAAAATTTAGAACATTTTTATTGGCAAATTTGCAGGGAATACTAATGAAAAAGACAGTCTCTGCCTTTACGGTTTGGATCAGGGAAAGACTTTACCGAGTTCTTTCTATATTGCTTTCATTACAATGGCAGTGGGTTGATTCTGATTGTTCCTTTACTATCTGAGCTCCCAGGGTCCACTGGCGCCTTTTATGCAGTTTATCTGTTAACCAGTAGAACTATTAATCACACATATAGGGTTGCTAGGTTTTGTGCTACTGGTTTGCATCCCTCAAAGGTTAATGATTGCTTGGCGCTGAATGCAGGCACTGTGTCGCCATGGTTCTTATCTCTCTTATTTTTAATTCAATTTTTTTTATATTCTTCCTATTTTCTTTCTCTTTTTAAAGAATGGACGGTGTTTACTCTCAATAGTGCTGGTCTTGTGATGGTAATAAAATGAGAATCTGTTCAATTATTTCATGATTTATTTGCACGTGTGCCTTGCCTTACTGGGCGCAGTCAAAGATATATTTCCTTTGTAAAGTGAAAACTAATCGTATGCATTTTTTTCACCAAACCAGCTTAAAACATCTCCTTTTTTTAAAAAAAATTGCTGTGAGTAAACTGGGTATTTGAGGGTAATTGTTATAGTTACTATATAGCAATTTTCAAATCTCCCAATATGGTTTAATTTATGACACTCCAATGATGGATTTCAAAAAGGCACAGCTACTTATATGCTTGAATAAAAAGGGAGATTGTGCATTTCAGGTAAACCTTCATAACAACACATAAACAATTATGATGCACACCAGACAAATCTGAACTTTGTTGACCAAATAGAACGTGGAACTTAAACTTATATTCTGACAATTTGAGAATCACGTGAGTTTATAATATGGCCAAAAATGGTTCATAACCTGAAACTCCACCTGCGTAGTGGGTCCTTATTCTATTTTGGGATAGGCAGTGTCCATAATGTGCAAAAACATGCAGGGCCTGGGACCATAGGAATCCTGTGAGTGACGAGAGTTGAAGGAAAATAGAAACTACTGTATACTCTCAAACTGTGTACTGAACTGCAAATATTTGCATTATTAAATTAGTTCTGGATTTTTTTGTTTGTTTATTTGTTTGCTACTGTATGGAAATTGGTACACCTTTTAAAACCCATGAATGTAAAACAGAACTAAAGAATACGTTGGGGCTTGTTCTATTCTCAGATTTTTGCAGGAACGTGAGTGTTTTAATAACCAAAAAAGAAGGATTTTAGTAACCAAATCCTTCTGACGACAGCACGAAAATTCTCAGCCACAATTGAGCACACTTTAAAATTAGAGACTTCCATTCCCTTTGATGAGAGAAGCACATTATAACCATATGCATCAGCATTTGTGAGTATTTTTGCATGAAACACTTTTAGAATGGAAAACAAGGAAGTTGCATGGCCATAAATTCTCTCTAAAGCTAATTAAGAACAGAATTCCTTTCAATCTTGTTGTTTTTAAACTGTGATTTCTTAAAACGTAATGAGCATATAGTATGAACAGGCATATCTGAGAGTAGAATTTGCTTCTACTGGGATGACTGTCTGCTCTATTCTAATCCTGCATGAAATCATTGCTCCATTGGAGACAAATGTCCTTATTGGCATAATGCATTTTCATCAAATTCAGCAGTAGCAGGGAACCAAATACTGTAGGCATTGCAGCTATCTTTCCTTGCTGGTACAGCTCGTCTATACTTATGTATGTAACTGTTTAAACCTATGAAATTTAAACATTTAAACTTTTGCTATACTATATGGAATGTGTAGTAGTAGCATACAGGCATTATTGTATGTTATATATTTATATAGACACATCCTATTGTAAATAAGAGTAAGAATTTATTGCATATATGCATACATATGTATGTGTGTATGCATTTCTAACAGATGTGCATAGCCCATGCAAATTTATTTACCATGAAAGCAAAAATCACAATAATGTCTCAGAAAGCCTTCTAAATGATAATGAAGGGGCTCATTGAATTTATATGTAGAGATGCCATTGCTGTGATGTAAGTTTTCCATTTGAACATTAAAAGTCTTATATTGTAGCAAAATAACTAAATGGGTGTATATATTTTCATAATCCCAATGGAAAAGCAATTCTAAGGAGCAATGGCACATTTTGATATTAATAGCATTATTATGTAGATCGATTCAATTTGTAGGGTTTTTAATTTATTGTATGCATCAGAATGCAGTTATGAGTCCTTTTTGTGAGACTGCTGATGCAAAATGATGTTTATTTATCATAATTGTGTTTTTTTTTAAAGTGGGAGTCATGGGATGAATTGTATACAGGCAATGAGCTATTAAGCCCTGTGCTAATGTTTTATAATATGAGTAAAAATAAAGAGATGTTGTAAAGCAGCAGATCCAAGCACAATTGCTTATCAGTAGTTATGTGACAGTGTAGTCTTTACATTTAGATTAAAAAATGGTAGAACATGCTGGTATGATTATTTCAGAGGTTAGGTAAAGAAAACTTGCACTTTCTTGGAAAGGCAGTCTGTTCTTCATCTGTCTTTTTTATATTTAGACTAAATATAATCTAAGAACAAGTGAAATGAGAAGCTGAAGTCCCAAAATCTCACCAAACCATCTGCTGAAATTGACATGTGAATTGGTTTGCTATTGTAATAGGTTGTTTTATTTATTTATTTTATTAATATATTTATACATGGACCTTTACAAACTGTTTTCGGGGGCAATCTAAAAATTACAGTGGAATATCTACAACATTTTAGAACTGCATAAAACCTATAAAGCTAATTATATGAAAGGGCTGGATTGCTTTGCACTAAAACGTAGGAAGAACATTCCACAAACTAGATAGAGCTATGGAAAAAGCCCATCTCTCATCCACAGCTGGCACATCTTAAGGTAAGAGAAGACTGATGATGAAGCACGTTGTTTCAAGTATTCAAGCACCAGGACTGATATTTTGAAGTGTGCCAACAAACAAATCGGGAATTATTGGATTAAAACAAAAAAACTCTGGGACTATATTTCTGTTCTTTCAGAGCAGTACAAAATACAATACATTGCAATCTAATGAGAATGACTAATAACAGTGGTTATTTATGTGCAATAGGAGGGCCCCATTGCCTATGTACACCTAGATGGACTTTCTAATTGGACACTCTGGAAATATGTAGCTGGACTACATCGTGTAGGAGTGAAGATTCTGTTGCTTTCAAGATGTTCTGTAATTTCCATGCTCTTCAATCATGGATAATATGACCTACGGTCAAGCCCAATTTATCACTTTGGAGGTGGCCTTTGTGCTTATCCAGTGGGGTATTATATTTTCTCTTTTTTAATGACTGGTTCTATTTTCAAACCTTTGAATAAATAAATATCTGCTTTGCATAGGGTATAATAGTCTTGCCTGGCTTTGTAGCCAAGATTATAGGCATGTGAGAAATGACCCTGAGCCCATTTTGGAAAGGGGGAGGGTTAAATCATAATGTTTAAATAGAAATGTGAGACACAAATGTGCTTTATGCTGACGGTTTTATTTCCCCTGAAAACATATTCAGATATATTTTGAAGAGCAAACCTGACTAAGCAGCGGGGAGCAATAATGCCCATGCTGCCACAACACAATTACCTAATTTAATGCTCATGTTTTGTAGAAGAATAAAAAGGAATCAACTGAGTGCCAAGGATACCCATAGAATTAAATTTATCTCAAACAAACCCCATCATACAGAAGATTAAATTAACTCCATCCAGTCAAATGGAATGGGATCTAACCATCTACTGAGCCATTTTCCTTATGATAAAGGAAAAGAAATGGTAAAAGAGCTGGGGAGAAGTAATGCCTTCCCTTATAGAACTCACTGCCAATACATAGCAGCACAGAGCATGGTTTCCCAAATATTGGCTGCAACCTATTGCTGTGGGCCTAGCCAATGGGGAAGGGGCTAGTAATGTTTAAAAGCCTTACTATTATTTTGCTGGTGCAAGACCTTCTGGAAATTCAGACAGTTCCTGAAGAAAATGAATAGTTCTGTGTTTCCAAAATGGCCATACTTGATCCCGTTACCACGATTCCATGATTCTAAAATCACTAGTGGTTTTAAGCATATTGTGGGAATAGGGCCTATGGATGGCTTCACTGAATTGACCAGGATCACTTACTGGAAGCCACTTATCGCTTAGTGATAGTATTTTCCCCATTTGGAGGCCTCTAAAGATGTTGGTCTCCTCCCAGCCCATTCCTTGAGCCATCGAATGCAGATCCTCATGTTAAAGCATTGCTCTTTTAATGGAAACATACAACTTAAATTCCTATATAGCTACCTTGCTCTATAACAGGGATGTCCAAACTTGGGAACTTTAAGACTTGTGGACTTCAACTGCTGGCTGGGGAATTCTGGGAGTTGAAGTCCACAAGTCTTAAAGTTCCCAAGTTTGAACACCCCTGCTCTATAAAATTGCTCAGCCTTCTTATCATGCAACAAACAAAGCATGACCTATCACTAAGCTTACAGTCAAATGTTTGTAACTGCTGTTGATGGCAATTAACATAAAGGCTTGGTAAACTTACAAGAGCTCCAGAAATACTCATCCTGCTCACAACTGCTTGGAGAAAATATGGTGCAGAAGGTCTCCTAATATCCAGGGATGGATTCTTCTGCCACTCTATGATTTAAAAAGGTATCTATGAGTTCGATCTCTAAATGTTGGTTTTGCATCCATTAGCTGAGACTTTGGAAAAAGTTCAAAGAAGAGCAATTAGGATAACTAAAGGCCTGGAGAAAAAACATATGAGGAACAGTTGCAGGATTTGGGTTTGGCTAGTCTAGAGAAAAGAAGGACTAGGGGTGACATGATAGCAGTATTCCAATATTTGAGGGGCTGCCAACAAAGGGGGGGGTCAAATTATTCTCCACAGCATGAGAAGGCAAGACAAGAAATAATGGATGGAAACTAATCAAGGAGAGAAGCAACCTGGAATTAAGGAGAAACTTCCTAACAGTGAGGACAGTTAACCAGTGGAACACCTTGCCTTCAGAAGATGTGGGTGCTTCATCACTGGGAGTTGTTAAATAGAGACTAGACCTTCTCTGAAATAGTATAGGGTCTCCTGCTTGAGCAGGTGGCTGGACTAGAAGACCTTGAAGGTACCTTCCAGCTCTACTCTGATTGAACTTAAGACAGAAGTTCCTCCAATGTGTGTCATCACTACTGAAACGGCAATTGGTGCTGTCTGTGCCTGCTAATTTGTATTTATATTTGGTTTTAGTTTTAACCTTTATAAATGGTAGGAAGACTTGTAAGCAGTTTTGCTGTTTAATTCTCACAACTATCTGTTTAGAAATAAATAAGTTTCAAAGAAAACATCTCTGGACAGGAATATACAAATATTCATATCAAATAAACTGCTAACTTAATTCAGCTTCTATACCAGAAACCTCAGGGAAGCGATGGCTCAGTGGCTAAGATGATGAGCTTGTCAATCAGAAAGGTTGGGAGTTCGGTGGTTCGAAACCATAGCACCGTGTAATGGAGTGGGCTCCCATTACTTGTCCCAGCTTCTGCCAACCTAGCAGTTGAAAGCATGTAAAATGCTAGTAGAAAAATAGGGACCACCTATTTGGGAAGGTAACAGCGTTCCATGTGCCTTCAGTATTTAGTCATGCCGGCCACATGACCACAGAAACATCTTCGGACAGTGCTGACTCTTCGGCTTTGAAACGGAGATAGCACTGCCCCCTAGAGTTGGGAACGACTAGTACATATGTGGGGAACCTTTACCTTTTACTAGAAACCTAAAGCTACCAGTATTTTAATTTCTATGTAAATGTTCAGAAAAATAAAGCCTTGGGCAATTAATTAAGATTCATAATTCTGTATCTAGTCAGGTCCATTGCTTAGATTTAAAAGTGAAATCAAAGAGTTTAGCTGCATTGTGCATAGAGTTCCAAGTGACTTCCTAATATTCTGCCTTTTGTGGTTAAAGGGCAACACAGATCCTCTGAGCAAATGTATCTATGGAAGACAAAATATTTATTAGGCAAAAATCAACCAAATGGTACCAGTTAACATTCAGAGATGTGTATCATCAGAAACTCAGATATTAGTATAGTCCAAGAATCACTTCAATGAAGACATCAAATCCATTTGTAGTATATTTGATACGCTTCTGGACATGTGGTGGCACCAAGCACAATGGCCCCAATCCCTTGCAAGTCGATTTGATCAAGAAAGACTTCTGATCTTAATAGAGATGTACTTATCCCAAATTATTTTCCTTTGAACATTGATTTAATGGAGAATAGAGGGTATTTTGGTTCTTCTCTGGAGGATTGGGAGAGTTTAATTCCAAACAAGTTCTTATAAACATATTAGGTCTAAATTAATATTTAGAGCTGGGGTTACATTAAACTGGCTCTTCAGGTTCTTCTTTGTTTTGAGGGTGTGGCTACTTTTCCCCATGTCCATTCTTTTAACTGAAGCCAACATAGGAATAATCTTGAAAATGGGGGCTTCTCTTCAAACACAGCCTCCAAAGATGGCAAAAACTGAGGGTGAGGGAGTGACAATGGAATTTTATTTAAGATCCCCAAGGTGAAACAACTACAATTTTGCTATTGGCAGAGAAATTCAACTCCACATTCACTATTTTTATCACTCCATCAGACAATATAAAGGGAGAGTAGTGAGGAATCAAGCAAAATTCATGTTTTAGGCTACCAACATCAAACCATTCACATTGGTAGGGTTCCATTAATTTTCTTTAGCATTGCTATTAAATTTTAAAAAAAAACTCTGAGGATCACTTCTGTAATAACTGTAAGCTAGATTAATTGGCTGTTTGAAGGTGCATACTAATGTTTTTTGTCTTCCAATTTCTTTTTGCTGGTTTTCTCACTCATGGTCTCCATAATCATAGCAGTTTCTTCATAGCTTTCAATTTTGTCATCAGAGAATTTTTCTATGGATTCTACCATTTCTACCTTCTCATAACTCATAGTGTTTGGGGAAGCTAATTCCTTATGCAAGCCGTCCTGCTTCTTGCATTGCTTCTTTACATAAATTCCTTCTTCCTTTTGTTCACTTGGACATGATGTGGAAAATGGTTCAGGTGCCCCAGTAAATTGCACTTTTGGAAATTCTTGTTTTTTTCCAAGTTCTCTCCAGACCCTGGATCCATCATCATCCTTCACTTTGCCTAACAGCTTGTACTCATATTTAAGGTCTTTCTGCATCCTTGATCGCTCCTGCATTTCATGAACTTCAACTTCAGTTTTGCAATGTTCAGGAGATCTGGGTAATTCTGGAATTGCTTTCATACCACGTGATATATTTCCTCCAACATCCGAAACAATGACTCTACCTTTATAAGGAATAGGTAAAGAATGGAAGCTGGTGTCATCATAGCTGCCTTTTTCTGCAATAACTACATACCCTTTAGCATGGAACCCAGTTCTAGGTTCCTGTCTTTGATAACATCTGACTTTGTCTTTCACTATATTGCACAATTTGTCAAAAGCCTTGCTTATTTGTGCTCCATCAGGCACATCTTCTTCCGCTTTTCTGGGCTCAGTTTCTTCCTTTGTACCATTGGATCTACGTTTGCTTTCTTCATGCTTGAAATCCATTGGAACTTGGTCAAATCCTTCTTGTGGCTGGTCAAGCGTTTTCTCTAAGGAAGACCCATTGGTAAGGTCTTTGGGTGTAATCTCCTTCCTCTTAAACATTTGCTTTGGCAGGCTTCTTTGTCGAAACTTGGCAGCAGCAATGTCTTGCATGACCAGTGTAATGTCTACATGAATGGAAATAAAACAATCATAAATATAGCATGAGATGCAGCCCACTAAGGAGGAAATGTATCATATGCAGACATTACCTCAAAGATGGTTGATTAGGGTGGCTTGAATATTTGTTGAAGAAAATGTTAGATCAGAGTGCACCATTTGTTTAGGCAGTGTCTGTACTTGCCCTTTGAGTGACATACTCCAAAATGTTGGTTAAGCAAAAGACAAAACCTAAATGTGATTCATTTTTAATGACAAATTTAAGTTGACTGGATTTGTTTACTGTAATTTTACTTTAATGCAATTAGTATGATTACTGCTTACCTAATTGATTACATAATTATTACTAATACCATATACATACACACATTCTCAAAATAATACCTGAATGGATGATTCCTATATGATGAATATTTAGATGGAGCTACTGTACAGAGAAAGAAAAGGAACTTCTCCCTCCCCTTTTCTCTCTCTCTCTCTCTCTCTGGTTCTTCCTCTCTCTCTTCCTCCCTTTTGTCACTCTCTGTCTCTCTTTGTCTGTCTGTCTGTCTGTCTGTCTCTCTCTCTCTCTCTCTCTCTCACACACACACACACACACAGAGAGAGAGAGAGAGAGAGAGAAGTGGATTACATTTTTGATTTTGTTAGGTACAGTCTATAAAGACAAAGCTACAGCTTTCAAATCTGACTATAACCTACAAAGATGCTCCAAAACCTTATGGATATTTCAGCTATATGGACTTCTGCGATACTGTAATTCAACATCACTAGCATGACTGTGTAAGAAAACACTAGTATTTACCAGGATACTGCTGGACCATAACATTCATCCAATTAACAAGAAATTAAATAAGGGAGGCTCCAGTGATGAAGACACCCTTGTTGTTGACCTCAAAAAGCTAAATAAAATCAGATCAAGTCAGCACTAGAATAAGAGATCCCCGGGAAATCCTGGTGCTGTAGATGAAAGACTAGTCTAAAAGGTTTTTAAAAAATAATCATTGAAAAAGAGCAAATCACTTCCTCATTGTTAACAAAAAACAACTTATAATCATTAGAAGTCAAGCTAGTAGATGTGATGTAACTATTTTATGTAAGAGAGAAAGTTCATTTTAAAACAACCAAAATTCAGCCATAATTTTTTTAGGATTTATCAGGAGGGGCAGGATTTATTCCTGGGCTGTATATATACAAAACATCAATTCGTCACAAATTTTCAGGTCCCAATGAACAGAAATGTTAGTTCACTTTAAAAGTATTGGGAGTATGCTCTAGGATATTGATGGAAAACCTTTTCGGCACCAAGGACCCAAATCGGAACATGTGTGCATGTGCGCACGCCCGACTTCCGGAAACCCGAAAACCAGCTGGCCAGAGGGCAATGCCTGTTTCCTGGCCAGGTTTTTCAGGCCATTTTTCATTCATGTTTGGGCTGGTTTGGGGTCATTTTTGGGGCGAGAAACAGCCTGAAAACAGCCCCAAAAATGGCCTAAAATGACCTGAAAAATGCCCCCCAAACAGTCTGGGTTTTGGCTGATTTTAGGGCAGTTTTCAAGCCATTTACCAGTGCTTCGGCCCCCGAAGACCAGCTGGCCAGTGTGAATGTGTGCCGGAAACCAGAAGAGCAGCTGACAATGGCGCGTGTGCCCACAGAGAGGGCTCTGCCTGCCACCTCTGGCACAGGTGCCATAGGTTCGTCATCACGGCTCTAGGAAATGTGAGGTTGGAGACCTCTCTTCTTTCTAAGAAATCAATAGATGATTCGGTTGTTGTCCATCTTCCATTGGTAAATGCAATGATTTTGTTAGGAGAAAAGGGTTTAGCATAAGTCACCTGTGCTCAGGTAATGCGAACAATGAGATCAGCATACAGAAACATATCACACCCTGGTCTCATAGGCTAAAATCATTTCTGTAGACGCTTGGTTACCTGTGCCTTTCAAAGATGGCGTTTCTGAGGGTCTGTAGGTCTGTGGAAACAGGGTTACTGGAGTGCCAACAATAGCAGAATTCAATCTATCAGAATAGGGAAAAGATATAAGGCAGGATCAATAAATTCCACCGAAACAAAACCTAAACAACCCTTTTAAAATAATGTTTAAAATAACGCCAAGGCAACCCAGGTGGGTTACATGTAATCCATTGTAATTATATGCATTTGTGATATTTTCCAAATAAGTTCTTTTTTATTCCATTCCAAACCTGTTGTCTTAAGGTGAGCTACGTGGAGTGCAATCCACCCTCGCCTCTCTAGATCAATTCCCTGCAAATCCATTGTCATCAAACATTCTAGAACAGAATGTCATACTCTGGCAGGTTAACAAAGCACATAGGAATGCCACTGAAAAATAACCGAGGAGCAAGAACCTACCCAGAGAAGATTCCTGTTGGAGTAGCTGAGACACCCCTAGAAAGCTCTGTGAATGGGAAACTACCAGTGGTAAGAAATAAAACAAAGTGCTCCAGGTCTCATATATATCCAAAGCCATCTCAGTCCCTGAAATTTTCAGTTGTCTAAGAGAAAAGTCAGAATTGCTTCTGTTCACATTCCTGAAGGTTACTTTTTCTCTTACTTCTCTTTAAGCATATAATTGGACCATACGGTTGCACCTCCTCCACCTTAAAGATGTGTGGGTTAAAAATGTGGAGTGCATGAATATGCATCCCAATTTCCTTGCATGTACTTCCCATGTTTACTCCACTATAAAAGTCTTGTACATGTGCAGAGGTGGATATGCTCCAGAGAACTCCATAGGTTTGAAAATCCTGGTACAATATGGCACTCATTATAGAGAAAAACTTGGAGAAGCAAAATATGATTTAAATCCAAGAAAGGCAGAGAATTTTAATGTTAAAGTGGCTCGGCCTTAAATCCCTTGGGTACAATAGAGAGGGTAGAAAAACACAATTGGACTTTCAAGATTATGTTATTATAATCTATATCAAAAGACTTCCAGTATTTCTTGTGGAATCCATTTTCTGATCTGGACTACTCAAAGGAGTGACAGCCACTCTTTTGGCTGTCACTCCTGTAGAGCAGGGATGTGAAACTCCCGGCCCGTGGGCCACACGCATCACACTCTGGCCACTCCCATGCCCAGTTTAGCGAAAGTCCTGATATGTCACGTAACACTGCCATGACAATGTTAGTCTGACACACCTCTGATGTAGAGACTTATAAGCTCCTCTATCTACACATACGTAAATAGGCATGGAGGGTACTCTGATTATATTCATTGCCTTTCATTTTAATAGCATGATCAGATCATGCTATTAAAATGAAAGGGAATTAATTTAATCAGAGCACCTAGTTTTAACTCGTATTGATCAACATATTGTCTTAACAGAGCACTTTCTGAGCACATTCTATTTTTAAAGCAATACAGCTTGAATCTACATATGCTTGCAATTGTTTTGTGGTCACACATGAATAAATACAGGGCAATATGTTTGCAAGCAGGCAATTATGATTTTGGGGCATAATATTGTCACTGCACTTAAGACAGGAGGAGTTCTCTCTCCTCAATCACTTTGATTTAAAAGAGGGGGAAATGCTACAAACCACAACTATGGTAAGATAATTACCAAGAGAAGTGTTATTAATGCAGATCTTTCCTAGATCTTTTGAAAATTTTGTGACTGACTAGTTCTATCGATGCACATCTCTGCAACTACTGCACATTTTTCATTTTTTTTTGGGGGGGGGAGATATATGGTTGTTGACAGTTGCACAAAGCGTTCTGCTTGACATCAAAAGAATTGAAACAGAAAGTAGTCATTAATTAATTCCCAGATCTCCTTATGCAATTAAAAACAAAATTTGAGGGGGGAAACCTGGTTTTTTACTCTTAAAGGAAGAGTTTAAAATCAACAATGGGAGTTGGTAGTATCTCAAGCAACAGCAGGAAGTCATGCAGATGCCTGGAAACAAAAGCTTAGCACGTTGGTGTAGAAATGCTATTAATGGGTGACTCAGAGAGCATGTCATGTGCTTCTATAGTGAGTAGCATGTTCCATAACAATTAATATTTCATTTAGGATGTTGCACAGTACTGAGGAATAATGTTTTGGCCTGAGAAATTCAGATACCCTGCCATGCCAGCCAAAGCAGAAAAAACCTGGAAAGCTGTTATGAATAGTCCCATTATTTAAAATATGAAACAGTATGGTCAAGACCTGATTGTTCAGTATTGAAATGATTTCTTAGGTACAACTTGGTGAAACTCTAAGCCACTTTGCTTTCTGCTTTTTGTTTCAAGAATTTCCATACCTGTTATCTTCATTTTCAATGACACGTTTGTAACGCTCCAATTCACTCTCTAGGGACTGTTTATAAATGGACAGCTGGCGACACTGGTTGGTGTATTTCTCCAAGGTCCTTTCAGCGTCTTCGATGCCCTTTCTCAGACTGTCAATCTGGTCATTATATAGATGGATCTCATCATTGTAACTCTGCTGCGTGTCCTTAATCACCTGATCCAGCATTGCTGTCTGTTTTAAGAAAAGGAAGATGTGAGAGATTTCCCAAGGCTGGTCTGCTATGGGGAAACATCACGGTTCACTAGCAGCAAAGATTTAGAATACTACCCTATTTCAATGACATGAAACAAATAATTGATACTTTTGTGTTTCAAATATCACTTGGCATTAAACACACACACACACAAACCAACCAATATTAACACACCATAACAATGAGCAGCCAGCAAGTTGAAATCATATTTAGATAGCACAATGTCCAAGGTGTAATTTCTTAAAAGTATTCACCTGTCCTAATATAAATAATGTTAACAAAAACCTGCACATCTGCATCAGTTAAAGTTCTAAGTTCATACCCAGTATATAGGATTAGTATAGTACTAGAAGTACTAATGTTTCTAATATGTAGCAAAGTTATGGGTTCAATATAATCCTGAATCTGAATCCCAAAATGGTAGCTTGATTTTTTTCTCTCCACTTTTCAGTCAAAGGACTACTGTAATAAGATTAGGATCAAGATCAGCATCAGGATCAAGATTAAATTATTATTTTTATACTGTACTCCCTCTCAGGCCCCAGTGAATTGGTGATAACTCCATAAAGTCAACCTCCTCCCACTCCACTGACATAGTTGCCATATCCTTGCAGGGAAAAGAAATGATGCAACTACTGAAGTTCTATAGATGCCTGGTGACATGAACCTGGAATTTTACACAGGATTTTACACTACAAGAACTTGAAGTGCCAAGGCAAGCAGTGCCCTTCTACATTGTGTTCTCAAGATAAACTGAAGCCTATTCCTTAATGTATCTCCCATTAAAAAATTAAAAATCAAATCAAATCAGGTCAGATCAAATTAAATTAAATTAAATTTTGAGATCCTCTGAGAGTTCTCCTGAAGAAACAAAACATTGAATTTGAATAAAACTATCCTTCCTCTTTCTCCATGCCCACAAAACATTATTTATTTATTTGCTTGTTTGTTTGTTTATTTTACAAGTATTGCACTTGAACAAGAGAGGAAAAATTCATGTTTTTACATTCTGCTACAGGCAGAAAATATTTGTCAGAAAAATTTCCAGTGGAATACATATTGACCACCAGATGGTGCTCAGTCACCTGAAAAACAGAGATTTGCTTGATAGGAAAACTGTATTATCACTTCCATCATTGCTCTTGGAATAAAAATATAAGAAATCAAATCAATTCAAATTCCATTATTATGATCTTTGACCAACTTTTACAGAAAAAACAAAACAAAAGCAGCATTGGAAAGATCCATTATTTGGATAATATTCTGCAAAATCTTTTTGTTTTATTCAAAATGTATCTCACAGATCTTGGGAACAATTTCCATTCCTAGGACTGAAGAGCTGGGTACAAGTGAATTGTACAGATTAAATATTCCATTGCAATGAACCCTCATATCTTATGATCTCTCTGGTATTTTTAGCTGATAGAGGAGAAGAGCAAGTAACGATTCTAAGTTATCCACAGAGTACTAAAAATGAAACAGGCATGCATGCCAATAAAAGCATGCAACATTAGAAAAAAGGCACTGATTTTTGTAACAAACTGTGAGTCTTCCTAGTGAACAAGAGGGCCAAAGTGATACTAATTTGAAAAAATTAGGATGCCATCTTTTTGCATAAAATGATTGTCTATGGAAGTAGACTTTCAGGGGTTTCAAACTGGCAGCCCTTGGGCTGGATTGTGTCATGTGAAGGTCACGCCCACCCAAGCTCCATAAAGGCAAACAACATTGCAATACGTCACGCTATGCCACGTGACACAATCAAGTTTGACACCTGTGAGGTAGAGGAGCATGAAAGAATGCTAAAAGGGGGGATGGTGAAAATGGGAGAAAACAGAGGGCTCAATCAAGGGATAATGATGCTACCTTCATCAGGGCAGGTGACGTTATACTCTCAGTGAAACACTGTTTATCTGCAGGTCCAACTGTTCACAGGTGTCAAGCCCACAGGAGTTAAAATTCAGACTTCACAGAGCTCTATTCCCCTTCCTCAATTTCTAAAGGTCAAAAGAATCCTGGATTACACCAGAGTGTGCCATCTTGTTCACCCTGCTATCCGACCTGAGTGGATCCTAGCAATTTTTTTTCTCTAAGAAAGTGGTAAATCCTTCTAGCATGACTGTAGGAGCTTTGTCCTGTCCTATTCTTAAAAGAACCCAGGTTACTCTGAACAGGACCATTGGTGGGAATCTCTGAACATGATAAGCACAGAGAAAAACAGTTGAGACCTACACTATTTCTCAGGGACGCAGTGGCTCAGTGGCTAAGATGCTGAGCTTGTTGATCTGAAGGTCGACAGTTCAGCGGTTCGAATCCCTAGCACTGCATAACGGAGTGAGCTCCCGTTACTTGTCCCAGCTTCTGCCAACCTAGCAGTTCAAAAGTACGTGAAAAATGCAAGTAGAAAAATAGGGACCACTTTGGTGGGAAGGTAACAACACTCCATCACCTTTGGCATTTAGTCATGCTGGTCACATGACACAGGTGTGAGGGAACCTTTATCTTTAAAAAAGTAAAGGTTCCCCTCACACATATGTGCTAGCCGTTCCCGACTCTAGGGGGCGGTGCTCATCTCCGTTTCAATGCCAAAGAGCCAGCGCTGTCTGAAGACGTCTCCGTGGTCATGTGGCCAGCATGCCTAAATGCCAAAGTTGCACAGAATGCTGTTACCTTCCCACCAAAGGTGGTTCCTATTTTTTCTACTTGCATTTTTACCTGCTTTTGAACTGCTAGGTTGGCAGAAGCTGGGACAAGTAACGGGAGCTCACTCCATTACGCAGCACTAGGCACTCAAACCGCCAAACTGCCAACCTTTCTGATCGACAAGCTCAGCGTCTTAGCCACTGAGCCACTGCGTCCCCTTCTTTACCTTTACACTATTTCTCAGATAACCTCCCGCTTGTGAAACAACCATAATCCAATCTAATGATCTATCTTTTAATCAAATAGTTTAAAAACATTAATCTGAACTTAAATCATAATGCTTGTAAAACACTTGTTTTAGAAAAAGTAACTTTTTTTGAAACAATACCTCTGTCTGAAGCTTAAGTTTCTGGCCTTGGAGTTGGGAAAAAATACCCTTGTATTCATCTAACTGATTCTGAAGTATTGGAATCCTTCTCTCGGTTATCAGCTTTTCCTGCAAACAAAACAGAAGGAGGAAATATGAGTGGAATTGGATTGGTATCAAAAAATTGACTATAGGTTGGAATGAAAATGATTTTTAAAAAATCAAATTTTCCTCTTTGCCTGATATACATCCTAATTGTTCAGACATCCCACAAAATTGGATGTTATGGTGAAGTGGTGAATAGTAAATCCTACTGAGGGAACCTTGTGTACAAATGAAATATATTTATAGCTTCCAGTTGTGTTGAGCATCCATTATCCCCTCTTTCCTCGGTTTAAATAAGTCTATGTATTTATGCTCACACCTTTCTGTAACCTATCATTGATATGTAACTACTGTACATGTTCTTCTATCTAGGCCAACATGTACACATTTTCATAGACCACGGCATTAGAAGAGCAGCATGTACAACAACCGCATTTGCTCATGGCAAATGTAAAGAACCCTTGATGAATTACTCATATTTAGTTGCAACTGAAAAAAAGAGTTAAGGTATCTTCAGCTGGCCAAACAGAAAGTGTAATATTCTTGCCTCAAAACGCAGCTGGGAAATGGACATCTCCCATTTCTTTGCAGTGCCTAGCAGTTGCTCATTGTGGAATACTGTCCTAAGCAGTCAATATCAAGACAATCAGAAGACAATTGGCGCAGGGTTCAACAAATATCAACTAATTAATTGTCTGAAGGGCTTGCGTGAGATACTTATAGGCCTGTGTGAGATACTTTGCCTTGGTGAGGTACTTTGTGCTTTGAAGGCAGCAATAGTTCTTAATTGGGGTGTTGATGGCCAACTATTGCTATTTCTTTGGGCTGCTGCAGCCGTGGGCTCCTGGGTAACTGGTAAGCTAGTGGTAAATTAGCACTCCTGACTAACAAGGGGTTTCCCAGGCTTCAAGCATTCCGTTGTGAAGTAGCTTCAAAGGAGTTGTAGCAAAAGGAAAAGGTAAGAAGCACTCCTTTGTAGCTCTGTATCGATCCACAGTATAACCTTCCAAGTTTTTATCTTAAAGTCTGATCTTATCCTCCCGTCTTATTTTAAAACTGGGGTCTTTCAATGAACATCATTTTTCTTCAGGCATTGTGTGAATGGGAGGGACTTGAAAGTCGGGAGCAAGGCTGGGCTGAGAGCCTGAGCCTCTCTGAATGCCGTATGTTCAGCCAAGTAGGGGGAGGTTTTGCTAGAACACAAGTAGACTTCTCTTCTTAATCTCAGATCATAATAAAGCAGGATTCCAACTTGTACACATGTGTACATGAAGATGATTACATACCTGCCAGGCCTTCTGGCTGAATACATGGCAATCGCATGCCCCTTCCTCTATTCAGTGTAAAACCCTCAAATGTTCAGATGTATGCCTGAAGAAAACTTTTGATAGGAAAATGATTTGTAAAAGAAAATTCTTACCTCACTGCCACCAGCCATGATATTGGACACCTGAGGCATTGCTTGCACGATCTGTTCTAAATTTCCGATATAGGTCTGTACTTCCATGAGGTTCTGTGGCCAGATAAAATTATTATTCAAACTTATTATAGCAAGAAGCTTGATGGAAGGAACTGTACAGCTGAATTTCTATTTGAATTTCCCCTTCTTCTGGGTGCGAGGGAAGCAAAAATATTGAGGAAAAACTGGAGTTATACTGTCACTTATACTGATTAGCTTTATCAGAGAATTCTCCAGCATGCTACTGCAATTACTTTTCTCAACCTTTCTTCATAGATGGCGCAAATGGGTTATATATGTGGCATGTATCTGTTGTTGAATTATATTATTAGTACATACCAGTGGGGAAATTCAATTTTTTTTACTACCGGTTCTGTGGGCGTGGCTTGGTGGGCATGGTGTGGCTTGGTGGGCGTGGCAGGGGAAGGATACTACAAAATCCCCATTCCCACCCTACTCTTGGGGCCAGCCAGAGGTGGCAGTTGCTGGTTCTTTGAACTACTCAAAATTTCCGCTACCTGTTCTCCATAACCTGTCAGAACCTGCTGGATTTCACCCCTCATACATACAATGGTTTTAACAACAAGCAAAGATAAAGGTTCCCCTCGCACATATGTACTGGTCATTTCCGACTCTAGGGGGCGGTGCTCATCTCTGTTTCAAAGCCGAAGAGCCAGCACTCTCTGACGACGTCTCCGTGGTCATGTGGCCAGTATGACTAAATGCCGAAGGCGCACAAAGCACTGTTACAATAGGTAGTCCTCTCTTAATGATTATTTATTCAGCGATTGTTAAACATTATGATGGCAAAAGAGGAACAAAAGAACCTATGATCAGTCCCCAAAGTTATGTCACACAATCAATCTTCATCTTAGCTGAAAAGCTTGGGGGAGGAAGGGTTTAATTGTACAATTTGCTAAACTACTTGATAGGATTAAACCAGTATGTTTCGTTTCAGGAGAATATAAAGATGAGCACAAATAAACCATACCTTGATAGAAATTGGGTCCAAAAAACCAGCAGGATGTGAATTAGTGTTAAGGCCGGACCCTTCTCACTGTTAATTTTAACTTTTTAGAATAGAGAAAAGCTCTGAACAGCTGTTTTGTTTTCTTTGTAAAAAAGGCTCCCTAGAAACATTGTTGGTAGGAATCTCAAGTATAGAGAAAAAGTTAATTATTAACAGAAGCAGGAGCAGAGCTGGTTAAGAAGTAGATCTCCATCTACTGGAGGTATCTAATATATTGTCCGTGATCTAAAATGACCTAATATTAATGACTTGCTATCATAAAATAATTTATCCAAATATAAATTCCTGCCAAAAGTTTTAAAAAATAGTATTAAGAGGCAAGTTAATGTTTTGTGTACAAAAGATGTCTGAGTTTGAAGCTCTGAGTTTGAAGCAAAATTGTGGATTAAGAATTATTTTACTGTATGTAACTTTCATTTTCCACCAAATGCTTGATGACAAATATCGGTCTAAAAACATAGAAAGAAAACAAAAGAGATCATAGTAGATCTCTTAAATCCATCCCTAAGCAGAAGAACCCTTTTGCCAGTCATGTCTCTTCTTTGTGCCCAGCATGGACTTAGACACATGAAAGAAGATTTGTATTAAAAGGGAAGGAGCAGCTTCATTTGTTAAAAGTTGCTTGGGAAATAGAAATGAGAAACAAGCAGCTATAAGACTTACCTTCTTATATCTGTCTTTTGTGGCGTTTACATCATCTTGCAAGAACTGTGATTCAATCTGGAGTTCTAAATTACACAACAAAGCTTCATCAGCTTCCTAAAATAAAAATAAAATATTGTTTCCTGTTGTCCTTTTACTTCTACTTTTAAACAAATATTTGAGTCACCAGTATTCAATGGAAACAAGGGACTTCAAAATCTATAAAGTCATCTCTTGCAATAACTTATATAGCAGTTCTGAAATTAATTAATAGGAGGGTAGGAGGGATGACCTTTAAATATTTAATTTAAATATTTATTTGCATCGTGCATATATAAAAACTGAACTCTAAATAATTGATAGGCAACTCATAATCAATAAGCAATTTGATTGAATAGGTAGTCTACTGCACTGCATGCCAAATAAATATAACAAGGAGAAAAGTTCCTTGAATCAAAGGTGATTCTTAGAGGTCCAAAGTCACATTTATACAGTTTTCTTGGCAACACGGTAGAAGCAGTTCACCAATGCTTTCTTCTGAGATATTTTTCAACTTCCCAGTCTAAATAACCAAGTGGCGATTGCATGGTGGTTTTCCCCCTCCAAGTACTAAGTATCCTTTTTCTAATTAACTTTATTTTTTCATTTATATTCCCTACTTACTTCATTTGGCTTCTATTTAGATCAATTAGATGCATTTTAAGGAGCTTTGTTTTTGTTTTTAAAAGAAAATCATTATGTAAAGATTATTTATTATCCCTGCTTTGTTTGTCAGGGGCTAAGATACTGGCTTGCTATTTAGCATTAGGACAAATGTGGAAAAACCTCACCCTTTTTGAAAAGAACAATCAGAGGACTTTCTCAACTTTGAACACACTAGTAACATCACTTCTATCAGCTGTACTACTGTCCCATTTCGGATTAGGCAATGTGATGGAAAGTTATTCAATGAGTTTTGCTTTCGTGATAGGCCCAGCAAACTAATTCCAAGCTCTGTTGTGCTATTCAAAAATGTGTAGATGCTTGCTGTTTCCATTATACCCACGGATTGCAAAAGTAGCATTGCTGTTGTGCCGATAATAATGATAGTAAAAATAAGCATAGAATTTAGCTACAGGCCTAGTTATCTGCTTTGTGAGCAGATAAAGATTTATGAATGCAAATGACAAGTAGAATATTCTAAGCCAGCAGTCATCCATTTGCTCACTGTTTCTCTATTTTCCTACAGAAAGCTGAATCAGAAGCATTACAATGAGACCATGAATCCACTGATGGGCTGAGAAAGAAAGCTAGATACTGCTGATGGGTACATATTTGGGGAAATAGAATCAAATTAAACTTTAGCTTAAAAAATAAATTTAGATATTTCTTTGATATTCATCAGACATCTGGAAACCAGGATTAATGGTGCACGGTGTATAAAGATACATTAAATACAGGTTCTCCTTGCACATTCCTGACTCTAGGAAGTGGTGCTCGTCTCCATTTCAAAGCCGAAGAGCCAGCACTGTCCGAAGACATATCCATGGGCATGTGGCTGGCATGAGTAAATGCCAAAGGTGCATGGAATGCTGTTACCTTCTCACCAAAGGTAGTCCCTATTTTTCTACTTGAATTCTTACATGCTTTCGAACTGCTAGGTTGGCAGAAGCTGGGAGAACTAATGGGAGCTCACTCCGTTATGCGGCACTAGGGATTCAAACCGCTGAACTGCAAACCTTTCTGATCGACAACTCAGCATCTTAGCCACTAAGCCACCATGTCTCTTACAGTGTTCCTTACACTGTGTCCCACGTTCCATGTACCTTCAGCATTTAGTCATGCCGGCTACATGACCACAGAGACATCTTTGGACAGTGCTGGTTCTTTGGCTTTGAAACGGAGATGAGCACTGCCCCCTAGAGTCAAGAACGACTAGCACATATGTGTGAGGGGAACCTTTACCTTTTAAAGATACCTCATCATATGGATGAGGAGAATCATTTCAGTGTTATATGTGATCAGTTGAGCATGGTTACAATTGGCTCAGGTTCTTTCATTATTGATTCAGATTAACAGAGTTGGAAGGGACCTTGTAGGTCATCTACTCCAACCCCCACCCAAGCAGGAGACCCTACACCATTTCTGATAGATGACCATCCAGTCTCTTCTTGAAAGCTTCCAGTGATGAAGCTCCCATAACTTCTGAAGGCAAGCTATTCCATTGGTTGATTGTTCTCACTGTCAGAACATTTCTTCTTATTTCTAGGTTGAATCTCTCATTCAGTTTCCATCCATTATTCCTTGTCTGACCTTCAGGTGCCTTGGAAAATAGCTTGACCCCTTCCTCTCTGTGGCAGCCCCTCACATATTGGAACACTGCTATCATATCTCCCCTGGTCCTTCTCTTCGCTAGACTAGTCATGCCCAGTTCCTGTATCCATTCTTCATGTTTTGGTCTTCAGTCCCCTAATAATCCGAGTTCTGCATAGTAGATTCTACATAGTACATCTGGTGTGTGTGTGTGTGTGTGTGTGTGTGTGTGTGTGTGTTATTCCTAACATAATTTATCAGCATTCATTTCCCTATGCTATAAAGGTGGTTCTTGACTTATGATCACACCTGGGATCAGAATTTCTGTTGCTAAACAAGGTTGTTGATAAGGGAATCACAGCCAATTTTACAATCTTTTTGCCATGGTTGGTAAGTAAATTACTCAGTTGTTAAGCAAATCAAGTGGTTGTTAAGCAAATCCAGCTTATCCTTCGTTGACTTTGCTTGTTGGAAGCTGACTGGGGAGATTGCAAATAGTGATCATGTGACCCTGAAAGCTGCAGCCATCATAAGTACATTCCAGTTTGCTAAATGCCCACATTTTGATTAAATGGCCATGGGAATACCACAGTTGTGAGGACTGGTCATAAGTCACTTTTTTCAATGCCACTGTAACCATGGTCGCTAAATGATTAGTTGTAAGTCGAGAATTACCTGTAAAAGTTAGGCAGGAATCTGTTGGTATTGTGCGTCTGCTAATTAATATTTACTCCCATGGTTGGGTGCCAATTTCTAAACTCTTTTCACTTATCTTGTTTGTCTGTAATACAATACTTATCAATATGTTCTGAAAGAAAACTGTCAACTAGAAACATTCACAGCTCTTCATAAACAATATCTTGTAATCTTGACTCTTTGCTTGCCTCCCCATATCCGAATGAAAGTGATGGATAGGACGATATTGCATCTCAGTGCATAAGATATTATCAATTGTTCTGTCAAAGGACAGAATTTTGAGCATTAGGTATGTGGAAACTGTCAAGCACAAAATACTGGGGGATTATAAAATATCTTGTATAGACAGCAAAAACACACAACAAAAATTATTATATTTGTTTCAGTATAAATCTCATTATCATATGTTTGCTTCCAGGAAACAGCAAGCAGCCATCTTTGATGCCACTTGCCCATTCACCTAATTGTTTACCAAAGTAGAATATGCCTATTTCAATTAATAGGTTGGGCCTTTAAAATGAAATTGAAAACGCAATAAATAAGACTGGGATCAGTCATTAGCACATATGGTGCATGAAATCTGGAGAAGATTCAAATCCTAATTCATCCATGAGGCTCCCCATAGAGACCTCCTTGGCCCAATTATTTTATTTCATAAAAATGATTTTTTTTACCATTTATTCTTAGGTAGGATAACCTCAGACACATGATGCTGGTATTGTATTTGAAACTGGACAACAAAACCACATATTGGATTTCATCCAGATATGCTCAGATGTAGAGACTGAAGCCAATGGAAATGAAATGACTATGTAATCAACATCCCATAGATTTGTGGAGTTTCCACTAGCAGGAATAGCAATGGTTTTCTGAGGTAGGTAGTCCAATGGGGGGGGGGGGAGTAAACAGAATTGTAAACAGTTTTTTTAAAGGATAAAACATTCTTCAGATCACTCCACTTTCTGAAAATTCCAGCCCCATCTACAATTATGACACATTTTCATTGCAAACAGCAGTCATCCTCTTCTCTTCCCTTCCCTACCCCAATTATTAAGACCAGTTCTCTGTGATCAAATACTGCTCCATTCTGGGCAGCACAGATTGGCAGTGATCTCTCCTGAGGAAGGAAGGAAGGAAGGAAGGAAGGAAGGAAGGAAGGAAGGAAGGAAGGAAGGAAGGAAGGAAGGAAGGAAGGAAGGAAGGAAGGAAGGAATGCAGTATACTTCTGTGTATTCTCTGTACATCTATTTTAAGTCAGGAAATATTTCTAAGAGCTTACACAACAAACTAAATAGACTCGCAAGATCAGATGGCCTTTAAGAGTATCAGTATTACGCTCCATCTTTTTCCCTCCAACATTCTTTCTGTAAAACAATGTATGAAAGCATATGATATGCCATGTTAGGGCAATGATTCCAGATCTCTGTGTAACTAATTTCATTTGATGATTAGCAACTTTAATGAATTAATTGACCCCTTAATAAACCACTTATTTCTTGCCTTGCCGAGCAGATTGATCTCACATTCAAAATTGTTTCTGTACTGCAAATGTTCCTTGGTTTCAGTATTTTTAGGGATGGGGTAACTTTTGCTCCCGATTTTTTTATCTTGGCTGATTATTTTTCCAGATGATCTATGCACCAAAATATTTGAACAATGTTGTTATTTATTCATTATGAATATTCTGTAACAACCAATTTCAGCTAGTCGCTTGTTTGCGAGCTGCCATTTGTGAGTATTGCATTAGCTGTTTGATATTTACAATTTGTGACAGGTCAACTCATGTCAGCTTGAAAGGATTTGTTTCCTTGATTGAATTACATTTGCAATCAAAGAAGCCCTAAATTCCCCGGCGTCTTGTCTAATGAACAATTCATTACATTTCTTTCATTCTCAGTTAGAATCTACACATTGCAACCTTCCTCTTCCGCCTCTAACTCTGAGGTTCCTAGTGAAATGACTGGATGCTTGAAAGCCCAGTTGGAGAGAAATGGGGCAAAATGGGTTGCTGCAAAAATATCAAGACAGATGTATGAGGGCTGCACATTTCCCTGTAGCCTGCTTCCTTCAAAATGGCAAAATATCCTGATGTGTCATAATATTAGGACCCCCACATTTATACCCTGTTTTGATGAGATAATTTTACACTCCCTAACTAAATATCCATGAATCATACCCAACTTTTGTGTATGCATCAGAGGTGGTATTCTGCCGGTTAGCCTCGGTTCGGGTGAACCGGTAGCGGTGACGGCAGGAGGCTCTGCCCACCCACCCAGATGTCATCACGGATGCTCTGTGGATGCGCAGAAGGTCCTGCACATGTGCAGAAGCACCGTGCGTGAGCAAAGCGAGCAACACACACATACGTTCCCGGTTCCGAACTGGTAGTGAAGACCATTACTGATATGCATAGAAGGATGCCTCAGGCCTCCAGCTCATCTTCCCATCAATCAGTTGCCAATCTTACATCCCTTCTGATCGTCTCACTGCACACCTATCAACCTTTGCAGTACTTCTTTCCCTAGCTTCTTCCATCAGGCATCCCACCCCCAGAGATCTTCCCAGTTCATTCAGCCCTTCATTTGAATTGCTTTGAACTTTTGTGCTAATAAGTTTTCAAAAATTGTCAAATCCTCAACTTCCCCTTAAAATTTCTTTTTGTGTGTCTGCAATTTGGAACACTTCCCAGGATCAAAGGAAAACCAAACTGACGTCAAATTCACACTTTTACACATTGGTTTTTGTTATAAAATGAGAACTGCAGTCGATGTGAAGAAGCAACATTAGGTCGATAAAGTATAAGCAGAAAAATAACACAGAAGTAAAATAAAATGAGAAGTACTAGCCTTTGTCTAATGAAAAGGGAAAAGCAATAAGAGTGAGATGGAATTAGGAAACAGAATATGATCAGAGAGAGGGATTTTGCCATACCAAGATTGATTGGCAAATCATGACTGCATAGTTTTGAGAAACTAATACCACAATTCCATAAATGCTTACTTTAGGAAGAGGCGCTGAAAAGATTCGGACTGCCTTACTCCCAAATAAGTACAGAATTGCAGCCTTAATTGGGGATGGGGTAAGAATTGGAAATATACAAATGTGCTTATTTCATCTACATGTCCATTTGCTACGTACCCATGACATCCTGTTTTGTAGTCAATTTATGGCAAATCTCCTAAATTATACTATGAAATTAAATTTTCTTGGAATACTGGAAATTGATTTATTAGTTACCATCATGTTAATGTCAACCAACAAAGATCAATTTTCTCCAAGATGATCTAACGCCCCCCCCAACCTGACATCTTCTATTAATGCACCATTGTCAATGTCATAAAGCCTATATATATATATTTACTACTTGTCTTCCTCTTCTCTTTTCTTCCACCTTTCCCAGAGGTCTAAGGGAACTAAATATTCACATAATGTGCCCAAAGTAGGACCATTCCTGGAAATAGCTTTTGTTTATAGCAGATGTAGTGGACTAAGCCAAGCCATCCAATTTATTGCTCGGACCCTCTATTGTCTATCAAACCACCTCCACATTATTAGGCAAGGAGAAGAAAAGGCTGAGGCCAGAAAGCACAATTTTTCTGTTATTGTGGAACAGCCTCCCCCCAAAAGTTAGATTAGTCATCTTGAGGTCAGTCTTTCAGAAGTTGGTAAAGACAAAGTTTTTCAGAAAGACTTTTGGAAATGATATTATATGACAATTTGAAAATCTTTTAAATGTATCCATTTTCTCCCTTTGTCAACACCATGGATGTTTTATTGAATTGTGCTGTTATAAACCTTGGGATTCGATGGCATATGTATTATTATTGTTAGTATTCAGATATAGTTTCAGTTTCTTTTCTGATATTGAATCTTACTTATTCTCTCTCTCTCTCTCTCTCTCTCTCTCTCTCTCTCTCTCTCTCTCTCTCTCTCTCTCCCCCCCCCTAATGAAAAAGATATTACTGAAAAAGGTGTAATTGAACTGAACTTGTTGAGGTGGTAGAAAGAAAGGTGAAGAGGTAAAAAAAACAATAGAAAAGGAAATAGGGAAAATGTCTTATGAATGTGTGTCAGGAGTGAAAGATCAGACAACACATGATGTTGCAATTAAACTCATTTATTGTTCATATCTATGTGCAGGAATCTACTCAACTAATAGCTAGCACTATTTCTCCACTAGATAAGGGTTAATGGAATTTAAGAGGGTTTGGACTTAATCCATTTGTGACTATGTAGAGACTCTAGCTGATTCCTCTTTTGACTCCGCCCCTTAGTTCTGTCACTCCCACACAGTGTGTCATAAAGGAAATAAGACTAAAATTATAGTAAACTCTTCAGTTGAACTGTCTGTTTAACAGTAGTAATTTATTAGTGTTCTGCTCTGAAATAAGTACCATTGAATCAGTGGTGGGTTCCGGATCCCATTCCAACCGCTACAGTTGGAATGGACCCAGCATCGCCTATATGGACGCGAGTGGTGCGCACATGTATTGTAGCTGCAAACGATGCTTCCGCAAGTCTCCGCGATGCTCCAGCTGCTCGGCGGAGCGTCGCGCAGGCGCTGTACGCACCATGCACGTGCATGGAAGGGCCGAAAGCTTTAAAGCACGGTAAGGAGCTCAGGCAAGCGGGTGGGCTCTCCGGAGCACCGTACCGGAATGGTATCCGGTGCTCCGGGCAGGCTCCGGTACACCCGTATTGGGGCAAATTGCCTGCAAACCACCACTGCATTGAATTCAACAGGGCTTATTCTCAAAAGTGTGAATAGAACTTTCACCTAAAATTTTGTTCTTCTTAAAACTGTAAAAGAAATATTCGGATGAATTACTGTACATCAATAGAATATTTTTCCTTGTGTTTGATTCCAAAGTGGCAAATAATAGTATCAGAGTTTGATAAGTGTTCGTGCCCAAATCAAAAATCTACAACCTTAAGTCTGATGTAATGCTACATGAGGGGTGGGTTGCTCCCAGTTTGGTCTGGTTCAGCTGAACCGGTAGTATGGTGGCAGGAGGCTCTGCCCACCCTCCCGGATGCTTCTGCACATGCGCAGAAGCGTTGCACACACAGAAGCATTGCACGCACAGAAGCATTGCAGGCACAGAAGCATTGCACGTGCAAGCGCGCATGGGAGCTAGCCCAGACCAGTAGTGAAAAAAATGGCAACCCACCACTGTGCTACACCATCAAAAGTTACATATAAACTGTAGCTATATAAAATAAAAGTTTACACTAATGGACTAATCTTTCTCACTCAGTCCATAGAATCGTTATTATGGGAAGAAAATGAGAGAGATTGCTATGTATATTACCTTTAACTCCTGGAGAAAAGACAAGATATAATTCTAATATTTTTTTTCAGCATATAAGAAAAGCATAAAAGTCCAGAAACGTAAAACAGCTAATTTTAATTCTAGAACATCCTCCCAAAGGGAGGGAGGAGGAATAATTTAAAAATATTGATTGTTTAAATACTATATGGGAGCTAACTTGGTATAGATCAGGGGTGTCCAAACTTGGGGAACTTTAAGACTTGTGGACTTCAACTCCCAGAATTCCCCAGCCAGCATGGCTGGCTGGGGAATTCTGGGAGTTGAAGTCCACAAGTCTTAAAGTTCCCAAGTTTGGACACCCCTGGTATAGATGGTTAAAGGTTAGAAGCTGGGAGAGAGTGAGTTTTAGTTGTTCCTTCGGCACAAAGACACATTGATGACTTTGGGCCAGTCATTCTCTCTTACCCTTAAACCCTTGCTTAAAAAATGTTGTCAAGGAAACTATATGGGCATGTCCAGGCGGTCATTAAAAGTTAGGATTGACTTGAAAGGATACCCACCCATACAACTCTTTATACAATAAGTCAAAAAGGGTGTGATTAAATTAGTGTATCAATCATATACTATATCTGAGTTTCCTCCATCATCCAACAGTTGCCCTTTTGAACAAACCTGGTTTCCTTGGTAAAGAAGTGATACAATAAGGAAACCAGGTTTGATCAAAAGGGCCACTGTTGGATGATGGAGGGAATTCAGATATAGTATATGATTGATACTCTAATTCAGTGATTCCCAACCTTGGCAAGTTGAAGATGTCTGGACTTCAACTCCCAGAATTCCCCAGCCAGCATGCTGGCTGGGGAATTCTGGGAGTTGAAGTCCAGGCATCTTCAACTTGCCAAGGTTGGGAAACACTGCTCTAATTTAATTACACCCTTTTTTCCATGCATATAAATAAGGTGGCACACATATTTATTATGCGGTGTTTTAAGCTTTAAGTGTTGAAAAAATATACATGTAGTTTTTAAAACACCCTATTTTTAAAGCTGGAAAATGTAATTCCTCTCACACAAAACTAGCAGCTCTAAGTGCAGATAGTATTGCAAAAGTGACAGAACTAAACATGTCTGTCCCTGTGTTACTAATGGCTGTCAGTACTCGGGACATCACATGAAAAGCAGCATCTATGGCAGGACCTCTGGCGAAAAGGATGAGAATATTATATTTAATATAATGAGCTTACCTTATTAAGCTCTTCAAGAGTACTCTTCTGCTTCTTCTGATATTCACATTCATTTTTATATCTAAAAAAATTAGAAAATAAAATCTCATTCAATTCAAATTGGAGACCATTCCTCCGCTATAACTTAAAACATAGTTTCATACCACATCCAGAGTTTGAATTTTCCCTGTCTGCAGTCTATATTTTAATTTTACATTATATCTAAATTAGAACAGATTTGTAGTGATATGAATTGAATTTACTATAGTACAAAAGATTACCTGGTGAATGATACTGTACTGACCATAGTTCTCGGTAGTCATTTTTAGTAGATTATTTATAATTAATTGATAATAAACTGGAAAACTATGATCTCTGAGATATTTTTTTTACTATTTCTAGCACTAATAAGTAATTCATTTTTATTAATTTGTATTTTATTCCTCTACCTTGGCTATATCTGTTTATAGATCTTCTTTAAAATGGAACAAGATTTTTTAAATAAAAAGTGTAAAGAAAAAGAAAATATTTATTATTTTATTTATTTATTTCGATTTATCAGTCGCCCCCTCTCCGCAAAGGGACTCGGGGCGACGTACAATTAAATCAAAATACAAATGTGGCATGGAGGAGGTAACACCAATATTTAACAGATTTCAAATACAAATGGAAGCCACTAGGTTCAAATAAATAACAATAAATTAAAACAATTAAAACAGTTAAAAACCCCAAAATTTACGTATAAAATATTAAAATATTAAAATTGCCAGGGAGGTTAGAAAGTTCTAGTTAAGCCAGGCCGGCTAGTTGGAACAGGTGGGTCTTGAGTTTCGTGCGGAAGGAGCGGAGATCGGTCGTTGTCCTGATATCTGGGGGGAGGTCATTCCAAAGGGCTGGGCCCATCACAGAGAAGGCCCTATTCCTGGGCGCCGTCCTCTGACACTGCCTGGTGGACGGCACCCGGAGGAGTCCCTCTCTGTGAGAGCGAATTGGTCGCAGGGATGTATGGGGCAGAATGCGATCCCGCAGATAGCTAGGTCCTATGCCATGGAGCGCTTTGAAGATGGTAACTAACACCTTGAAGCGCACCCAGTAGACCACAGGGAGCCAGTGCAGCTCGCGCAGGAGAGGTGTTATATGGGAGAACCTCGTTCTCCCCATGATTGCCCGCGCGGCCGCATTCTGGACCAGTTGCAGTCTCTGGGTGCATCCCAAGGGGAGCCCCATGTAGAGAGCGTTACAGTAGTCCAGGCGAGACGTCACCAGCGCGTGAGTGACTGTGCGGAGGGCATCCCGGTACAATAGGGGGCGCAATTGGCGCACCAGGCGAACCTGGTGGAACGTCCCCCTCGCCACGGCTGCCACATGGTCATCCATAGACAGCCAGGCGTCGAGGAGGATGCCCAAATTGCGCGCCCGCTCCACGGGGGCCAGTTGCTCGCCCCCAATGGCCAGCGATGGAATGCACTGGTTGAACCGGGGGGGCGATAGCCACAGCCACTCCATCTTGGAGGGGTTGAGTCTGAGTCTGTTGTCTCCCATCCAGACCCGTACGGCTTCCAAACACCAGGACATCACTTCGACGGCCTCGTTGGGGTGGTTTGGGGTGGAAATGTACAGCTGTGTATCATCAGCATACATATGGTATCCCACCCCCAAACCACGGATGATCTCGCCCAGCGGCTTCATATATGTGTTGAACAGGAGAGGTGAGAGGACTGACCCCTGCGGCACCCCACAAGTGAGCGGCCTCAGGGTCGACCTCTGCTCCCCTGCCAACACACATTGCGTCCGGTCGGAGAGGTAGGAGCGGAACCACCGCAACACGGTTCCCCCTACCCCCAACCCCCCCAGCCGGCGCAGTAGGATACCATGGTCGATGGTATCAAAAGCAAAATAGGCAAATGCCTCAAACTTGCATTTTTATATGGAAGTTAATGAATACATTTGGACCAGTGGTGAAATTCATTTTTTTTTACAACTGATTCTGTGGGTGTGGCTTGGTGGACATGGTGTGGCTTGGTGGGCATGGCAGGGGAAGAATACTGCAAAATCTCCATTCCCACCCACTTTGGGGCCAGCCAGAGGTGGCATTTGCCAGTTGTCTGAACTACTCAAAATTTCCACTACCGGTTCTCCAAACTACTCAAAACTTCCACTACCGGTTCTCGAGAACCTGTCAGAACCTGCTGGATTTCAGTCCTGATTTGGACATAATATTAAACTAGGCCAATAAATACATATGCCCACAATGCCATATTTGTAGCTTCCAGAATACTGAATTATAAATGTTTATCTCTGAGGAATTTTTTTTCCTGCATTAAAAGAATCTCTCCATTCTTCAAAACCTGAAAAGTGAGATAAAACTTCCTGGTTCATCTTTCTTGCTGATGATAACATCACCAGCCATGCCTGCTGAGGCTCTGAGAGGCTGATATAAGTACAAATCTAAGATCCTGCTCACCTCGGGCTTCCCTCCATTTTCTCCTCCTGCATTGCTGAGAGGAGAAATATAGAAGCTGTTGCTTGTACTTAACTGTGGGATTTGTCTGTATTCTTTATTTTAAAACAAGCCAACTTTAAACCATGACTTATTAAATTAGCTACCTTAAATGAACCATAGTTAATGTTAGCTATAGTTGCCAATTTAGATGAATCCACAAATTGTGGTCAATTTAAACTAACACAAAGAAGAGGGAGTCAAACTATTCTCCAAAGCACCTGAGGGTAGGACAAGAAGCAATGGGTGGAAACTAATCAAGGAGAGAAGCAACTTAGAACTAAGGAGAAATTTCCTGACAGTTAGAACAATTAATTAACTTGCCTCCAGAAGTTGTGACCGCTCCAACACTGGAGATTTTTAAGAAGATGTTGGATAACCATCTGTCTGAAGTGGTGTAGGGTTTCCTGCTTAAGCAGGGGGTTGGACTAGAAGACCTAAAGTGCCTTCAAATTCTATTCTATTCTATTCTATTCTATTCTAGAGGCAAATCTTTCCAAAAGATTCTTTATCTTGTTGCACATTTTAAAGGAAAGGAGAAAGGTGGGTCATGAGCCCAAAAGGAACCCAAGTATCTTCACATAAGAGCTTAGAAGAGCCTTTTTTAACAGGGATTACATAAGAGGTCAGGAAGGTTTTCATGACAGATCATGAGTGGGGGAAAAACTTGAAATGCATGTGTTGCACACTGCTAGTGCCTGCAATGGTAAGAAAGAATCCTTATGGATTGCTACTTATCTACCAGCCTGCCATTTTGCTGTTGCAGTAAATCTTGTAAAACTTGGATCATGAAAGTTAGAAGTAAATTAAGTTATGAGGTTTTGGGATTTTCTACAGGGGTTCCCAGTAATCTGATCATTATTTTAAGGATTCTTCCAGAATAAAAAAAAAGACTGGGTAGGGTTGTGTTCTGCATTTATGCGTATATATGTATATGTCCCATATAAACTATGGAACAAAATAGAATAAAAAACAATCCAAAATACTGGACACAATTTGGATACACTTTAGATGCCAACAATTAAGGAGTATTGTCAGCCTTCCCTGTAGCAGTGCCTGCCTTCTAGAATAATACATTTCCAGAGGGATCCAAAGTATTCTCCCACCCTGATGGTAAAATCAGAAAGCTCTTAAAAAAACTGGCCATTCCATCAGATTATGGGAATCAAGTGATAGCTGAGCCCCATTGGATGGGTTTGTTTCAGAGCCACACTAATTTCTTTTTGTGTTTTGTGTTTTTCTAATTTTTTAAAATTGCAAATCTTCCTGAAGGCACTGGGAGTCCAGTAGTCTCTAAATTGTACAAACAAACAAATAACAGGTAGTCCTAAACTTTCAACCAGTCGCTTAGCAACCATTCTAATTTACAATGAACACCACCCCGAAGCTATTTATGACCTGATTTTGAAGTTGCAACAGCTCCATGCCCGCACGTGTGCACACACACACATACAAACATACACACACACGGCAGTCACATGATAATATTTTGGGTACTTTGCAAGTGGCATACCTTTATTAATGACCACTGGAAAAAAGGTATTAAAATGGGCCGTGGTCTCATGGTGATCTGCTCAATGACTGCAACAACTTACAACCATAATGCCAGGCTCAAACACAGTTATAAATTGAGGGCTACCTGTTTCCTTCATTTTTCCAAATAAAATCATAGAAAAGAATTATATTTGAAAATAGAATAAATGTTTTCAAATGTAAAATAAATATTCCATATTTTGGGGATTTTTTGTTGTTCTTTCGTTTACCTCTGTTACCACAGAAAGAAAACAGGGGGTGGGTGGGGGGAACAAGCCTTTGTTTTCAAAGATATGAGGAGCGAGATTAAGAACAATAAATGAACGATGCTAAGAAACAAAGGAGAGATTGGACAGGACATGTATATGTTTCATGGCTCACATAGTGAGAAATGAAATGATCTGAACACCTTGAAGGCCCTCAGGATAGAAAAGTCATTTATAATTTGCATAAATAGTAAAAGAATAATAATTACAAATATTCAGCCAATGTTACTCCATACATTCAAAACACTCCATAAAGCGCTGGAGGTGATCACAATCTGTAAAAGCTATTGATTGGTTAATGTATTGCATTTCATATTCTCTTTCAGCATTTTTTCCAAATTGAGAAATATTTCCCAATTAAGTATTTTCTATGCAAATACGAAATTTATTCTCAAAGTAGCAACTTTCAGTTCCTGACACAAATTCATTAGACTAGCTCAGTAACCTAAAATCCTTCCAGATATTTTTTTTCCCCTTTCTGCACCACTACTATAATGTACTTATTTATGGAATTTTACAGAGCATCCAGATGACACTGTATTTCATACTTAATTATTCTAACTTTCTCCTCACTGTGCCTTCATGAAGGGAAAAAATTGAATAGATGTGCCCTGGAGTTTTGACTGCTAATATTCTCTTTGAGCACATCAGTGCAGATAGTGAGGGCTATCACTGCCACTGGAAGAGAATTTTGAACTTCATCACAAAATGGCATGAAGGCCCTTATTTCTTTTCATTTTCACAAGCCAAGGTCCTAGGATCTTTGTTTTGCTTTTCTAGGATTTCTTACCCAAAGCAACAAAAAAAGATTGTTTACACCTGAATTTAGAAAAAGCCAAAGGTAGATGACACAGTTTTGAAGAACCATGAAACTCTATGCATATATCTGCCATAATGAAAACATCTCCTTCATTTCCAACCAACTTACTTGTTACTGTACTCATCCAGCATGCGCTGAGCATCTTTCTTCTCACGTTCCAACTTAGACCTGTTGCTGGCCAGGTCACGGACTCGCTGGTGATTGAGATCAATCTGAGCAGCAAAAGCATCTTCTAATCCAACCAGCTCATCCATGCGTTGGAACATCTCAAGCTGCTTGCGGAAGATGGCATTACGCTGCTCAAGCACCCGAGCCCTGTTGATGTAGTTTGCAAACAGTTCGCTAAGGTCCTGCAGGTTTTCCAGGCCTTGGGCTTGTGCAAGACCACCAAATTCTGGTGACTCTGGAAGTTCTTCATAAACCTCAGATTGTTCATACTTCTCCTTGTGGACTGCATGCAAGTAGCTGCTCCTATACATGGCAGAGTAGGGAGCTTTGGGGGAGCCCAGGAATCTCCCTTGTCTGCGTCTTTCCAGTTTGAAGCGTAAAACTGGGTCCTTCCACTTCAAATGTGTTTGAACCCTGGGTAGACTCAGTTCTCCGGTGAAACCCCAAATAACAGCTCAGTCTAAGATTCTACGACTCCTAAGCTCACTGCAAGAGAAACAAAACAAAAATTAGACCGCCCTGCCTTCTGGTTCTTGATAGTGGTGGTTTTAAATTCTGTCAGCACTTTTTGCTTTCTTCCCCACCAGATTTTTCAATTGCATGTGACGCTGGGGGAAGCAAAGGGAGAGAGCTGTATAGTTTTTGCTGAATTGATTAGAAAGCAAGAGAGGAGCAGAACACAAAAGGCATGTGGCTTTACAAGATGAGTCCCAAACATTCCACTGGGTTTTTGTTCTATTTTGTCTATCACAGGGTATTTTGACTGAGAGTAACACAGTTAACTAATGGCTGAAGTAATGTTGCCTTGGCCTGGCTTTAGAAACAGAATCCTAGTGACAAAACGATATTTAAAACTTTAAAAGCACACTTTTATTTAAGAGCATCTTTAGCACCTACATTATCATGATAGTACTTCTTATGGTCCCCCCCCCCCCAGTTATACAAGTCAGAAGTTCTTATGCTATTCCAGAAAAAGAAGCCTCTAATTTTCAAATAGTCCAGGACTGCAGTAAACTCTTGAGTAATGTATAAAGTGATATCTTCTCATTTTATCATCAGAGGTAGGACTGAGAGTGAATGGCTCAAAATCATCCCATGAGCTCGGTGGCTGAGAGGTACACAAGCCAGATTCACTCTGTCCATGATCAAAGAACTTCTTGGTCAACACTTAAAGGTAACCAGATTCACTGTCACTGAAATTCAGTAGTGCGATTGATACAAGCTGGGGCCGTGGAATCCCACAATTTTGGGGAAGATAATAGCAATTGCAATAGCACTTAGACTTATATACCGCTTCACAGTGCTTTACAGCTCTATCTAAGCAGTTGTTGCCCCACCACCAACAATCTGGCTCTTCATAACACTATAGGGTTAATTCCATTTTAGAAGCTAAGAGAATCCAGCTCCAATGCAAATCTCCCCCCCACACACACACACACTCAAAGGAGAATCTATTTGCTTCCCCAGAAATTAAAGGCAGCCACAAACTAACAACAGCAATAAATCAACTAAACTCAGATAGCACCAAGGATGTCGTATAACAACGATTTGTCCAATATTTGAAGGCTGTTAATATTAAAGCATGATAGTAAGATTTACTAATTTGCCTTTTGATATTTACTATAGAGCAGTGGTTCCCAACCTTTTCTTCACCACAGGCTCCCTTTAAATACCTTCTGTGGTGACTGTTCATGGCCATGGACCCCCAAGACTTAACCCAAGAGTTATATCAGAACATTTCTTCAACATTTCTTCTCCACGGACTCCCTGTGATGACACCATGCCCCCCCAGGGGACTGTGGACCACAGGATGAGAACCACTGCAATAAAGTAACATTTGCTTCTTTTTGAGAGTCAGATTCTATAGAAATACTATGATTTTTTATTATCATTTGTTCCAAATCTTCTCTTGTATTCATTTATTACTCATTTATTAACATCATCTGTATATCAGCTATTTCTGCAATTCTAGGTGGTTTACAATACTTAAAGCCAAAGACGTCTACAAAGACAACCTAACGAAGGAAATTTGTGTTGCTATTTATTTTCCTGCCCAAATGCTCTACAGAGCTCTTCACTAGTTTCCTAAACTGCAAAAGGGTGGGAGTAATCCTGACTTTAGGGAAATTATTTTGTGTTGTGAAAAGATTACTAAAATTACCCTAATGTCACTCCCTGTTCCCTTGATTTGTCAGGGGGAACGCATGTACAACATGCATATTCTACTTGAAGTTCCAGAGGCAACTAGAGCTCAAATCATTTTGTTAATCTGAAAATATTTCACAAATTCAATTTATTTTAAATTCTCTTGGGCTGTATCCAAATAATGAAATGTGTTCTCACTTGAGGCAAAAGTGACTCAAATTACGCTACTTTGGACAGATTATATGAAGATCTAGATCTCTGAAGAAGGCCTGGAAAGTTGAAAGGAAGAAGAGGACAACCAGCAGCAAGATGAATGGATTCAGTTACAATGGTGATGAGTGTACTGTTGGAAGATCTAAAGGACCTGGTTGTCATGGAGAAAATCTATTTATGTGGTCATTAACAGTTGACACTGATTTGATGGCAGGGACGTGCGGTCAGGGGAGGCAGGGGAGGCAGAGCCTCACCTCTCTTCATGAAATAATAGTATATAATATTATATACTATATATATATATATATATATATATATATATATATATATATATATATATATATATATATATATATATATATATATATATATATATATATATATATATATATATATATATATGTTGTAATTGTACTGATAAATAAATAAAGGTTAAACAGTAAAAATAAAACAGTAAAACAGTAAAACTAAAAATATGGTTTTCTGCCTGCATGGTCTTCTGTGATAAGCCGAAGGACAGAAAGAGGGAGTAGTGACCTTCCTCCCATATTTGGTCATACCAGGGGTTGTAACATAAATACATACCTATTTCCCTGGCTCAACTGATAAGGAAGAGAACCCGTGGCTTAGTGGTTAAGACTCCTGCCTAAGGTATATACAGCCCGGGTTCTAATCCCAGTAAGGGTATGGCTAGCTGATGAGAGCTAATTAGCTCAAAATAGATCTATCCTAGTCTCCCTTTATTTATTTATCAGTACAATTACAACACAAATATAAAAAGGCAACAGTAAAAATAAAAATATGGTTTTCTGCCTGCATGGTCTTCTGTGATAAGCTGAAGGACAGAAAGAGGGAGTAGTGACCTTCCTCCCATATTTGGTCATACCAGGGGTTGTAACATTATATATATATATATATATATATATATATATATATATATATATATATATATATATATATATATATATATATATATATATATATATATATATATATATATATATATATATATATATATATATATATTATATACATCTGTCCGTCCGCGCCCGGGAGCTGCGGAGGCAGAAATGTTGTTGGCGCTCCGGGATGACGAAGGCACGAAACCGACTGGGGAACGACGAGAACCTTCCTGCCTCTGCTGGATTTCGCGTGCTCCTCGCGACTGCAATAAGTCCAGCAGAGGCAGGAAGGTTCTTGTTGTTCCCCAGTCGCTTTTGAGGACTGAGGAGCATGAGCCAGCGGAGCACGCTCAGGAAGGCGGGGAATGGGATCACGTGTGCTGGAGGCTGAGGCAGCCTGAGCCTCCAGCACATGTGGTCCCATTCCCCGCCTTCCTGATGACGTCACCAGCCTCACCAGCCATAAAACGCACCGCACGTCACTGTTTGATGGCAAGCAGTCAATCAAATATGGGCTCATGGTGTACGCTGAGTAATGCTTTGCTTCATGTTTCCATTAGTTTCCAGTGTATTCCATCCAGACTCATTCTCTCGTTCTGCCTCCAACATGAATTTGATGAGAAAATACAATGCCTCAATCCCTTTCTGAATAGTTTCCTTAGGAAATAATCCAGCTTGTGGTTATGCTTGTATTTATTAATGGGCATTGATTTATGCACTCATCAAATTCCTACGCTGCCCATCTCTCCTAAATGATTCTGGATTAAGTGACTTTTGTATAAAAGTCACTTAACCCAGTAACTAAGCAAAGTATGCAAGCATACATGTATGAGTATGTTGGAAAGAACTTTTTGCATCTAAGCTTTCAGAATATAAGATGTCCCAAATGTTTCCCAGTGAATACAGAGGAGCCTTCTTTTTCATAATTGCTGTAAAATGACCTTGTTAATTCTACCGTCAGATTTACCATCTAGAATGATCGAAACAACCAGGTCTAACACTTCAACAGAGTCAAATTTGAAAGGTCCCAGATCAAGTCTCTAGAGAGAAACTAACTCTCAGAACAATATCTATTAAGCCATCCCTATCTACCCTTTCATGTCATGACAACTTGTCCCATGTATAGTATAGTGCAGATGTATGATTCTAGATGTAAAGCCAATTGTCGGATTAGTAATATTTTATAAGCCCAAAAGTGCTTTTTCAAGAGGCAACTGGACTTTCTGGTTTTTCTTTGAAGACATTTTTCTTCTCATCCAACAAGCTTGGATGAGAAGTGAAATGTCTTCAAAGAAAAACCAGAAAGTCCAGTTGCTTCCTGAAAAATCACCTTTGGGACAACCATGACCTAGATCACTGAGAATCTCCATAGACACCCTATAAGAATTATGGAAAAGAAGACACCTTTATGATCCCTAGGAAGCATTTTTGCTTTATTTTACTATGAAAGGTCAGAGACAAAACACTTATAAACACACATATATCAGTGGTGGGTTCTGGCAGAGATTACTGCCGGTTCGCATAGCGACATGCCACACAGGAGAACCAGTTCGAGGGCGTGGCAGGTCTTGGTCGCTGCCGGTTCCAGCGACCCAGGCCACGAAGTTACTACTGGTTCAGCCAAACCTATACAGAAAGAGAATGTTCTTCCCATTAGATCCTATGCAAGTTTAATTTCTTTCCCTCTTATTTTCTATTGAATCCAATAGTCAAATAATTGGGGGAATCTGAAATACTAAATATTGATGGTCATATATTGAAAATATTCTCATATATTGATATCTGAATGAAAAATATTGTAAAAAATATTCTTTCTTTTTTTCATTTTAGATTCTTGATGAAAGTCCTCCTTTGAGGACATCTGCTCCCACATCTATTTTAATAAGACGCTTATTTCAATAAACTCCTAAAAATTGATTGGTTCTCATAAAAGTCAGATAAAACTGAAAAAAGATCTGGCTAATTACACACCACCAGAGGGCTGTATCACTGCAGCATTACACCCTACCTCAAAATGTAATTTAATAAAATTAGGATGGCAACCTTTGTACCAGAGTCTGCATCATGTTCTCAATTTCAAGAGTACCTTTTTAAACACACCACCTATCTTTTGGGATACACACTCCAGTATTTTAATGCAATGATGGCAAAATTACCTTTCAGTTCTTTGTTCTTCAGTGCTCCAAAATTGGAGGCAGGCAACTACTTTGTTGAATCAGGCTAAAAGGCCATGTAATCTAGTATTTGTATCCACAATAGCCCAGAACTGCCTCCTTTAAATTTGTTTACGCCTACAGTATTTTTTTAAAAAAAATCTGATTCTCTGGGGTTTTTTTAAAAAAGATTTTTTTTTAATTTTTGGTTAAACAGACAAACACAACACACAAAAAATTCATCTTTCGTTACATATTGTAGAAGTGTGTCGATTGGTTACAAATAACTTTCGTGCATCTCCTCCACAGTCATTACTTATCGTTCATATCACATTGTATATTTTAAATCAAAAATCTTCATATATCTTACTATCAACATCCCACAATTCTCATTTGACTATAATTGTTTTAATGTCCTTTTGCATGAAATAATCCAAAATTAAAAACACAACCACATCATGACATTTCATTAATTATTTCTAATATCATCCAATAACATTACACCTTTATAACATGTTCTAAGTAAGAATTAATTATGATTGATAACAAAATTTCTAATCCTCTTTTCCAAGTCGCTGTTTACTATTTGTATCTCAATTCCTTTTATTGAGCCAGTACATTATATATATATATATATATATATATATATATATATATATATATATATATATATATATATATATATATATATATATATATATATATATATATATATATATACATACATACATACATACATACATACATACATACATACGCTGGTTTTGTTGTATTCGGGTCTCTTCCCGTGTAAGGTTGAGATTGTCTTTGCAACATTTCGGCAGGATCACACCTGCCATCTTCAAGCTGTGGGCTTAAAATGAGACAATCTCAACCTTACACGGGAAAAGACCCGAATACAACAAAACCAGCATACCTACACCCGTGAAAATCTACGAAAACATATATATATATATATATATATATATATATATATATATATATATATATATATATATATATATATATATATATATATATATATATATATATATATATATAGTTAACTATATATGTATATATTGTTAACTATATCCCTTGTCATTTCATTGTTATTATAATTGTTATTTATTAACAGAAATTCATTCGCTAATGAAATTCCTCTCATCAAACCAACACATGTGTGTACCTTGTTATCATTATCAATTATTTATTTAATATATCACTCTAAAGATTACTAAATTACTAATCACTAATCATATTGTACAAGTGCATCGATTGGTTATAAATAACTTTCATGCATCTCTTCCACAGTCATTACTTATAATTCAAATCACATTATATATTTTAAATCAAAAATCTTTATATATATTACTATCAATATACCACTCTTCTCATTTGACTGTGGTTGTTTTAACATCCTTTTGCATGAAATAGTCCAAAATTAAAAACACAACCATATAGTAGCATTTCATTCATTATTTCTAATATCATCTAATAACATTACCTATTTATAGCATGTTCTAAGTAAAAATTAATTATGTTTGATAACAAGGTTTCTAATCCTCCTTTCCAAATCGCTGTTTACAATTTATATCCCAATTCCTTTTATTAAACCAGTACATATATATATTGTTAACTATATCCCTTGTCATTTCATTGTTATTGTTATAGTTTTTATTTATTAACAGAAATCCATTCACTAATTATATCAAATTTCCTCTCATCAAACCAACACATGTATGTACCTTATTATCCTTATCAATTATTTAACATAGCACTCTAGAGATTACTAAATTACTAATCACTAATTAGTAAAATTAACTAATTTTTATTATCAACTTTCATATATCAGCCTGTATCCTTCCAGTAATAATACAGTCTTATTTCTTTTGTCATTTGTGGAATTGATCTTCTATTTATTTCCTTAATAAATTTTTTGTGGACTTCTCTCCGCAGCTTGTTGCTTGTAGCATCACTTAAGCAATCTTGATGCCCTCCATCTGCTATTTTAATCACCTTATCTTTGGTTGTCAATTGTGCTTCTGAGAAGTTTTCTCTCCTTAAATCCATCGTTTTTCCTTTTTTCTTCTTCCATGCCTTGAAATCCGAGGTAGAGTTCCTGTTGATCTAATTCTCTTTTCCATACTCCTCTTTTCCCACTTTCAACCAGGTTCACTCCACTGGTAAAGTAATCAGTTGTCTTGTCTTTATAATCATTTTCCCCTTCAATTTTTGGGACTCTGACCCCATCATTTTTTGCTGTTATAAACTCTAATTTTTCAATCTTCTTCACGATTCTCTCTGTTATTTCTAATAAATTTTGAATTCTGGCCAAGATGTTTTGCAAAGTTAATGTTTCTTTTGAATATTGTGCCATTTTGGCAAGCTGGTAGATATTGCCACTCTGGCTTTCAGGGCTTCTTATATTAAATTAGCTTAAACGCAAGTTCATTTATGATCTTCAAAAAAGAAGGCTCTGTTTCTTTTTCTCTCCCACTGCCAGTAAGACTCTCAAAGTGCACCTGTATAAACAATTCGTGCCCTTGCTTCTTATCACTTTCTATAAACAAGTTGCAGAGCTTTGAAATACAAAGTCAGTGAGATCAAAAGGAAAAGGGAAAGTGCATTGTTTCAAAAACTCAAGCCTCCAGCCTCCAAGTGGCAGTATTGCTTCCCACTCTCTAATGTTATTTCAAACTTAAAAGAAACAGAGTTCTTAAGTGGAATTAATAGAAATAAAAGTCCTTGTTGAAATAAAGAAGATGACTTTAATCCATAGATTAAAAAATAAAAATAAATAGAAGAAAAACTGATCCATTCTCTTTAAAAAGAAAAAAAAGTTGTGAGCACTTCAATCCACAAAGTAGAATTACAAAGAAAAAGAAACACACTATCCAAAGCAATCCAATATAGGTTAATTTGCCGCTTGCTTTCTTCTGCTTTCAGATTTAATTTAACTTTTTTAAAAAAAATTGGGTAGTCTTTTCCAAAACAGTAAAATTTCCTCACCAGATGGACACACTTTCTCTTTCCGCTTCCCTTCCATTCCGGAGCTGTCCCAACTTCATCAGCCTGGGGCTGGACTTTTTGTCACCGGCTTGAAGAACTTCTCTTGGATAGATCAGGGACTTTGTGGTGTCCCTGAGATCAGCAAGACATATTCTTCCTGTTCACCGTCTCTACGGGATGGTTTAGGTCCGATTGGACCATTCAGCGGCAAAAGTATCGGCAGCCGTCTCGGGGCATCGAGACCGCAAGTCCGTATCATCGTGACGTTGGCTCCTCCCTCCAATTCTGATTCTCTGTTATGAAAACCTAGAGTTGCAGCTGATTGGCTCTCGTTATCAAATCATTTTGATGTTTTGTTCTGCAAAGCTTCTTTAAACAATAGATGCCATTCATACAATTATATAGAAAGTCCAGGCAAGTTTCAGAAGTGGCCTACATCCATCCTGTACTTTGTCATTGCTTCTTTCATCTTTTAATCTATTGAGAGAATGATGATAGCAGAACAATCTCTTTCCTACCTGTACAGAAGAACATGCACATTTAAGGCATGGTGACCATGATTGTCCTTGTCTGCAGAAGTACATGTGATGCCCTTTCTCAATATTCTGTCTGCATTTCCAGGTTCAAAGTCCTTTCATATTTTTCATTGCAGCTTCAATTTATTATCATGTCCACCTAACAAGTAGGGGGAAATTAGCTAGCAGGATTTTAAGCCAAACAGTAAAATTGGTGATATTGGCTGGTCTAATTTAGAACCTGTTTATAAAATGGATCCATGTGATAACTAGACAGACATTACTCGGCCACATTCATGTGAGGTAAAACACAAATACGAATCATGAATTAATATATTTGCTCAGAAGAAAATTTAGCTGCAGTCCCTTCAGGTTGTATTGCTGACATATTCATTCATTCATTTTTCTTGTTCTATGATGAAATAGTAGGAACTTTTGGAAAATCAAACACTTCTCTGGATGATAGAGTGATGTGGTGGATAAGGTTCCTATACTTAGTCCTTTAAAAGCCCTACCTTCACAAGTAGATTAAATCAGCTACCATTCAACTCAAAATTTACTTTTTTGAAAATGAGGTTCTTGACATGTTATGACAGTGCACTTGAAGGTGAGGACAGTGGAGGCAGTTAAAGAGCAGCAATACAATTAAAAAATTGGGAAGATTGGATGGATGGTCTAATTACATAGCCCACAAATGAAACTAAGGATGGCCAGGACAACTAAGGAGAGGTAGGGAAAGAAATGAAGAAGAGAAAGTAAAGACTGGCAGACAAACTGAAGAGATGCAGGTGCGAGGCCCACTAGTCTTGCTGTACTCATCCCTCCAGATTTTCTTTTGCCCCAAATCCAAAACAATAAAAAAGTTCTGGATTTCAGTTCTGCCAAACTACAGCTCACAAAGAACAATTAATCAGAACCCTTGTCATGGTCTGATCATTTCCTCATCAGGCTTGACTTCCATACCGCTACCCCTCACCGCAGGGAGGTGGAACCGACTAGATGGTTCCGCCCCAGGCACTTGATGGACCCCGAAAGGTTCCTGATGGAGCTTGGGACTTTTCCTGAATCCCTTGCTCACAACTCAACCGAAGCCCTAGTGGAAGCCTGGGATAGGGCGGCCGCTGGGGCCTTGGATCGCGTTGTGCCTTTGCGGCCTCTGACCCGGTGTCGATCCCGGGTGGTTCCCTGGTTTACCGAGGAGCTCCGGGAGATGAAACGCCGGAAAAGACACCTAGAGAGTGGTTGGAGGGCCAGTCGGTCTGAATCTGATTCAACACTAGTAAGAATTCATATTAAATTCTACTTAGTGGCGATAGAAGCGGCAAAACGGTAACATTTTTCCGCTCTTATCGCGTCCGCAGATAACCGCCCAGCCGCCCTGTTTAGGGTGACCCGCTCCTTACTTAACCAAGAAACTGGAGAAGACCCCTTGCATGGTAGGGCTGAAGAATTTGTTCAGTATCTGCAGGATAAAATCGCTCAGATCCGGACAGGCTTGGACTCTGACTGGGTAGATGCGGGCGAGCCGACAGGGATAAATCTTGAGGAGACAATCTGGGATGAGTTTGACCCTGTGACCCCTGAAGGCATGGACAGGATTATGGGGAGACTCAGTGCTGCCACTTGTATGCTGGACCCGTGTCCCTCGTGGTTAGTTTTGGCTTCCCGGGAGGTGACACGAGGCTGGCTCCAGGTGATTACCAACGCTTGGGTTCTTTCCCACCGCCTTGAAGGAAGCGGTGGTGAGGCCCCTCCTTAAGAAGCCTTCCCTGGACCCAGCTTCTTTAGCCAACTATCGTCCTGTCTCCAACCTTCATTTTGTAGCGAAGGTTGTCAAGAGTGTGGTAGCACGTTAGCTTCCCCAATACCTGGATGAAGTTGTCTACCTGGATCCGTTTCAGTCGGGTTTCAGGCCCGATTACAGCATGGAGACAGCATTGGTCATATTGGTCGATGATCTCGGGCAGGCCCCGGACAGGGGCTACTCCTTTGTCCTGGTTCTATTAGACCTCTCGGTGGCTTTCGATACCATCGACCATGGTATCCTATTGCGACGACTCAGGGGGTTGGGAGTAGGGGGCACCATTTTACCGTGGTTCTCCTCCTACTTGTCGAATCGGTCGCAGTTTGTGTTGACTGGAGGGCAGAGATCGACCCCCAGGTGCGTCACTTGTGGGGTGCCCCAGGGGTAGGTTCTCTCACCTCTCCTGTTCAACATATATATGAAACTGCTGGGCGAGATCATCCGTGGTTTTGGGGTACAGTATCATCAATATGCTGATGATACCCAACTTTTCATCTCTACCCCAAACCACCCAAACGATGCTCTCGACGTGATGTCCCGATGCCTGGAGGCTGTGCGGATCTGGATGGAGAGGAACAGGCTCAAGCTCAATCCCTCCAAGACTGAGTGGCTGTGGTTTCCGTCATCCTGATTTGTGCATCTTGTTCCATCTTTGATGATAGGGGGAGAAATTTTAGCCCCCTCAGAGAAGGCTCGCAATCTGGGTGTCCTCCTGGATACGCAGCTTAGTTTAGAAGAACACCTGACGGCCGTGACCAGGGGGGCCTTTTACCAGGTTCGCCTGGTATGTCAGTTACGCCCCTTCCTGGATCGGGATGCTTTGTGCACAGTCACTCATGCCCTCGTCCTTTCTCGCCTGGACTACTGCAACGCTCTCTACATGGGACTGCCCTTGAAGAGCACCCGGAGGCTTCAGCTGGTCCAGAATACGGCCGCGCATGTTATCATGGGGGTACCTAGGTGCTCCCATATTACACCCCTTTTAGGTGGCCTGCACTGGTTGCCGATTGTTTTCTGGGTGCGATTCAAGGTATTAATTATGACCTTTAAAGCGCTCCATGGCTTAGGCCCAGGGTACCTGCGAGACCACCTACTGCCACGAGTAGCCTCCCACCGTCCAGTATGATCCCACAGAGTTGGCCTTCTCAGGGTGCCGTCGGCCAGACAGTGTCGGCTGGTGACCCCCAGGGGGAGAGCCTTCTCTGTGGGAGCGCCTTCCCTCTGGAATGAGCTGCCCCCGGAGCTTCGCATAATCCCTGACCTCCGGTCCTTCCGACACGCCCTAAAAAGTTGGGTTTTTCAGCAAGCCGGCCTGGCCTGTTAATTTTATCTCATTTTTTAAATGTATTGTCCTATAAATTGGGTTTGGTTTTTTTGGATATGTATTTAATTTCTTTTAAACTTTCGGGATGTGTAGTTTTTAATGTTGTACGCCACCCTGAGTTCTTTGGGAGAAGGGCGGCAAATAAATCCAATAAAACAAACAAGCAAACAAACAAACAAACTCCCACTTCTCCAGACAACCCAGGCGGAGGGCGATCAGCTTCTGCTCCTGGCCTGGGAGATGGATCTGGCCAGGAGGAATACAAGCCCTATTTTTGCAATCAGGGAGGAAAAAGAGCATTTCAGGCATTGGGCGATGCCACCCGCTGCTCCCAGGCCCGGAGCAGAAGCTGACCGCCTCTGACTGGGTTGTCTGGAGAAGGGGGAGGCCAAGCAGCCACCCACCTTGCCTTACACCTCTCACATAGCACCCGCTTCACCTGTCCCTTCTCAAGACAGTTCCAGGCAGCCAAGATCACCACGCTGCCACCTGAAAACGCTGTTATTGCACTCTCTGTCATGCAGTGCTTATTGCTACTGCTGCTATTGCACCCAGCTACCGTATCTCTTTGCTGCATGACAGATCTGGGCAGATTTGGGGGGAGGGAAAGACATGCAGGGCTGCTAAATGGAAGAGGACCAATCTCCTCCCTACGAAGGCTTTTCTCAGGACATTAGATCTCCATTTTGTCTCCAGAAAAAGCTGTTGGCATCGTTGAGATCTTGACTAGTGTAAGAAGCGTTGGATGGTAAGGAAACTTTGGAATGCAGGAGCGCTGGGTCGGGAGTCTCCCTGGAGCCTGGCACCTGCTTTTGCCCCAAGACTAAGGAAGCAGGGTTGTGAAGAGGGTTGTGAACAAGCCTGGTTGTTCAAGGAGGCAGCCTTGCGGGGTCATTTCCTTTATGTTTCCCTTTCACCACTCAGGCGCTGCCGCGAGGAACCATTAATCCAAATGAAAGGGATCCCCAACCCCCAGTCAAGCACAGGAGCAGCCATTCAGCAGCCCTGCATGTCTTTCCCTCCTTGCTGAAGAGAAGAAATGAGCAGACTGAAAACTGAGGGGCTCTACAGTATCCTAGTCACTGAAGGACTTGGAAATATATTAGGCAAACCACCACTTGTTCGTACCAATAAAATCAACTTTGTCATGGACATTACTGGAGGATTCAACACACTGTATATTTACACAGATATTGTAAGTCCGCAGATAGTGGGTGATTTCTATGTGTCATTACTACAGTGTAGTGATTTTTAATACAGTCTTTCTTTCTCTTTAAATTTTGATATTGTGAAGGCTTCAGAGATAATTTACCTTTCAAAGTGTTCAGAGCTATTTCGGCTATGGCCCCCACCAGGTTATTATCATCATTGCATAAGATGGCCTTTCTCTGTTTTGGTCCAGCCTTTACTAAGATTTTTAAAACACCCCAATTTCTGCGCACCCTCTCAAACATCCTGGGTGAACTGAGACCCCTTCTATTAAAACGGTTACTTTTTACCCTTCTTTTTTATAGTGTAAACTACCGGCCATTCAGGCGGGAAGAGACCTGTTCTCAGCCTAAAGGTTTCTGGAGTAGTGGCTGCCAGATCAACTAAAAGATAGCCATGGGGTTTGCTAGTGGCATCTTGGAATACTTCTAAAAAGTACCGTGTTAGAAGGGTACATTTGTCATGACAGCATGAATACTTGCATCTGGTCACCAGGACATCGGAATAACACCCAATATATTGCATTTAGAGTTATTGTTCTCATTTTGTTACCTTGAAAAAAGAGATTTTGAAGTATGTGAATAATGCTAAGGTTTTTGTGATGGGCATACAATGTAAAAGCTTTCTTTATTTGGTCACTGTCACCTGCAGTTGCCATGAGATCGTCTACCACTGTTAAATTGGTTTGATTCAGTGGAAATACGTCAGTATCTTCAAAAGAGTCAGGAAGACCCTCCATAAACTTAATATTAGGAAATTTATTAAGCAATTATTTGTGCAGAGGTTGCCAACAGTTATAAAACCATATAATGTTTTGAGGCATTTCAGATAATACATGTTCACCGTGTTCTAGCATTTCTTTTATAAAATAAGATTACCCAGAATTGGAAGGTCCACTTATAATACATGAGAAAGGATGTACAAACTGTGCACTGCTTTTCATCATACTTAATAGCCATAAGGCAGCATACAATATTCCTCTGTTTTGAGCACCCTTTTATTATAGACAACTTTTAGAGTTTTTCGGAGCACCCCTGTTTCCAGAGTCCACTGCTTCTTAATCCTAACAATGCCCGGCTGTTGTACCTTGATCACTTTCTTTTCCTCACTCTCTGTTAGACAATACTCATCAACCAACCCGCCACCACAAAACCAGTGATTGAAGTGTTTGGAGGAATCTCGCTTGTCAGCTGCCCTAAATAATCGCCTAATGCTGGGGACCATGCCGCCCCTCTGCTAATAAAAATGACAGAATCAGTATCATGATGGAGGCATCTGTCCCCCAAATGATCCAATAAACTCTATAATTCTAGCCATGCATAAGCGGTTGTAAAATTGGTGATGAACACATTTGTACATGTTGACTGAGTAAGCTGGTTTTTAGCTGCTTTCCACGTTACAGCGGCTGCTTTGTCATCCACAAATTCGCAGGAGGACACATTGTAATAGGGCACAAAAAGATACTTAAATAATTCACCAGGATCTGTCACCACAGCTGTAGTCAGCTGATTGGTTGCCTGGCCAAATTTACCCCACAATGAGTTTAAAAATAACTTAGCAATCTGCCTTTAAGCAGGATTGACTTCCATATGTTCCTGGCATAAGCAGACCCCCTCTTTCTTTTCATAATCACGAACATAGCGCTCTTTATCTTCTTCTGTTTTGCACCAATTGGGGTATCCACTGGCTGCCTGTTTTTGATGGAGATGCATGTTAATATAGCCTGAAAACAAGGTGTTTGTTTCCTTTCAAAATGCCAAACTTCATAGATCTCTGCAATTCTGTAGCGACATTCAATTCTACAGTGCACCACGTGCCAGTTAGAGCTCTTTCTTCATCATTGTGGAGGCACTCCATGACTTATTGTTTTTCTGTACAGGTTGCACACAGACTAAACATTGATTTTCCTCCTGACTTATGTGGCAGTACCAGAAAGTAGAGGCCTCTCCGAGGGTGCACTTTTAACTTTAGCAAATCCAAAATACTGTTTTATATCCCCAAAGTTTTGGTATATGATTGCTAGATGTCCTATTGGGTACATCTTGTTCTTGTTCACAAAGGGATATAAGCTTGTAAACTCATAAGATTTGTTCCCCCTGCTTTGGTTTATAGTACAGACATGTAGCATTTGTTCCCCCCACCCCCCAAATGCATCTCTGGGATTCAAAGGGGCTGAAAATTTACAATCTGTTAGAAACTATTTCAAACCCTCATCATTCTTCAACATATTGATCCATTCGTGTTCCCAGATGACGTGTACTACATACCCTACACTCTTCAGGTATTCTTCTCTTGTCTTAGTGCGTGAATACAACAAGCCATAGGTCGAATCAAGCAGACTCTTGAAGCCAAGGGCATTGTAGCATATAGGGCATCCATGAAAAAAACAACCATAAAACTCAAATGCAGTGAGGACACCATTTATGATGGCAAATCCATCCAAAAAGTAAATACCTACTTGCTTTTCACTGCCTTGCAGAGCATGTTGGATGTTGATCTTCTTAGTATGTGCTATATACAGCAGCCATTGTATAGAGCAAGCAGAATAGCTTTTCTTGCTCTTCTAGTAAGTGTCCAGAGGCGCTAGTGCAGTGGTGGGATATGACCGGATCACCCCAATATGTGTTGGGAGCACCAGGTACCGTTCTGGTATGGTGCTCCAGAGGGCTCACCCGCACATTGGTGGAACGTTGCGGAACATTGCGGAATGTTGCAGAGCATTGCAGGAGGTAAGTATGCATGTGTGTGCTGTGCGCATGCATGTGGTAGATGCCCGGCCCCGTTGCACCGTACTGGTTGCAACAGAATCCGGAACCCACCACTGAGCTAGTACTATGGTATCCTTCTTCAAAAACATGAACCAGTACTGTGCCATGCAAACAGACGGTAATGTTACATACTGGAAAGGATCAATGCACCGAATTTCAATCTCTTCAAGAATCTCCCCCCCCTCCCTGTGAAAAACTCCCTTCCTGTCATTTGCATAACTTGCTCCCTAAACCTATTCAGGCCTCTCTCAGTATCTTGACATCTTGCTTGCAGTAGTAAGCAAGGTCCTTTTTGAGGTTAAATGCTGTACCTTAATTAGCAACATGCCATTTCTCAAATTCCTCTCTCTCACTGGGCATCATGGTTTCAGTACTATAATACTTGACATCCAGCAATGGGCCCACATAGTCTTGATTCTCCGCAGTATTGAACAAATGAGGAAAATACCCCTTGGAGCCTTGAAAGCCCATTGCTTTAGGCTAATAAAATATTCACTTTCATGGGTAAAAAACAAAAGGCTTTCAATAAAATGTATATGAAAGATTGGTAGGGTTATGCATAACAGTTTACCCCCCCCCCCCCGAGTTAACAATTGCACCTTCACCTTTTCATGAATCAGCTGCCTGAGGATTAGATATCCATCATCACTCTTGGAGTTGTGAGCGATGAGTGTAGATCCTCTAAACTTAGGCTGTACAAACATTTTCACAAATTCCTCCAGACACTTATCACCATACCATACCCATTTCCTAACATCACCGTCATCCAACATGTGTGTCCCTATTTCTTGACTCCATTCAAAATCATACACAATGTACCTGTAGCTGACATTTGGCTTAAAAATCCTTTTCAGAAAACATAAATGGCCTGACAAGCTATCTATTTTGATATCACACTGTCTGCACTTCAACTTCTTACATTCAACATGTGGTGGAGACACATACATACAACACCTGGAACAAAATACATTATCCTCACAAATAATTTTTCCTTCTGCCAACAACCGTTTGAGTCTTTCAAGACACACCTTAGAGTGACAAATCAACTTGCACTTAGGGCCTCTCATCCTCCCCCCACAACCAGTTCGTGGCATTCTGACCCCGAACAGGCTCGACAAAAATATTGACAATCATGTCTAAATTTATGGTGATAAGTTGTGTGGCACAGTTTGCGGAAGTAACGTACGCCCGTGAAAACTTTGATGTTTTTTACCCTGTAGTAATGAAGGTCATGTAACAACATAAACAACACTTTTTCTTGTAGGCTCCCTCCACTTACAAAACGCCTCCACCTCCCTTCATGATAAAACACGATCTTTAACATTATACCGAAGTACTTCTCAAATATGTGTATCTGTGAGAAATCAATTCTGTGGGCTGTAGATATCCCGAGTATGTTATGAAGGTCTGTGGCTCTGGTAATCATTTCTTGTTTAGTAGACACCCCGTTATCTAACAATAACAGCAGGCTGCCTGCAAAACACAGAAATAGACTCTCCACATTGAATTCAACCAGGTGTTGCCTTTTCTTCTCCAAAATCTTACTGAATAGAACTGTTCTTAACTTCCTAACCCCTCCCCCTCATGGTTTTTAACAATCGTGACTGTTAATTCCAAAGAATTCCTCCATAAGATCTCCACATTGCTTTGTAATAAATTCTCTACATAAGTAAGGAACTGATCAGCATTTAACTTCTTGAGAGGCCTCCTAACACTAAAGAGCGGTCTGCCTAATTCCTCAGCATTCAGCTGCAATTGTACAAAATCGTTTGGTAATATCTCTCTGGAAATTTGGTCCAAAAGATTCTGTATCTCATTATAAATAACGTCTACAGCCTGTGTGAATGATCAAACATGCTCCATTATTTACAAATCTATACCATTCATAGTACTCTATTGCTCTGTAATGCTGCAGGGCCCACTGCCATGCTTGAACTCTCTCCAGGTACACAGCCAGTTCTTCTGGTGTACTTAGTGAGTCGGAATCTTCCAAAGGGTCCCATTCCTCTGCTGATTGTGTTTCTGACATATTACACTCTTCACTGGTAATGTCCACTGTGTATGTCAGTAGGATGTTGTTCCTCATCCCCCATTTTTGATTTTCTTCAAACAGGTTCTAAATAAATGAAAATTTAAAAAAAAAAACATTGAAGAGCTGTCACTGTTCAATGAATACAAATATCCATATTTAGAAATTATTGTACATTTTAATTAACCTTGTATGTCGTGAGATGTGGACGGCTGGGGCTCAACTTCCTGTCCTTGTATATCCCATGCACTGCATGATGGGACCTGCTGCGATTCATTACTCTGCCGAACGTTTTGTGATCCTGTAGGACTTGGTACTTCTGCAGGGACCTGTTCACTGCTTCTACCTGGAGGCACATGAATAATTAGTGGTTAGTATTCTTACTCATTATAGTACAAATAATATATTGACTGCCACCTGGAAATTCATACTAACCCAGTTTTCTAAAAAACCTGTATGTAATAACAGTTCATTCCTTGCATTTCATTTTCTTCAGATCCATGTGTTGTGGCTATCCGCTGCTCCATTTCTGGCAGCTGTTCCTCCACAGGCGCTTGTGATGTGCTTGCTTGCGGGTTCCCACCACCTTGAACAACTTGTAAAGCACTGTTCCTTGGGAATTTGTCATGCATCTGGCCATTCCACCTTTCTGAAATGAATGTACAGCTATGAGGCATCGGGTTCTCACCTTTATTACAATAAATAATACTGACTATGGCATAAAGCCTGAGGGACATCCTTACAAGTTATTGTTTGGTGATGGACTTTCATTGCATACCCTAACCCCTTACATCTTTCATCCAACAGTTATGTCTGCAAAATAAAGTACCGTACCTTCTAATTCACTTTCTTGTGTTCCTCATACTGTGGCTTCCACCTGACCCCTGTTATATGCGGTCCATTGAGAGTCCATGGCATTGTAAAAGCAGCAAACATTTCATCATCACCACCCCAATCTGAAAGAAACACCGAATCATATAGGTATCCTTCTTGCTACAGAGAACATAGAGTTCCAACTAGCCGGCCTGGCTTAAATAGAACTTTCTAACCTCCCTGGCAATTTTAATATTTTAATATTTTATATGTAAATTTTGGGGTTTTTAACTGTTTTAATTGTTTTAATTTATTGTTATTTATTTGAACCTAGTGGCTTCCATTTGTATTTGACTGTTAAATATTGGTGTTACTTCCTCCATGCCACACTTGTATTTTGATTTAATTGTACGTCGCCCCGAGTCCCTTTGCGGAGAGGGGGCGACTGATAAATCGAAATAAATAAAATAAATAAAATAAAATAAATAAATAAATAGAGAAAGCCCTAGCATACTAAAGACCTATAGTTTGAATCCTGAGGCCACTCCTAACCCTTATACATAAATTTTGATGATAGACCAGCACTCCCTAACAGACAATGTTATTTATACAATGGTAAAGTCTGCAAATTAAATAACATACCTTCTAATACCCTCTTTGTAGGCACCAAGGGGTTTGCATTGCCATCCCTGATATATATGCACCATTGTGATTCCGTGGGCATTGTAAATGTGGCAAACATATCATCTTCCTCACACTCTGAAAGAAAAAATGAATCAGACCGGCATCTGTATTGCTACACAAAAGGCCAACCCATCCCTCTAATATTGCCTTGGTTAAAGGAAAAGAATATCTTCACAGGTCAATGAGGTCCCACCCGTCATCCTCAGGCTGGTGTCTTCGGCTTTGTGCTTTGTGGTTGTGCACGAACTTTAATTGCATGCACTTACACCTTACATAAGAATAACATAATGTAAAGAGATACACTCAAGTACTTACTTGTGTTATTGGTTGAAGATATTTCCAAATTGTTCTTAGGCTTCCAGACTCCTCAGTTGCACTTTTCTTGGATTTTACTCATGGATCATCAGTCATGTGATGGTGTGCTCTGAGCCATTTTTTCACTGAAGGAATTGGGTTCCATCCTTCAACAGGCATGCCAACAATGCTTATCATCATCATCATCATCATATTACTTATGTTTGGAACAATTAGGCGGGTTCTTTGCTCTGAACATATGAGGTTCATTTTTGAAACCCCCTTTCCTCCTCTGCTGAACTAACAGCAATTGTCCTGACAATATCTCTAGCTTTTTTGATACTGTCAGGAATTTTGTAGGTCTTTGGATCTTTGATCACATTTTCCAAAAAATCTCTGTAGTCATTCAAATCAATTTCATAATTAAAAATTTCACCAAATTGAATCAATGCTGCCTCTGCTTCTACCTATGGAACGACTACATCTTCAATGTTCCAGTAATCCAGCTCCAAATATGTGATAATGTGTAATTTGTTTGTGTGTGGCAATTGGCTACCTGTTTTTAGATGGTCGCAATCCATCAGCGTTTTATTCAAATTGGTGATGATGCTTGCAAAAGGTTTTCATGAGGAAGGGCAACAAATCATTCATTTGGAACTAATTTTATGTTTTTGAAGGCTTCTGAAGCTAGCATTGCATCAACCATTTTTTCATATGGGCCCTTTCCCCGTCTAAGCATTTTAAATGCTTTAATTGATCGTAATACTAATTTCTCGGCTTGATGATATCTGTATTTCTCCCCTGCAGGGCATTTGACCGAAAAGAAATCTCATTTAGAATATCGATCATGAGACCCAAATCCTTCAAAAAAATTTCAAAACAGGAAACCATGCCTGGGAATCTTTCATTGCCCAGAAAAAACTGATGTAGCACTGGATAAGCACGCCACACAGCTGTGGTTGACCTTAAACTATAGGCAGCCCATCTTGGTCCCAAAACTCTGCCAAACTTCACGATTTCAATGCCCAGTTGTTCAGAGATTTTGAAAAGTTCCATCGGGCTCTTGCAGGATTTATGGAAAGTGGTGCAAATCTTGTCAAGGAATATCTTGAAGTGGTTAACTTGTTTGATTTCTTTTATGGAGTCATCCAGCATAAATAGGAGGCGGTGGTTCAAGCAGTGCCAGATTATGATGTTTGGGAAGTCTTGAGCTATTCTGGTGCTGACTCCAGATTTTCTCCCAAGCATAACGTTGGCACCATTGGAGCAGAAAACTATTAATTCTTCTGCAGATATTCAATGGTAAACCCAACTTTACGTAAGGTTCCCATTGCTGCAGAACATATGGTCACTGGATCTTGTTTCTCTAATTCCAACAGCTCAACGAAAATAGTTGCTGGGCATTCTGAATCCTCAACTTTAACAAAAACTATCAGAACTGCTTTCATTGATAGTTTTGAGGCTTCATCAATTGTTAAACACACCTTTAGATTCTTTGCAATAATCCTGAAAAACACAGTGGTTTTAATTTCGTTTGCAATAAATTCAACTATTTTCACTGCAGTTCTCCGTGAATGCAAGCCTACTCCCACATCTACTCCAACTGTAGTTAGCAAATTTACCTGTCCTTTTTCTTGCAGATTTTTTTTTATTATTTTCCCTTCTACAACACATTACAGTCATTATATCAACATTGTTATGTCATCATATCTGCACATGTATATAATATTTCGCTTCTATATTTACACACCTTTATACACAGTTCTATATGTATTTATATATGTTTTTCAGCTTAATTAATTTTCTTGATTTGCAGCCATTTGTACCAATTGTTCCAAATTTCATAATATTCCGACTCTTCTTTATCTTTTAATGTTAGTGTTAATTTGTCCATCTTTGCACAATCCAAAGTTTTTTTTAAATCACTAATTCGTCCGAGGGGGTATTATTTTGTTTCCAGCATTGGGCAAATGCTATTCTAGCTGTAGTTAGCAAATGTGTTAATATGTACTTAATTTTCTTTGTATATTTCCCTTTGATTATTCCCAGCAGAAAGATTTCGGGTTTGTGTTTTATCTGTTCTCCTGTAATTTCTTGCACCCATTTCCAGATTTTTGTCTAATATTTTTGTGTTTCCGGGCAGGTCCACCATATGCGATAAAAAGTCCCTTGTACTTTTTTACACTTCCAGCAGGTCGGCTTCATGTTTGGGTACATTTTAGCCAATCTTGTTGGTGGTAAATGCCAACGATAAAACATTTTGTACATATTTTTTTAAGTGCTGCTGATCGTGTTAGTTTATAATTTGTGTTCCAAATTCTTTCCCAATCCACTATATCTAAGTTGTAACCAGTTTTTGGCCCACGCTATCATGCAACTTTTAACTTTTTCTTCTTCTAATGTTACTTCTAATAAATATTTGTAAATTTTCGTTATGAGTTTATTTTCCGAGCCAATTAAAATTTTATCTATTTGTTGTAATTCTGTGTATATTTCATATTCTTTTACATCTTTTTTGTATCTCGATTGTAGTTTGAGATATGGCCACCAATCTATATTTATATTTTGCTCCTTTAATTCTTGATTTGTTTTCAACTTCCCTTGGCTGTCTAAAATTTATTTATTTATTTTATTTATTTATTTCTTGGATTTCTAAACCGCCCCCTCTCCCAAAAAGGGACTCGGGGCGGTGTACAGTCAAATGCAGATAAAAATACAATAATATAAAACAGTTAAATACATTTGGATGGAGGAGATAAGGCTGTACAAGAAATAAATATACTATAAAAACCCTAAAAACATCCCCAATTAAAATACCCAAACCCAATTAAGATATATCCCCGGGAGGTAAAACTAAGAGAGTGCCAGGCCAGCTGATTGAAATAGGTGAGTCTTTAATTTTTGACGGAAGGAACGGAGGTCGGTGGTAGTTCGAATATCAGGGGGGAGGTCATTCCAGAGGGTTGGGCCCATCACAGAGAAGGACCTACTCCTAGGTGTCGCCCGCTGGCATTTCACTATAATTTCACTAAAATTTCACTATATCTAACCATTTTCGATAGATCTAATGTATTGGGATGTGTCATGCCTTCCATAGTGGAAACTCATGTCAGTATTTTCATGTAATGTTTTTCTCTAATTTTATTCCAGACCTGTATCAGTGCATCTCTAATATAGTGTCTGTGAAAGCATTTTTGTTTCTTTTTACACTCTTCCCATAGGAAAAAAATGCCATCCCGTTTGCAAATCGTGGCCCTCTAATGTTAGTATTCTTTCATTTTTTAAATTTATCCAATCGCTGATCCATGTTAGTGTTGCTGCTTTGTAATAAAGCTCCCAGTCAGGGAATCCCATACCACCTCTGCTTCTGTCATCCTGTAGAGCTTTCAACTTTATCCTGCTTTCTTCCCTTGCCATATAAATTTTAATATAATCTTATTCAATTCAGTAAAAAAGTTTTTTCCTAATTTTATGGGGATTGTTTGAAATAAGTATAATATTTTCGGTAGTACATTCATTTTTACCACTGCTATTTTCCCTAATAATGATAGTTGTAGTTTCCCCCATAAGTCTAGATCCTTTTTTATTTGTTGCACTAATTTTGTATAATTATTTTCTTTTATAGTTGAGCACTTTGCAGTTAGCCATATTCCAAGATATTTAACTTTCTTTGTCACTTGCAGTCCTATTATTCTTTCTAATTCTTTATTGTGTTCTTCCTTCAAATTTTTAGTTATCATTTTAGTCTTTTCTCTATTAATCTTTAACCCTGCTACCTCTCCACATTTTCTTAATTCTCGCATTAAGCTATTTCCTGTTTCTAGTGGGTCTTCTATAATGAATACCAAATCATCTGCAAAGGCCTGAATTTTATACTCCTCTTTTTTAATTTTAGTTCCTCTTATCTCTGAATTTTGTCTAATTCTTATTAAAAGACTTTCAAGTGTCAGAATAAAGAGCAGAGGTGATAGTGGACAACCCTGCCTTACTCCATTCATTATTTTAAAGGTCTCTGTACTTTCCCCATTTAATAATATATTTGCCCTTTGGGTGAAGTATATCGTTTCTATTAATCTTTCAAATTGGTCCCCTAATTTCATATTCTTAATTTGTTGTATCATGAATTCCCAATTTAAATTGTCAAATGCCTTCTGTGCATCCAGAAAGACAAGTGCCACTTGTTTCTCTGGATGCACCTCATAGTACTCTAAAATGTTTGCTATTATTCTAGTGTTATTCCTGATTTGTCTTGTTGGGAGAAATCCATTTTGGTCTGGATGTATATAGTTATTTAATATTTTTTTCAATCTCTCCGCTATTATTGTTGTGAATATTTTATAATCGGCATTTAACAACGAGATTGGCCTATAGTTTTGAATCTGTTTTTTATCTGCACCTTCTTTAAATATTAATGTAATATGTGCTTCCCTCCATGAATCCGGTATTTTTGCTTTCATTAGTGCCTCATTGTACATCTCCAACATCAAGGGTTCTATCGATTCGTTCAATTCATCTATTATTTTGTACCATTCTGCTGGGCATCCCTCTGGGCCTGGTGTTTTATTATTTTTCTGTTTCTGAATTGCCTGTTTCAATTCTAGTTTTGTTATTTTTTTTTTGACAACATTTCTTTCATACCTTCTGTTATTGACGGGGTTTCTTCTCCATTTAGATATTCTTTTATTTGTTTTCCATCTACTTGTTCCCCTTTATATAGATTCTCAAAGTACTTGTATGCAATCTTTTTCTTCACTTCCATTGTATGTTGTAGTTCACCAGTTTCCTCTTGAAGTTGATATACTAATCTTTTTTCTCTTTCTGTTCTCAATTTATATGACAGCCACCTCCCCAGTTTGTTTGCTTGCTCAAAGAAGTTTTGTTTTGTTAGTTTTAGGCCCTTTACCATTTCTTCCTGGTCTAATATATTTAATTTATGTTTTGCTAACATCCAATTCTTTCTAATTTTGTCACTTTGTGGCTTATTTTCTAATTCTATTTCTAAATTTTTAATTTCCTTCTCTAATATCTTCTGTTGTGCCCATTTTTCTTTGTTTCTTTTTGCTGAATACGCTATAATAATTCCACGGGAATAAGCTTTCATGGTGTCCCATAAATTTTGTATAGATGGCTGTTCTTTTGTGTTTTCCTTAAGGAATAATTCCAATTCATTTCTACATTTTTGAATAAATTCTTTTTCTTTTAATATTTGCAAATTAACATCCATCTTCGTCTCAGGTTTTTCCCCCCTTTCCAGATTATTTTAATGGGGTTGTGGTCTGCTCAAGTATTTGATAATATTTCAATTGTATGTATTTCTGCCCCAATTTCCCCATTCATCCATGCCATATCAATCCATGACCGGGATTGGTGTGGGTTGGAATAAAAAGTAAATTGTTTTTTTTCTGGTTCCATTTTTCTCCAAATATCTATCCGGTTTAGCTCCTCCATCATCTAAAAACAGGTTGTTGGTAATACTTTTTTTATTTTTAGTTTTTTGTCACTTACATAATCTTTTTTACTGTCTACTGTGGCATTATAATTTATTATGCAGATATTCCTCACTCCAATTTCTCTAATTTTTTCATGTAATTTTTTTTTATAAAAGTTCTTCTGATTTTCTGATTTTGCTACCAGTAGTATTGATTTTTGATTTATCCATATTTCTATTATTAATATTCTTCCCTTTGGGTCTGCATAAATTAAAATTGTCTTTATCCCATCTTTAACATATATCGCTATCTCTTTTCTGTTTTCTTCTGCTGATGCTGCATATAATTTTCCTAATTTAGGACATTCCAGGTATTTTATATCTTGTTTTTTTAATGTGTGTTTCCTGTAAGCATATTATGTCTGCCTTTTGTTTTGTTAATTTTGCCCAGATACACTTTCTTTTTGTTGGCGAATTTAAACCGTTAATATTTACTGACAATAATTGAATTTCTTCTTCCATCCTCCTAATCCTCTACCTGTCTTTGTTTTTTATTAACTCTAGTTTCTTTTTCGGCTCCTTGTTTTTGGTCTCCTTTCCTCCTCTCTCTGTTGTTCTTCCTCCTCCCTACTACTTTCTCCCTGTTCTCCTTCCGTTATTCTCTGTTGTCGTTCTTCCTGGCTTCTATTTACCTGTCCTTCGATGTCTGAGAATGGTTTGCATCTTTATGATTGTAAACAGTAAACAATATTTTGCAAGTACAGGATAAATGTTTGTCAATTGATTTATCTATGGTTTTGGTTAAAGCATCCTGTTCCCATTATTTACTGTTCTCTCTACAAATAAGGTGTGCTTTTGATTGAAAATGTTCCTTCAATTTTTTTCTCAGAGAGGATTGTTGATTCTCCTTAGCTGTCCCTGCAGCCTCAACCTGGAAATTTTTCCACTCTCTAGAAACATGAATACTTTTCTCTAATGAGAACACAGGTTTCGCACAGTACCCACAAAACCTAACTTTTTGTCGGATACTGCCAGTCCATCATGCTTCTCCTTGAAGTTTCTGTATTCCTGCAAACTCCAGCAGTCAGGAAGTTTTGGAACTTCAGTGGAGGAGATAGACTTGCTGCTTTCTCCGACCTCAAGTGGTGGAAGTGGTGGTGCTGGTGGTGCTGGTGACTGTTGTGGATCAGCTGATTGCTCCTCTCTTGTTTTTTTGGGAGAAGAAAGCAGCCATACTCTCTTGCCTGTTCATCCTGTTAAATAATACTAACTGCAAAAGAAATAAAACAATATTGGACTTGATTGTGATTGTAAGCTGAGGACCACACTACAGGTAACAGAAGAGACCTCTGTTTTCACCCAACAATGTACAGTCTTTTCAGGAAGGATGTCCCACAACAAACAGGAAAGATATAATCTTTTGTCTAAGAGGTTAGATCAAGAATGAATGTCATAGGTAGATTTACAGAGCAATACAGATTTCTTTTCTGAAATTTATTCCTCAGTTCAAAAATCAGGAATATATGGATTAGGTTCAATACTTAGATCGGTCCAAGTAGCTATTCAAGAGTTAGTGGTGACATGGTTAGAAGCAATGGTAAAGCAAGATATGGATTTAAAACCAGAAATATTTTGTTGGGTATTTCAAAGGGAATACAATACATATTTAATTTTACACATGTTAACAGCTGCTGGAATTGTGTTTGCACAACAATGGAAAAACAAAGATATGAAAATGAATAAATATTAGAATGTGCAGGAATGAATAAATTGATAATTAAAATCAAAAAGGCTTTGAATACTTTTTCATGTGGGATTTGTTTTATCAATGGCTAATTAACAGAAACAGAAATTAGAAATCTAAAAGTATGAAAGAAAACACCAATTATGTAAGGAAAGGTCACTAAAATCTATAAGGAAATATTATTAGTACTTGATCATAATTAATGTGTAAATAACTGCGGGACATTTCACACATACGCACACAAATCCAAACTATGACAGCGCTAGGGAAACACCAAAAGAATAACAGTTTTCCCTCAAAAGACTGCAGATGAAACCAGTTTTTCCCCTAACCCTAAGGACAGGAAAGCCACTGGAATAAAAACCATCAAGGCATTTTGGGAAGTTATAAAGGACATAAAAACCCATCAAGCTGCAGGAGCTCACAAAGCAGCACAAAACTCAACATATGAAAACTGCCATGGAGTCACATAAAAGGTTATTGCTGCAAGAAGCAACGACCTCACATTTATCTTAACAACCAGGTATCACACAGAAATAAACACAAAATATCGCAAAGCTGCCTTGCACCAACCTCGCCTGCCCATAGAAAAGCAGCTACTTTGAGGCACATTATGTTTTTCAAAGTGGCTGCTTTTCTATGGGCAGACCAGGTTGATACAAGGCAGCTTTGTGAGAATTTGTGTTTATTTCTCTAGTGAATTCACTACAGAAAAACACAAAATCTCAAAAACCATGCACCAACCTGCATGCTTAAAAGCAACATATTGCATCACAAATAAAACATTTGCAAAAAGCAATAACATTTCTTGTAATAAACATATTCTATAAACAATAAATAAATAAAAATTCCCTAAAAACCATTAAAAACATATTCTATAAACAATAATTAAAAATACAATTTCCTCCCTTTAAACCGTTTTTTAAAAAAGATATTCTATAAACAATAAAAAATCCCTAAAAACCATTAAAAAGATATTCTATAAACAATAATTAAAAATACCATCCCCTCCCTAAAAACCATTTAAAAAAAGATATTCTATAAACACTAAATAAAAAAACCATTCACTCCCTAAAACCATTTAAAAAAAGATATTCTATAAATAATAAATGAAATATCCTTAAAAAAAAGATTAAAATCATAAAGAAAAAAAACCCAAGTCACTTACCAACAGCTCTCCAATGCGATGAATGCAGGCAGCAGGCAGGCGACCAGGCAGCAGGTAAGCTGGACTGGAGGGACACAGGGACAACCCAGTCAGTTAGGCCTGCCTGGCAGGCTTAGCAAGCCAGGCGAGGTTGGGGATTGGGTGTGGGGTGGCAAGAAAGGCCTCAGCCGAGCACCAGGCAGTCCTACGATCTAGGCGAACTCAGGGATCCTCTAGAACGAAAACCACAAGGGATTCCCATACTCACCCAGAGCGCAGAGCTGCAGCAGGCCGCTCCAGCTGGCTTCCCGCCGCCTCCGCACTTTCTTGCGGCCATGTGGTCTAAGCGAGCGTGGGGACCTCGTGAAGGCCTTCGCTAGGTCCCCGGACTTGCCTAGAACACTGGCCGCTCCGCCTAGGCTCCTGCTGCCCCCGCCCCCACACATTTTATTATTAATTTTTACATATATTGACTGTATCCCTTTCAGGAACCCTGTTTTCCAGCCTGTTACCCCCATTCCTGAAACATTTCAGAAAAGCAAAGCACTCTTACAAAAAGGCCTTTTGCAAAATAGCATTTTATTTTTACATCCCCTCCCCCCACCCTAGAACAAAAACAAGACGATGTCCCAAATTCCTTGCATTACAACAGGATTCTAGCTGAGGAACTGAGTCATGGTATGCTTACTTTACATTGGTAAATCCTTTACACTTCGCAGTGCGTGAACAGGCTTTTAAATTAATTTTGGTATCTCCCATGGCTCAAACCATCTACCAACCGATCAGAAAAACCTCTGCTTATTTAGTATTATGCCCCAGATGCTCTAGATGGACTTCTTTTGATTCAACCAATGGGAAGCCGTTTTGAGGCAAAACTGCAATGTCACAGGCAACTGCAACCTATTGCTGCCTCTACAAACACAGACCAATGAGAAAGCTCTCTGGCAAACAATTAATACAGTACAGAACTTCCGGGTGCTAGGATCACTAGTTCCAGTAAAAGTGAGTGAGGAATTATGATGTCACAGCCCTCCAAGGGAGGGAGCCCCCCCCCCAAGTGATGTTGCACTACTTCCTGTAAAAGGGGTTGAGAGCCAGACAGAAGGGCGAGGGGTTATGATGTCACAGCCCTCCAAGGGAGAGGGAGTGGAAGTGATATCACAAAATGGGCAGGGCTAACTAGTCCAAAAAACCTGTATGTACTCCTTACTACTTGCATCATTTAGCTTGTCAGAGCTTTTCTAGATGAAATAAAAGTTTTAACTCCAGATGTTTTAGTACCATTATAGAATCTAGTCTGTGTCCAGCAACAATGGCCCTGCACTCTACTTCTCTCTTACACATTACTTTCACATAGTTACTGATCATTTTAAGAATATATTATTACATTGCAATTGGTTTATATTATATTTTGCAATTGGTATACTCTCACGTAATAATCTCTGTCCACAAAGTCAATATAGAAATAATGCAGGGAAAATGGCAAGGGAGACAGAAGAAAATATAGTTTAAAGTAGGAGTTGGACACAGCTTGTCGTTGATGGAACAATTATGTGTGGGACTGCATAGTAGTTAGGAAAAGCTGCCTTAGACAGATCTTTCCTGTCTCAGTTCCTGATTTCAAACCAGGGGTGAAATTCAGCAGGTTCTGACAGGTTCTGAAGAACCGGTAGTGGAAATTTTGAGTAGTTTGGAGAACGGGCAAATACTCCCTCTGTCTGGCCCCAGAATGGGGAGGGAATAGGGATTTTGCAGTATCTTTCCCCTGTCATGCCCACCAAGCCACGCCCACAGAACCATTAGTAAAATAAATTGAATTTTACCACTGTTTCAAACCCAGTACTTCTGAATGCAGTCTGCTACAAACTAAGACCGGTTGTCATGGATAATGAGATCTCAGGCAAAGTACCATTTAGGTTGCCAAAATACCCTTGCACTCCCAAAGAAGGTGCCAATAATGCACAGCTACAGTTCATACACTTAGCTTTCAAAGGAGAAAGTAGGCATTGAACACAGATGTGCAAAATAGGTCAAGCCTTAAAAATAACAATATATTCAATATGTTCTTAGTAATTATGAAGAACTTTGCAAAATGCCCTTATACTCATTGCTACTGTGGTGGAAGAGTCAAGAATGAAATGTCCAAGTTCATAACTACTGAGGGAAACTACAGGGGAAAGGTATTTTATTTCCTCCATATGATTATAGTTCTATCCTTTGAAAAATACTTGATTTTTTAATAGTATCTTTGTTTGTGGTTAGGATTTTACACCAATAGAGAAAAGTATAGGAATTAGATCTGGCTATTTGCTAACTGATTTATATGTTTTTTGTGTTAATGCTCTTATGCTTCTTTTGTTGTGCTTCTATGAACCCTTTTCTGATAAATCCATGAACCACATATCCTTGAAACAAATATTGCAGCTGTGAAGCACTTCAGATCTGCAGAATAATGGACCTTAGAAGTCTGCAGAGGATCTCACCTTTTTGCATCATCTCAAAACAAGTGATTTTTTTTAAAGACTAGGCTGCAGTTACAGAGGCAACCTTGTGGTCTCAGGGAAAGATGCAGGTGCTTTAAAGAGTTGTAAATAGATGACAAAAATTATACACACAGATCAGGGGTGGGTTCCAGCTGCTGCCACTGCTAGTTTGCTCAGGGATGTGCCATGCTATGCGTGCATTCACCGTACATGCGCAGAAGCAAAAAACAAGACGGCGCCGCCTACAGCACCACCGATAGAACCGGTTTGGGGGCATAGCAGGCCGAGTTACTACCTACTCGGCCGAACTGGTCCAAACCGATAGGAACCCACCTCTGACACAGATACACACCAGGCTCCCAGGTGCCCTTTTGCCTTCAGATCCAAAGTACAATCAGGCCCTAACAATGTGGGATATGATCAGGTGGATTATTGCTTTTCTAAAGTTTAATCTGAGATGTCTTGAAAGCTCCAGCTTGTGTAGACAGAAGTAACCAGAATAGCACCAATACAAGGCTGTTGTGTGGTCTACTGGCAGGATTTTGGACCTAATTCAACTGATAGTAATCAACTTGAAAGCCATTTATGGCACAGCACTGTGATATCAATTCAGTCTCTTGCCATACTTTAGTTGCCCATCAAGTCCACATCTAGACAGGGTCTGGTGAAAAGAATGAGAGGTAGAGGTAGTATAGGCTAAATACAAGGTCCTTTCCATGATTGTCCCCCACTTTGGAATAATCTTCCCCTGGATATAGGTTGGACCTCATTTCTTATTGCATTTTACAACCTTATAAAAAGTTTTGCACTCCAACATATCTTTGGCTCAAGTTCATTGCAGGTGTCCATCACTGTTAATTTTTTCAATGTGTAATGTTTTTTTAAAAAAACTATTATTGTACTTAGGATGATTACGTTTATTCTTCAGTTTGGATGGGAGTGATCCAGTGGTGGGTTACCATTATTTTTACTACTGGTTCGGACGCGCTCCCACACAACGCTCTGTGCCCAATACGGGCCGAACCAGGAGCAACCCACCCCTGAAGTGATCTACCAATACAAGTAGTCTTTGACTTACAACAGTTTGTTAAGTGACTGTTCAAAGTTACAATGGTACTGAAAAAAGGGACTTATGACCATTTTTCATACTTATGACCATTGCGGCATCCCCATGACCATGTGATCAAAATTCAGGTGCTTGGCAACTGGTTTATATTTATAACATTAGCAGTATCCCAGGATCACATGATCCTCTTTTGAGACCTTCCGACGAGCAAATTCAATGGATTCACTTAACAACTGTGTTACCAACTTAACAACTGCAGTGATTCACTTAACAACTGTGGCAAGAAAGCTTGTAAAATGGGGCAAAACTCACTTACTTAAATGTCTCACTTACCAACAGAAAATTTTGGCTCGACTGTGGTCATAAGTTGAGGACTACCTGTACTGTGAAACAAACAAATGAATACATTTAGAGTGGAAGAGTGCCTCCTTAGTCTAGCTCAGAGTTCCTTGTAGAATGTTTGTAGTATCAAGATACAAGACGTTACACCCTTGCCTGCAAAGGTGAACTCCAGGTTCTCTCTTCCACTTCTCTTTTGCTTCAATAGGCTTAAGGGGAAAATGTTCTTCCCCCGGACTCCAAATATTAACATTTGGAACTAGTGAAAAAAATGTCCATTTTGCATTTCAGCAGAAAAGGGAAACCAGAGCAAATCCAAACAGCTCTTGTTGAGAAAGATAAAGAACATACAGCAAATTGCAGCAAGTCCCAATTTGTCATTTGCTGCTTCCAGCTCAGTGTTTCATAATTCTCAGTGATGAATGTTCTTCCACCAGCTCTTGAAAATCCTACAGTGACAAACTGGATTCAGAATTAGATACTGGTCACATGGCCAAATTTTTATGCCAGGTCAGCCACTTTAATTTCAGTTTTTAAGAAAGGGAGCAATGATTTTTTTTTCAGAAGGAATAATATTTTTAAGCGCAGCATTGGGGTAGGAAAACAACAGGTTCATTTACTGCACTTTCATGCAGCCACAAATACATACTTATCAACAAATATCAACATTTTTAATTCCTGGATGACTTCATCTCCAACATTAAGTTCTTGAAATCCGAGTGCTCTTCAGAGATCATCTGGAAATGTTTTAAAAGTGCCCAAGTTTTGGAATTAATTAATAATCCATACTTTATTCTCCCTCTTTTTTTTGCTTCTGGCAATTAGAAGCAATTAAAGCTAAAATAATTATTGGAAGGGAAGAAGGGAGTGGAGCAGTATTATTTTTCAGTCTGGTGTTTACAATTAACTAAACATTAAATAAGTGAAAATGAATTCCCTGGAAGTGTTACTATTTTCCCCTTAGAGAAAATAGAAGCTCATAAGGTAGCTTATAAAATTTCTTGTTTTTAATCTGACAACGCTTGCTTTTTTCCAAAATACAATAAATGTTCTACCTTTAATATCTTTTCAAGAATTAAATTCCTTGTTTTCCTTTAAGGCATTCTTAATGAAAACACTCTCATCAGCCCAACATAATTTTACAAAAAGGAGCCAAAGTCCATGTCACTGCTAGACAAATTCAGTAGCTTTAACAGATCCTGATTTGAACATACAGCAAACAACTCACTTTCCTAGCTCTGTTTTCTTAGAACTGTGATTATTTCACTTTATTTTTGTTCCTAGTATTTCTTCATTCAACTGTCAGCAAAACTTTGTTCACCAGTTTCCTAGTAAAATCCCAGATTCTGTGGAAATTTCTCACTTAATTATTCTTTATCTGTGCTGTGACATAATGGTTGCTGATTGCTTTAGGCCTTTTATACAATAGTTTGCACGCAGTCCTCTCTATCTTCAAATAAAATTAAGTACATTCTAGAATAATAGAGTTTAACAATTCTACCTGGCTTTTCATTAAATGTTCCATCTTCTTCAGCTGAACACCTTCTCTGTTGTGAGTCTGTAGCACCTTTTACTTTTTGTATTGTGAGAGCAAATTATGGAATTCCAGATATTGTTGAATTGCAATGATTAGCTTTGTGACAGGTTGCTTACCTCTCTATCTTCAACCTTTCATTTTCAGGAAATCTGACAGGCTTCATATTCTTTTCTTTCATAAAAGGTATTTTAGTTCTAAAACTCTTCTTTGGCTCTTTTGGTACTCAAGGGTTAGTTTTCATTGAATGTTCTGGCCAAAAGTAAGCATACAGAGATACACCAAGTTTTGTCCTTCCTGGCAGGGGTGGGTTTCAATTTTTTTTACTACCGGTTCTGTGGATGTGGCTTATTTTGTGGGTGTGGCTTACTTTTGTGGGAGTGGCTTGGAAGTCATGCGCAGTCTTTAATTGCATGCACTACATAAGAATGAAACAAGCACACAAAACAATAAAACAGCTACTTACAGAGGAAAGATGACTGTCCTGCCAGTCTTAAACACTACAAATTGACCCCCTTGCTCCCATGAATGGCCTGCACAAAGAAGAGACACAGAAAGAAAGACTTTAATTGCATGCACTCACACTTTGCATAAGAATAACACAATGAAAAAGATACACTCAAGTACTTACTTGTGTTATTGGTTTTGCGGCTGAAGATGTTTCCACGTTGTTCTTTCATTTCCGGCCTGCTCAGTTGCACTTCTCTTACTCTTCACTGATGATCCATGAGTGAGCCATCCATGGTGTGCTTTGAGCCACTTTTTGACTGAAGGAATTAGGTCCCATAGTTAGGTGGTTCTTTATTCAGAACATATGAAGTTCATTTTTGAGCACCCCCTTTGTGCCTCTGCTAAACTAACAGCAATTGTCCTGACAATATCTCTAGTTTTTATGATACTGCTAGGAATTGTATAGTTCTTTGGATCTTTGAATACGTTTTCCAAAAAATCTCTGTAGTCATTCAAATCAATTTTGCAATTAAACATTTCACCAAATTCAATCATTCCTTCCTCTGCTTCTGCCCATGGAATGACTACATCTTCAATGTTCCAGTAATCCAGCTCCAAATATATGAGAAATTTGTTTAATTTGTTTGTGTCTGGCAATTGGCTACCTGTTTTTAGATGTTTGCAATCCATCAGCCTTTTCTTCAAATTGGTGATGATGCTTTCCAAACTTTTTTTTCATGAGGAAGTGCAACAAATAGTTGATTTTGAACAAATTTTATATTTTGGAAGGCTTCTGAAGTTATCATTCTATCAGCCTTTTTTCATATGGGCCCTTTCCCCATCTAAGCATCTAATACTAACTGCAAAAGAAATAAAACAATATTGTGCTTTGGACCCAATTGTGGTTGTAAGCTGAGGACTACAGGTAACAGAAGGGATCTCTGTTTTTACCCAACAGTGTACAGTCTTTTCAGGAAGGATGTCCCCCAACAAACAGGAAAGATATAGTTTTTCATCTAAGAAGTTAGATCAAGAATGAATGTCATAGGCAGATTGACAGAGCAATACAGATTTCTTTTTCTGAAATTTTATTTCTCAGTTCAAAAAACAGGAACATATGAATTAGGTTCAGTATTTAGGTCACTCCAAGTTGCTATTCAAGAGTTAGTGGTGTCATGGTTAGAAACAATGGTAAAGCAAGATATGAATTTAAAACCAGAAATATTATGTTGGGCATTTCAAAGGGAATATAATACATATTAAATTTTACACATGTTAACAGCTGCTGGAATTGTGTTTGCACAACAGTGGAAAAACAAAGATATGAAAATGAATAAAAAATATTAGAATGTGCAGAAATGAATAAAGGAGAAGGCTTCGAATACTGTTTCACGTGGGATTTGTTTTATCAATGGCTAACTAACAGAAACAGAAGTTAGAAATCTAAAAATGGCTGCTTTTATATGCGCAGGTTGGTGCAAGGCAGCTTTGCAAGATTTTGTGTGTTTATTTCTGTAGTGATTCACACTCACTACAGAAACAAACAAAATCTCACAAACCACGCACCAACCTGCACACTTAAAAGCAAGATATTGCATCACAAATAAAACATTTTCTAAAAACAATAACATTTATTTTAGAAAAACATTTCCTAAAAACAATAAATTTAAAAAAACATTTCCTAAAAACAAAACAATTTCCTGAAAAAAATTAACAATAAAATACCCTTTTTAAAAAAACATTAAAAACATAAAGAAAAAAAACCCCAGCCACTTACCAGCAGGCAGAATCAAATGCTCTCCGATGAGATGGATGCTGGAATGGATGTAGGCAGCAGGCGACCAGACCAGATGCTTTGGCTGAAGGTAAGATGGACTGGAGGCACACAGAGACAACCCAGTCAGCTAGGCCCACCTGACATGGAGCTGACATAGCTTAGCCAGCCAGGCAAGGCCAGGGACTGGGGTAGGGCAACAAGAAAGGCCTCAGCCGAGTGCCAGCAGGCTTCGTGGTCTATACAAGTCCCCAGGGGGACTGGCTGAGACCTTCTTTGCTGCCACTTTCCAGGTTTGTGTAGACCGTGAAGCCCGCCAGCGCTCTTGGTAGCTTCTTGCTGCTGCTGGCGCACCCTGTGAAGTTGCTCTCTGAGCGCCGGCAGACTTTGCGGTCTACACAAGCCTGGGGAGTGGCGGCAAGGAAGGCCTCAGCCAATCCCCAGGCTCGCGTAGACCATGAAGCCCACCAGTACTCTCAGTAGTTTCTTGCCGCCCCCAGCGTACCCTGCAAAGTCACCCTCCTAGCGCTGGCAGGCTTTCCTGTCTACGCAAGCCCAGGGAGTGGTGGCAAGAAAGGCCGCTACTCCGGCCTTCTTTGATTTCTTTGTTTCCTATCTTTCTCCTAGTTTCTACGTGCATAAATGTCTGTCTTTCTCACATCTTTCCTCCTCCTTTCTCTAGATCCTTCTGAAGATCTAGATTATCTGGATCCGCGCCAGTCCGGCTTCCGGCCCGGTCACAGCATGGAGACGGCTTTGGTCGCATTGGTGGATGATCTCTGGAGGGCCAGAGATGGGGGTTGCTCCTCCATCTTGGTCCTGTTAGATCTCTTGGCGGCTTTCGATACCATCGACCATGGTATCCTATTGCGTCGCCTGGAGGGGCTGGGGGTGAGGGGCACCGTTCTGCGGTGGTTCTCCTCCTACCTCTCTGGTCGAACGCAATGTGTGTTGACAGGGGGGCAGAGGTCGAGCCTGAGGCCGCTCACTTGTGGGGTGCCGCAAGGGTCGGTCCTCTCGCCTCTCCTGTTCAACACATACATGAAGCCACTGGGCGAGATCATTCGTGGGTTCGGGGTAGATTACCATCTGTACGCTGATGACACGCAGCTGTACATCTCTACCCCGGACCACCCCAACGATGCCGTCAAAGTGATGTCCCGATGTCTGGAAGCCATTCGGATCTGGATGGGAGGTAACAGGCTCAAACTCAACCCGTCCAAGATGGAGTGGCTGTGGCTACCGGCACCCCGGTTCAACCAGTTACGTCCATCACTGGCCATTGGGGGCAAACAGCTGGCTCCCGTGGATCGGGCCCGCAATTTGGGTGTCCTCCTGGATGCCCGGCTGTCAATGGATGACCATGTGACAGCCGTGGCAAGGGGGGCGTTCCACCAGGTTCACCTGGTGCGCCAATTGCATCCCCTATTGGACCGGAACGCCCTCTGCACAGTCACTCATGTGCTTGTGACGTCTCGACTGGACTACTGTAATGCTCTCTACCTGGGGCTCCCCTTGAGATGCACCCGAAGGCTGCAGCTGGTTCAGAATGCGGCCGCGCGGACAATTGTGGGAGCCACTTGATACTCCCACATAACACCTTTGCTGCGCGGGCTGCACTGGCTACCTGTGGCTTTTCGGGTGTGTTTCAAGGTGTTGATTATCATCTTTAAAGCGCTCCATGGCACAGGACCTAGTTATCTGCGGGATCGTATCCTGCCCCATACATCCCTTCGGCCAATTCGCTCTCACAGAGAGGGACTCCTCCGGGTGCCGTCCACTAGGCAATGCCAGCGGGCGACGCCCAGGAGTAGGGCCTTCTCTGTGATGGGCCCGACCCTCTGGAATGACCTCCCCCCGGATATCAGGACTACCACCGACCTCCGCTCCTTCCGTAAGAAGCTAAAAACCCACCTGTTCAATTTAGCCGGCCTGGCCTAATTCCCAATTTTAGTCCCTCAAGCCTGCATTTTTAAGTTTTTTAGGGGTATGCTTTTTAGTTGCTTTTAATTTTTATTTTTCTGTACAGCTGTATTAGGTTTAATTCGTTTTTAAGGATATAGGATATTTATCTTTTGTATTCGTTTTAATGAGACACCTGTACACCGCCCCGAGTCCCTTCGGGGAGAGGGGGCGGTCTATAAATCCTGAAAAATAAAATAAATAAATAAATAAGATTCTTTATCAAATTTAGTTAAGGAATATCGACCCTATATACTAAGAAAGATTCCCCCCCCCCCAGAGAAACATATTTTTGCTTTGCTTTTTATGTGATCAGCTCTGTCTTAGCTAATGGTTCACAATACATAGTTAAACATCATGTAAGAGTAATATATTAGAAATTGGAAGCAATAAAAACTCTTCTTAACACAAAAGATCTACTTGTAGAAATCTTGGTGCAGGTGGAAGAATTGCCAGCTGCTACTTTATATTTTCAGCATGTTTGTGCCTAATTTTTTTTTTTCAAATCTTCAGCCTTGACAGCTAGACAATCCATGCTTGCAAATGTACGTCACTAAACTTGAGAGGGAAAATAAAAACAATAACTGATCTTTTAGATTGTGCACTTCAATAGAATGTTCTCAATATTTAATGAAATCATATGAATATTCCCCATCCTCAATTTTTAAATATTTAAGACTTGTTACATAAGGGAGGAAAGGAGAAGGAAAGGGTGAAGGGGAGGGAGGGAGAGAGATATGGATGTGCCATAGGACACTTGAGGACAATTTTGTATTATTATATTATAGGTATTGTATCTAACAACTGAAAATGACCTGAAAAGATCATTTTTTATTATGACATGTATGTACCCTTCATTCACTTATCTAGCAAACATGGTGAACCTTCTGCCTGATAAACAATAGTAATGACTGTTAAACTGGTTACAATTCACAATAACACCTAAATATTCTGGAGAAAAAATATACAGTTTCCATCTTTGCTTGGACAACAACTACAAAGACTGTGCATCACTTTGGTTTCATAGAGAAAAGGGGATCATGTAGCACCCAATCTTTCTTACACCAGTTTTGTTATTCTTTGAAATTGGTTAAATAGAGCTACTTTGAAGCAAAAAGAACTGAAACCACAGACAAAGGCCAAACACAATTCACTTTTCTGAATCAACTGTAAAATGAGGGAGTCCTTGGTGCTCTATGAGTTTGGTTATTTTCTTGCAGATATTTGATTACCAATCTAGGTAACATCATCAGTGCTAGTACCGATGATGTTACCTAGACAAGGTAATGAAATGTCTGCAAAAAAAAAAAAAACCCAACAAAAACCAAGGAAGCTCAGAGCACACCAAGGAGCCCTCATTTCAACCCTGAGCTACAAATATTTTCTGTTATTGGTCAACTGTAAAGTATGCTGACAAAACTCTTTGAAACAAATAGTTATTTCAAACTTGCTGTGTTACAACTGGACTCAAAACTGATTATTAACATACCCTGCCTTTACAATTAACAAGTCAATATTAAAATAAGCCTATAACTGGCACTTACATCAAGTCAGTGATGTGCGGTGAGGTTTATGGCTGGTGAGGCTGGTGACGTCATCAGGAAGGCGGGGAATGGGACGTGTGCTGGAGGCTCAGGCTGCCTCAGCCTCCAGCACACATGATCCCATTCCCCGCCTTCCTGAGCGTGCTCCGCCGGCTCGCGCTCCGCAGTCCTTGGAAGCGACTGGGGAATGACGAGAACCTTCCTGCCTCTGCTGGACTTTGCGCGCTCCTCGCGACTGTCGCTTTCATGCCTTTGTTATCCAGCAGGGCCGACAACATTTCTGCCTCCGCCCTCTGCAGCTCCCGGGCGCGGCCGGACGGATGTAGCCACAGCGATGCCGAGTCGGTCCGGGCGGACGAAAGAGTGAGCGAGGCAGCCTGATCCTCGGTCGCTCGCTCGCCGGACTGCCTCGGTGCCATTCTGGCTACCTCTGTCCGGGCGCGCCCGGGAGCTGCGGAGGGCGGAGGCAGAAATGTTGTCGGCGCTGCCGGATGACAAAGGCACGAAAGCGACTGTCGCTTTCATGCCTTCGTCATCCGGCAGCGACGACAACATTTCTGCCTCCGCCCTCCGCAGCTCCCGGGCGCGTCCGGACGGATGTATATAATATTATAATATTATATATATATATATATAGTATATAATATTATATACTATTATTTCATGAAGAGAGGTGAGGCTCTGCCTCCCCTGCCTCCCCTGACCGCACGTCCCTGCATCAAGTAGACCAGACAAGGAAATGTACAAGTGGCAAGAAAATAGGGGCAGTCAGGCATAACACAGGTTATGTAGACAGTAAACACAAGGTCAATCAAAATGGACTCAAATGTCTATACACCAATGCACAGAGTATGAGGAATAAACAGGGTGAATTAGAAATTCAAGTAAAAGAGGGCAGATACGATATTATTGCCATTACAGAAACTTGGTGGTATGAAGCCGACAAATGGAACATACAGCTAGAAGGATTTAAATTATTTAAAAGAAATAGACCAAATAAAAGAGGAGGTGGAGTTGCACTATATATAAGAAATAACTACGTCTCTAGAGAAATAGAGCACAACAATGATGAGAACTATCTTGAATGCATTTGGGTCAATATTAAAGGTTGTGGGGGAAATGACATTGCCATAGGTCTATACTACAGGCCACCCAACCAAGCAGAGGAAGTAGATGAACTTTTTGCTAGTCAGCTAACTAAGGTATGTAGGAAGCACACCACAATAGTAATGGGAGATTTTAACTACCCTGACATCAACTGGGAAACAAACTCTGCACCAAGTGGAAGATCCAACAGGTTCCTAACAAACCTAGCAGACAACTTTGTTTTCCAAAAAGTAGAGAAGGGAACAAGGGGATCAGCCATATTGGACTTAATTCTCATTAACAGAGAGGAAATGATAGAAGGTGTTGAAGACATAGGAACCCTGGGGGCAAGTGACCAATGAATATTGGAATTCAACATTATGCAAACACAAGTAGTAGAACAAAGTCAAACTAGAGTCTTGGACTTTAAGAAAGCTAATTTCAATAGACTTAGAGAGAGCTTGGGAAAAATTCCATGGATGAGAATCCTCAAGGGGAAAACAACTCAAGAAGCTTGGGAAATTTTGAAAAATGAGATTACAAAAGCCCAGTCTAGCACAATACCAATGAAGAAGAAAAATAACAGCTCCCAAAAGAAACCAGCATGGCTGCATAAAGAACTATCTGACAAACTGAAAGACAAAAAAGGTAAGTATAAAAAGTGGAAGGAGGGGGACATAACTAAGGCAGAATATCAGCAAATAGCCCGAGCCTGTAAAGATGAAGTGAAGAAAGCTAAGGCTCACAATGAAGAAAGGCTTGCCACAAAAGTAAAATTAACAAAAAAAGCTTCTTCCAACATGTTAAAAACAAGAAAAAAGTTAAGGAAACAATTGGCCCAGTGCTAGGAGAAAGTGGCAAGAAGGTGACAAGCAACAGGGAGAAAGCAGAACTATTTAACTCATGTTTTGCATCTGTCTTTACACAAAGGGATAAAACAGTCCAACCTATCAAAAGCAGCACCACAAAAATCAGATTAGGAACACAAATTGAAATAGGGAAGAAAATGATAAGTGAGCACCTGTCTACCCTAGATGAGTTCAAATCACCAGGACCGGATGGATTACACCCCAGGGTTCTGAAGGAATTAGCAGACGAGATCTCAAAACCACTGAATTATATCTTTCAGAGATCCTGGAACACCGGGGAACTACCAGAGGACTGGAAAAGAGATGATGTGGTTCCCATCTTCAAAAACAGGAAAAAAATAGATCCAGGAAACTACAGACCTATCAGCCTGACCTCAATACCAGGAAAGATTCTGGAAAAAAATAATCAAGCAACGAATTTGCGAACACTTAGAAGCAAACAAAGTTATAGCCAAAAGCCAACATGGATTTGTCAAAAACAGATCACGCCAGACTAATCTTATTGCATTCTTTGATAATGTGACAAAATTAGTGGACCAGAGGAATGCCGTCGATATAGTTTACTTGGACTTCAGTAAGGCTTTTGATAAGGTAGACCATAAGAAGCTTCTTCAGCTCTGACTGGATGGTGGGAAATGGAAGGATTTCCACCATCCAGTCAGAGCCGAAGAAGCTTCTTGAACGAGAAGCAAAACGTCTTCAAAGAAAAAACAGAAAGTCCTGTTGCCTCTTGAAAAAAGCACATTTGGGACTATCATGATTTGGATGACTAGGAATCTCCCTAGGCATTTAGTCTCTACACTTGTCCCCATGTGATTTTAGAAAGTTGATCTGAAGTTCTAATTTTCAGTTGAAAACTCCATGAATAGAGTCTTTTACTGCAATAGCTGGGTTGTTCAACAGCTGAGCAGTCAGAAAACATATTAAGGTATATATCAGAGGGAAGACAGCCAACAACCATATCCCAGCAGGCCGTCTCTTGATGATATGCTGGGTGAGGAAATTTCCTGTATAAAGATACAGCAGGGGTGGGAATATAAATAGTAATATGTGAATTACTATTAAACTAGTCCATTTTACCATCCACTTTAAAAAGGCTTTATTCCAAATTACCTTTTCTAATCATTTTTCCCCAGAAAAAGATTTATTTTTAAAATCAACATGCATTTTTATTTTCATCTTTGCCTAACAAATGGTGACTTTATATCCGACATCCCCTAACGTATATTGTTTTGATATATGTTGCATCTAACAAGATATTACTTTTCACCCATAGGCATCACTTCTGATTTGGAACAGTTAATAGAATATCCTGCTATGTTACAAAAGGCATCTATCTTTTGTATCAACACTGGAATAGTAGAATGAGATATAGAAACAAACACAACGTCCTCTGCAAATAAAACCAATTTGTGTTCAAATGAGTCATATATACTCCATTGATCTGCCTATGTTGTCTAACAGCACAAACTAAGGTCCATGCTGATATTAAAAAGCAAGAATGAAATTGGGAATCATTGTTTAGCTCCCCTAAATAGTGCAGAATCTCTCTGAGCTTTGTTGTGTTCTTGCAGATGTTTCATTATCCAAAGTAGGTACATCGTCAGTGTTAGTCATGATGATGTTACCTAGTTTGGGTAATGAAATATCTGCACCAAGGACCCCTCGTTTCAACCCTGAGCTACAAATATTCTCCTTTATAGGAGAAAACATACCATTCATCTTCACTTTTGGCATAGGGGACTCATATAACAGCTTAATCTATTTTCTACACATCCATTTAAGGAATATTGATTCAATATTTGTACCAAATTCTTTAAGTATCTAGGTATGTGTATAAAAAACATATAACTCAATTAGTAAGATGTAATATGAATAAAATAGAGAGAGGGGTTTCTTCAGGTATCAATAGATGGGAATCATTAAACCTTACCCTTTGAGGAAAAGTAAACACTTCAAAATGAATATTATACAGGCTAATTTATATTCTGACAGAAATTCCAGCTTATATAGCTGTGTAATAAAAACAAGATTTGATTCTTTTTTTCCACACTCAAATAATTTTATCAGGAAACCCAATTTTAAAAATTGGGGAAAAGATGACGATATGGAAAATTTGGATAGAAGACTTTGAATCAAGCAACAGATGATGAGGATGAACTTCTAATATATTCAGTATTCAGAGACAAATATCATGTACTAAATATAATCCAAAGGGAATATTTACAATTACAACATTGTTAACACCATTGTGTGGATCAGCAGCATTTCAGCTTTTCTGAACAACTGGTATACTAGAACAATGTGTTAAATCCATGAAACAAAAAGGAAAACCTTACTATTGATTTCTATAGGTATTTATTATTAATAAATCAATTTGATACGGAGATGGCCACAAATGAATAGACTAATTAGAGATTTCTACATTGCATACACAATGGGAGAGTGTTTTAATTTCTATAGCAAGAGTGTCAATGGAACTTAAATTGTGACTTATAGAACAAAAAATAATAATTTCGACTGGCTGGCCTGGCATAATTATAACATCTACCCCCTGGCATACATATTTCTTACTGGTTTTTTAGGGGGATTGTTCTTTTAAATTTAATTTTCTAGGATATTTGTTTGGGGTTTTAAATTTTTAAATTTTAAATTATTTACTTAGCAGTACAGTTCTGTATATCTTTTTATCCTCCTCTTATTTATTTATCTATCTACTTAATAATTTTAATTGTCTAAATTTTATAGTTATTCATGATGTATTTCTGATATGGACTGTACACCGCCCCGAGTCCCTTTCGGGAGAGGGGGCGGTCTATAAGCACTAAGAATAAATAAATAAACTTAGAATTTATTGGATTTATTTTCAGGTTTATATAGAACAGGATTGTTTAAAGCAACATTTTTGGAGATATAATTAGGATAATGCTTCTTTAAAATATGTCTTTTTGCAATGTTTTACACTTATTCAGTTTTGGGAGAAAGTATTGGATTATATAAATATGTGTGACAAAAACTAAAATTGTCAGATAATCATATTCTTTTCAACAACATACCTAGTACTTGGAATTTGACAACCAGGCAATGTAAATGGATTCTCCAGGCCCTTACTATGGCTAAAAGACTCAGATTGAAATATAAATATACGGCCCCTGGTTTTTATCAAGTGAGATCCATTCTATGACTGCCTTGGTCCACTTGCCATCAGTTCTTCTTGCTGTGTGGCAAATCCATTTCCATTTCAATTCTTTTACTCTCTTGATTTTGTTTGTATACACACATATATAATATTTTCCAGCGAAGGGTTCTTGAAGTATAAAGTGTCCCAAATGTAGGGCTTCCCCCACCTCTCTATGCCTATTTTTAGAAACACATGGTCTTTTTCAGGTATATTTTTCCCAACAAATATTTTTCTTCTGTAGGTTGTTGATTGGAGAAAAATAAACACTAGCAAATTATTTTCAGTGTCACCATCTGTGCCACAGCAGGGCACGCTGTGTCTCTTGGGAATCTCAAAAATCTGCCCACCTGTTTTTATAAGCACTCCTGCAACTGAATTCCTCCTAATTTCCTTTTCTTTCTTTCCCTTTTCCTTTTCTTATCCCTTCCCTTTTTCCTTCCTTTCCCTGTCTTTTCTCTTCCTTCCTTCCTTCCTTCCTTCCTTCCTTCCTTCCTTCCCCTCGTCTGAATTTCCCAGTGCCATAATTCCAGTGCAAACTTTGCTTTGTCTAGGCTAAGCTTTTAAAATTTGAAATGAACTTCTTTTCCCTTTACATTATGTATATTACAAAGGAGTCATTCCAGAGAAATAGGAACATGGTTAAAATGTCAAGGAGTGCTCCCATAGCAGCTGAACATTGAAGTCCAGGATATGTTCAGGAACAAAACTATGGCAACAGCTGGCTCAAATGGAATTTTTGTTCCATCATAAATTGGAAGAAGGCAATAGGAATGCATTTCACAGAAGAAGCCTGCTTTATACTTTCAACTACAGCTGCCCATAAATGTACATGGATAAAAGCATTCTGCTCCAACACAAAATCAACACAGCCTGTACAAACATGAATCTTTGCATCCAATCTACATTTGAAGAGAAGAGAAAATAATTTGCCAGGTGCAGTTGTCATACCCTTTTTCTTCCTACAACAAAATAATCCTCCACTTATTATTATGCACGGCACTCCTCAAATGGTACGGACTGTACATTCCTTAGAAAAAGCTGACAGCAGATTTCCAAAGGCCCCTGAAATGTTTCCTGAGACTTCAATGCATGTTATTGACAGCTGCAATTTGTTTTAAAGGGATTTAAATTAGGGGAGACAAAGAAGGCATCTCCTAAATTTACTCACTAGAGTGACTAGCAAAATAAGGAAATGGGACCTTACGGATGTTGGCAAACCATCACTCCCAGCAACCTTCATCTTTGGCCGTGCTAGGTTAGAGTGTTGGGAACTGTGATTCAGCAATTTTGGGAGGGCCCACAGGCTCCCCGACCCCAGTAGTCTAGCTAACCACCCAATCTTCCCTTGGCTATATCTATGACATTGCCCCATCTACAAATATAGTAGAAAATGCATTTGTCTTCTCACTTTCATTTAATTAATGGAATTTATATATCTAGTCTATGGTCCTTCATCTCCTTCTACACTAGAAATAAAGATATATGGAGTTGGACAGTCTCCTGCAGTGGTTTCTGACTTCTTGAGGAGAGTCCTCCTTTTAGGCTTCTCTCTCTTGCCTTTTAGATGATTCAGATTCTCTGCTTCTCTACCTTGCTTTCTTGTCTTTCTCTTTAAAAACCATACACATTCCTCTTGAGCCTGACTGATGTAGCATCTCTGTCATAATTCCTGCCCATGACTCTCCTGGGTTGATTTTGCTCTCATTAGATCCAGAACTTTTTGCAGCAGACATATTTGCTTTTCCTTGCTCTGCTTGCTGGTTTAAGGTATATTCCCTGTTCGGTTGATGTGCAATGCAAGAAAACCGCACAGACTGATTACAAACAATTGCATGACAAAGTAGTTACAATGGTGCATTGAAAGATCTGCAAGAAGCACCATTTACTCATGAATAAGAATTGGTGGGATCATAAAATAGACAAAGTAATAGAAAATGAAGAAGCTATGACAACACCTTTAATAGTAACTAACAGCATTTGTTTATCTCAGATCCTTGGGAAAGACTCAAAAGGTGGGGGGAAATCCCAAATCTACTCTAAACATGTGGCCGATTGTGTGACCAACCAATAGTAATACCTACAAAAGATTTGGAATATTTCATTTTTAGGAGTATAATTCAAAAGGGTTCTCAGAAGGCAAAGTGATGTATGAATCTTAAACAAGTACACTACAGCTGTGCAAACCCTCAAAGGAGGCTTTGCTTTGATGAAAGCTCATATAAAGTAGCTCTTTGAAGCAGCTTTCCAATGGATAGGACACCATCTCACCACTCTTCAGAGAAACAAAGGAGCTGCATGGCTCTACTTCAAAGGCCTTGTCTATCTCTTCCAATCCATGTCCTGGGGGTGCTTTTTCAGGAGGCAGGTGGACTTTGTTTTTTCTTTTGAAGACGTTTCGCTTCTTATTCAAGAAGCTTCATCAGCTGTGACAGGATAGTGCAGGATGGAAGGATTTATGTCACAGATAATTCTCCAAGTGCTTCAATGACCCTCCAAAAAGATGCAAATGACCAGCTGTCTCCAAGGAATATAAATCCTTACATTTCCCACCATCCAGTCAGAGCTGAAGCAGCTTTTTGGATGAGAAGTGAAACATCTTCAAAAGAAAAAAACGAAGTCCAGTTGCCTCCTGAAAAAGCACCTTTGGGACAGCCATGACCTGGATGACTGAGAATCTCTACAGACCTTCCAATCAATGGTTACTAGGACTACTGATTGAGCTCTGAGGCAACACAAATTATTGAGGGTAACTTTATCACCTCCAGAATATAAAGCACATAAGGTGGTGAAGCAAAATCACCTTTCAGGGGCCTAATACATTTCATATGGATAACTAATGGTAGCTTCCCACTGATATATAACTGGGGGCAAGCTTCCATTTGCTTCTCTAATTTGTAAAAATAGCCTTTCCATTGATGGCTACAAACCTTGTGAAAACTGAAAGCAGTTTAAATTGCAATTAGTGTCTAAAATGGAAATGTTCTGGCTCAGTGGTAGGTTTCAACTTATTTTATTACCAGTTTGTTCATGCATGCACGGAAATGTCCGGGGGATGGGGTGGAGCCTCCCAGCGCCACCACTACCAGTTCACCTGGCCGAACCAGCAGAAACCCACCTCTGGCTTCTAGGAAGATTAATATCCCTGTATTCAGGGATGTTAATCTAGATGAGGGTGTACAAAGAAAAAAAGATCAGACCACTGCTGTGTATTTTCTTGTTTAAGCTTTCATGTTGATAACTGTGAAGTTTACAAACTAAAAGGTCTGTCTAGGAGCAGACTTCCCCTCTTCCCTTGCCATTAAGCACACCTTCTTCTGAGTCTAGAGTGGAATATCATAAATTCTCTGAATGTACCCCTTGCATCTCTTATAAAAGAGAATACAGAATCATCCAAGTGCCGACAGTATTCATCATTCATTTCAAAACCCGTAATGATTAAGACTCCAAGAGACAGGAGTTTGAAAGGTGAGAAAACTGTAACAAATATAATTAAAATAGTCCCACTGGTGTGAATCGAAATTGCATTTGTTCATACGTTATTAACCAATTAGCACATAAATGAATAGGGCATTGATCCATAAACTCATCATAGCAGGATTCTAAAGAAAATAGTTACTGAGTACACATTGCAAAGGGAGTGTATCATGCGTAGTGTGAATTAGTCCTACCCAGGAAAGCCATATGAGCTAAATGCCAAGAGCTATATTCTTCCCTCCTAGAAAATAAACAAATCTCCTTCATCTCTTAAGTCATCATCTTTCCCTGACTCTTGAGCCTCTTTCTTTCCTCTTCTTCAACATGCTTAGCTACTTATGAATCTGACATTACCTCTCCATCCCATCATGCTCCTCTACTCTCCCACTGTCACTCATAAGTAATATATGGGGGTTTTCATTGCAAAGAGCTATTATAGACTTCATATCTGGAACTTGAAACAGGTATATTACTTTTGATTGGGGAAAATTGTTAAAATTGTCTATGAATAAGCTGCTACTTGCTTTGAAACTATCCATATTAGGGGAGAAGGAAAATAGGAAATACCCATTTGTAAATCTTTAGGAACAAGAATGCAAGCAGAAGGCACAACATAACAAGTTCAATCCACAAGATGACAATATTCATTGCAAAAGGGGGAGGCATTACTTATTCTGGTAACTCTGTCAGTACACTTGATAGTTATTGGTCATTATCTAATATGTTATATCATACTTAGAGGGTAATGGGAACCATCATCTTTACATAAAGAACAGATAAACCCATACCTTTGTTAAAGAGTATGGTTGGCTATTTATTATTTTCTACATTGTTTATTATATATTTTGAAAATGTAAGAAATAAGTAGGACATTAGGAAGTACAGAAGGACATTAGGAAGTACAGATATGAAGACATAGGTAGATAAACAAGTTTCAGGCTACAGGTAGCCCTGCTTAGTGATTACAGTTGGGACTGGCAACAAGTAGTAGATAAGTCACATGATATATGATAGTATTTCAGCTTTCATTTGCTTTACAGACTTGCAAGCATGTAAACATGAAATTTGATTGCAAAGTTACTTTTTCATCGCTGTTGCAACAGTGAATGGCCACGAAATGAGTCAGTCACTAAACATGGACTACTTGTACCATATTTCAATACATCATTAGAAACATACCAAATAATATCAACAATTGTTGATACAATGAACTGTTTATTAGATACAAAGTAAATGATTGAAACTATTGAAAGATACAATGTAAAAATAAGCTGTTAAGATTTAGTCAAGTAATAATATCTTGTGTATTATTTTGTAAAAGTTATGAGACTTGGGGGGAATACCATTTCCTGCATGATGTAGCTGTCAAAAAAAAATTGTTATTCAAATTTTTATTGGTTTTTAAAAAAATTCTCAGGGAAAAAGGGTTATAGGGTTATAAAACATTTTGACAGCTACATCATGTGGGGGGGGGAGAAGCCCCCCCAGGTCTTGCAACTTTTACAAACAATGATAGAAAAATATCAGCATTTACCTAAGTATTAGCAGTTTAAAATTTGATACAAAATCATCAGTATGTTCCAATCATTTGTTTTGTATCACTTCCATAAAGATACATTGTAGCAACAATTGCAATAGTGTTCCAAATCACTTTTGTGATCTGAGTCTTCTAGCTGTTGCATCTTCTCTCCCATCCATCAGCTGAGCCTCAGCCCCTCCCTCCCCTGTTTCTTGTACAACATCCCCCATTTCACCTAAAAGAGCACTGTGCTTTTTAGCGAAAGCCTCTGCTTCCACTGGTATGTGAATTCTAATTCTGCTGCCTTCCCAAAAGATCAGCATGTCTTCCGGAAATAGCCATCTAAACCAGACCCCATTATTATATAATTTTTTTTGCTAAGAAGGAATATTTCCTTCTATTATCTCTTACTTTTTTGGGGATCTGTTTAAGAATGGCTATCTCTTTATCTTTATATTTTAGTGGTCCTCCTCTTTGAGCTCCTAGAACTTCATCTCTTGTAGTTTTTCTAAGAAATTTAATATGAACTTCCCTTGGAACGTTGTGTGTTCTTGCATAGGCCGAATTAACCCTATAAATCAGGTCAATGTCCCACCAAAGCTGTTGTTTATCTCTATTAATATACTCTGCTAGTATTGTGGTCATAGTCTCCTTGAGATCTTCATTCTCAGCTTCTGGCAAATTTTGGAACCTAAGAAAGACATCCTTTCAAATTCCATTTTTAATATCTGATTCCCAAATTCTGTATTCCCCCTCTGGATTGTCTTCATCTCATCTCTAATCCCAACCGCCCCCTCCTCCAGCACACCAATCCTCTGTTCATTCCGTGTGGTTTGCTGGTTCGTCTCCCTGAGCTCTTCCTTTAAGTCCTGCAATTGTTTTTTAATTTCGTCCTGTTCCTTTAAGATGTTTTGAAGCATCTGCTGAGTAGACAGGTCTTTTGCACTCTCTTCAGAGGCTTTAGGTTGTAGGAAAGATCCCATTTGTGACTGGTGTGCAGGGCTGGACATTGAAGATGTTGGGGCCGACGAGGCCTTGCCAGGTGGCAATTTCTTAGGACCCATCATGAGGCTCAGAGTTAATTGTTGTTCTGTACAAAGAAATGGCGTCTGTGGGAGAGCACAGCCGGCAGGGATCACCAAACAGGCAGGTCCAAAGGAGAACAAGTCCTCTAGCAGAGAAGTTAAAGCAGATAGGTGGCTCCAAATATTCCAAGTCCAGGGGAATAATGTGTTTGAAGAGGGTCCTGGAGGTCTCTGGGGTGGAAGTTAGTTGAAAGCCATAAAGTTTTCCAAGGGAGGAGTCTCATTCATAAAGACAAAGAAGAAAGAGGAAGTTGGCCATCTTGGGTCAGCCAGTATAGGTGATCAGGAAAACAACAAAGTCAAAATTTCCATAAGTAAAAGAATCCGTTCAGCCATCCTTTCTCTCGCAATTGTAGCCAAAGAAAAAGATTTCCCCCCATTATTTAAGGGAAGTGAAAGTAGTTTTCAAACTTTCTCTCTCCCCCATGAAGGGGAGGGATTTTTCAAGCACCGCTTTTCCGAGGGGGATGGAATTTCCCCCCCCCCTCCAATCTAAACTCCTCCAGAAGTTGAAACAAGCAAGGCAGGAAAACTGCAAAACCGTCAGAAATATAAAAATAGTAAAAGATCTGGGGAGACCCCTCGGCTCACCGCTCTTCAGCTGCTTTGTTCTAATTGTTTATTTCCTTCAGGCTGCGTTCGGAGAAGCGTGCGATGGCATTCCACATGCTCCTTACGCTCCCCGGCTCCTGGGGCAAAACTGGAGACCCGCCACCGCCGCCGCCATTCCAGGTGGTCCCAGCAAGCCGCCCCTATAGCAGGGCACCTTTCCCAGGCACCCTGCGCTCCCCCTAGACTTCGGGGGAGCCCACCGGAGCAGCGAGAAGGCAGACGCAGGCGTCCGTCTCCTTCGGCTGCCAGAAGTCGTCCCGTAGCTGTCAAAATTTTTATCCATACCTATTACCCTAACCCCTAAAATTCTGTAAAACCAATAAAAAACTTTTTTCAAAAAAAAAGAAAAGAAAAGAAACTTATACCATTGTATTTCATATCCATTTTTCTGGTCAAAATCCCCCATATTTCTCTTGGGCTTTAAGCCAAAAACTGCTTGATTAACATTGCTCACATCATTAAAGGAAACTATAAATGGTAAATGATACAATTCCCTGGACTGTACATTCTATAACAAGTTGAAGCATGAACTCTAGAAATCAAATTAGGTGAGTGGTAGAATTGCATGTGTAATTTATAAGCCAAGAATGGTTTCCAATGAAAAGTAGACTCTTTGTTGGATTCACCACTTAAATGCAAAGTTATTTTGTATATTGAAGCATACTGCAATATACTTAGCCATTCTTCTGATGAGGGATCCAAAGTCTTTTACAATAAAAGGTATATAAAATCCTTGCATCAATTAATATATACAATGCCAAATCTTCTCTTTCTTTCCTCCATTACTTATAAACACACCAATATCAATTTTTGTATATGCTGATGGCATATTATTGAAAAACTAATTAGAGCTAAAGTGAGTATTATGACCCATTGTAGAATTTTGCAAGGAAGAAAAGCTATTGATAAATTATTCTAAAACTACTTGTCACCTCAAATACCTTTGTCTTGAAAGGAAAATTCGAAAGAATCCCTTACAATGATCCATTATGGTCTACTGGTCAAATTAGTCATGCTTTATCATATAGCCTCTTTTGGTGAGCTATTAAAAATTGTCATATTACACATCTTTTGGTGGACATCCCAGGATACACAGATCATTTTTAGATTTTATATTCAACTGCTAGTTGAATATGATTCCACAAATTATATACATCAATTATGATGTGAGAAGTCAAACTCTGATCTAACATCATACTTTGTCTTTACAAAAGAATGTTAGCTTTTTTATTTTCTACTTGACCACTCTGTTCTTTTGGATTTATTTGAACTATAACCATAAATTGAATAAATAAATAAATAAACAATGCCAATCAGTATATTTTAAAAACATATATTTATTAAAAATAAAATAAAAATTGCAAAGGGGTTGCAATTTTCAAAATTTGTTCCATTCTACAGTGAAACATTTTCTTATAGTATTACGGTTTGCAACATCGCAATCACATATGAAAAGATGTGTCTGTCTGTCTGTCTGTCTGTCTGTCTGTCTGTCTGTCTGTCTATCTATCTATCTATCTATCTACCTACCTACCTACCTACCTACCTACCTACCTACCTACCTACCATTATAGAATATACATATTATTCTTCCATTGAAATTCTTACTCATGCTATATATTTTGCATCTATTTTATTTAATTGCACAATATGTAACTTTTTCAGTGACTGGCTCTTTAACTAGTCACATTTCCTAATACAATTTTTTTAGAATAATTTCCCTTGAAGTTTCTGGCTTAGTTGCTGAGGTTATTTTTAATTCTATTCCCATAAGCAAGATATTATGGTATAGGATCTATTATCCTGCTTGAGCAGGGGGCTATTCTATATCATATCTTTAATTCCCAATTAATTAGAAAGTATTGCTATGGTGTACCAGATCCTTGCAAGGCAATTAAGGTTTAAGTATATTCATGAATTCATTTATTATATTTCAACTTTGTAATTTGTCTATTTATAAAGAGCTTTGGATGTATTGAAACTGCACAGTTGCAAGAAAAGCAGTTCTTTCTTCTTGGAAGAATGCCTTTGTATATGATCCAAAAAGTTGAGTCAACAAAATTGTCAGTTTTCGGCTTCTGAATTGACTTTACATAAACTTAGAGACTTCTATGAAGGAAGACAGGATGCTTTGCGCCAATAAATGTTTCATCATCTTTTATACTGTATATTGACCAGGACTGACAAGGAGGTAGGATTGAGATTGATTCATGCTGCCACTCCACTATGCCATACCTCCTTGCTAAGACAATGAGTAGCTTGGTATTAATATCCAAAATACACTGGCTAGCAATATAAACTTACATAATATGTCTTGCTTTAAGATATATTCATATTATCATCACATCTTGGTTTTTTTCCTCTTACAGAATTACAGGATTTTAGATCGCTTAAACAAATAAGCAAAGTCTGTCTCCACCCTGTAAGAATTTGGCTGCTGTGATGATATGCTTAGCTGGTTCTGATAGCCTGGGAATGCTTTGATCCTAAAGAAGAATATCCTGTATTGCATCTCTTTTGATGAGAGATTCAAAGTATAATATTTCCACTCAAGTAGCTTCGTAGTGAGATCGGCAGCAAATAATAATAATAATAATAATAATAATAATAATAATAATAATAATAATAATAATAATAATAATAATAATAATAATAATAATAATAATAATAATAAATTAAAAATATTTAATTAAACACCGCATACTGTTTTTTCAAAAATAATGTTATTTTGGTAGCAAACGCCACAGGTGATATGGGACACACTGCTACGTATATGCTGGATAAGCTAGAAGTACATTTTCACATGTTGGTCTGGGGTTATTTTAAAAGGGTCCTTTCTAAATGTTGTTTTTGTGAATTTTACACAGATATCGCTGACATTCAAGGAATACTGTGGGAAAGTGCACTTGGCACAATGATGTTTCAGGTGAACATTTGACAGCTGAGTCTTTGTAACATTTGGCAGCCAATAATGTGATGTGATAGAAGTTAATAGCAGAAAGCAATAACGTTACAAGGGAAAACTTGGGAACAAGGCTAAAAAGTAAATGCTTTCCTACTTTCTTTTGTTTTTTTATTTTCCTTTTTTTCCCTTTCCAGTCATACTTCAAAATAAAAGCACTGAGCTTCAGCAACCTGACATTTTCATTGTATTAGAAGGCACCTGTGCTATAAATATACCCCAAATGATGATTTTTCACTGGTAACATAAAACCTTATAGCAAATGCACAATAACTGCTTATTTGTAACTTCAGCGGAACTTATTTGTCTTATCTGTGCAGTTTAGGCCCATATTGTCTGTGATCTATTGAACTATTGATAAACGGATAACCTCTATCTACAGTAGGGAGGTAGAAGTCAGAAGTAAAATATGTTTATGCTCTGCTTCTGAACTAATAGAGATACATCTTAACAATTGCTTAGTTTCAGGGCCGTTCAATGGGTAGTGTGAAAAATTATTTTGAGAATGCACTTTTGCACTCCCATCAAGCAGCTACAGCCTCATGGGAGGCATCTAGAAATAGTCATAAAAGACTAACAAAGTATAAAATTTCCACTGTCTGGTTAACTTAAACTCGGGCACCTCTGAGTTTGGAGTTTATGCAACTGAATTCATGCTGATTATATATCATATAAATACTATTTTATACAAAGATCTCTGAACGTGGAGTTAAACATATTGGATGTTGCAATATTGATTTTTGAGCTCTCAGTTTTGTTTTGTTTTGTTTAAAAAACTGATGACATAGAGATGCTTGCAATCAAATGTACAAGGAAGCATTCTAGAAGTCCCACAGATAGTGATGTTGCCATAATGTAACATTTATACTTTTTAAAACTATCAATTATTATAGTATAAGTTCAGTTCCAGAATGGAGAAAAATTGCCAAAAGACCTCCAACTATCCTCAGTACTTTCCCGGCTTAAGACAAAGTTGCCAATTTCATGTGAGACCAATTAGAGTAGTTGAGGAAACCGCACAAACTTACTGATATATGATTCTTGCTATGCTATTTTCTTTGTCTCCGTATGTCAAACTTTTAAACATATTTTTTTACAGATCACCTAAAATAAACCTCAGTTGCAGGGAGAACAATATTGCAATTAGCATTTTAGGTAATGTTCCCTTTTTTTTCAAAGTGGATTAAACTTTACTGCTTGTTTGTTCCTAACGTATGCTGATGATGTTGTGACATCAACCATTATTTTCCCATCTGCTTTTCTTTCGTTTTTGTTCATCTTTTTTCCTTTTGTTTGTTCTTTCAAAGTAAGCAGGGCATGTTTATTGTTGTTCCCATTCTAGCAGTTATAACTTGGCATTTAAAGGGAACAACCATAGTGAGGGTTTTTTTTTTTTTTTGAGGTCTAAATTCCTTTTTGTATCAGCCATCCACGTCTTTTCTTAACCCTGAGAGGAAAGAAACGTATCTGACATAATTTATCACATAGAATTGTTGTTCTTCCATTTCCACTTAGGCCAGTTAACAATTTGGTAATTAACTCAGAGGTGCTTTTATAGATTATATATGTTTTTGTTTTCCTCAATTCAGCTTTGCATAACTAAGAAATTTGATCTTGAACTTGCAAATGCTCCCACATGAATCTGATGGCTTAAAAAAAAAAACCAATGAACTTATTTAGAAATAAATAAATGAAGGTAGATGCAATTACATTTGACTTTCTAAGCACTTATTTCAGCACACAGTATCTAAATGCAGTTTAAGAATGGATAATACAAAAGGTATTCCAGGAGGTATAATTCTGTTTCTTCTTCTGAAAATATCGGAAGAATGAAAATATAAGAATATCCCTTACACTGAACCTGATTATTAGGTATCTAACTATGGACCACTTGGAATAGATAAGTGACTGGCCTGTGTCTGACCCATTGTTCCACTGCTTGGTTGTCACTGGAAAACGGTATCTTGCGTGGGATGAAACCAGCAGCAATAAAGCAGCTGCTACCAGGGTTCTCTTCACTGGTTCAATCATTTCAAGAGAATATGCTTCTAAGAAGGACTAAAAGACAATGTCAAAAAAAAAAAAAACGATGCAGTGCAATGCAATGAAATTAAATCCATCTAGAATTTAGAATGTTCAGTATCTCTTATAGGTAAAATAATGTATGCAAAACAGGTAAGAATTTAAACTATAGTGGCAAATTCTTGTCCCAGGTATAGGTCTAATATGCTGCATGCACCTCCCAGCTGGTTTGATGTGGACAATATTATGTTGTTTGCCACAACAATGTATAGATTAGAGTAGGGGGGGAGCAACCCCCAGACTGTGGACCGGCACTGGTCTGCGGCATGCCAGCAACCGAGCTGTGCAAACAAGCAAAGCTCCATCTGTGGGATGCATGCAGCATGTGAAGTGAGCTATTGGATTAGCTTGCACAGGGGAGGGACGAAATGGGTTTTGACTGCATTTGTGGCATATTAACCAAAATGTATCATAACTTACCCACATTGTCCTTATCATTAGCAAGGATTGCTATACGTAACATGGCTAAATTAGGGCCTGTAATCTATTGAATTCTCTGTCTTTCTAAAAAGTGTTGTGCAATACCTTCATTTAAAAAAAGATTTGATGGGTAACAAAATGTTAATACTTGTGGTTCTGTCTGGCAATCATCATGCAATATAAAGGAGGTGAATTGAGATGAAAGAAAACCTTCTTTGCTCAAAATGCAATCAATGTGTTTATGGATACAGAATTTGTATACTTCCTTTTCTAATCGCTTTTGGAATTTGTGGACCTTGGACTGTAGAGTTGGTAAGAGAATCTGGCTTCCCCATTGACTTTCCTTGTAAGAAGTTTGCAAAAGGTGATCACACGACCCTGGGACATATGTTTCAAGTTTCAAGTTTATTTGATTTATAGACCGCCCCCTCTCCCTGAAGGGACTTGGGGCGGTGTACAGGAACCACATTAAAAAACCATATACATAATAAATACTCTTAAAACGAGATTAAACCTAAAGCCCTGTACAAGTTGTTAAAAATTAAAACACGAGCTAAAACCAACCCATCAAATTTAAAAATACAGGCATGGGGTGGGAAGCTGGAATTAGGCCAGGCCGGCTAAATTGAACAGGTGGGTTTTTAGCTTCTTGTGGAAGGAGCGGAAATCTGTAGTTGTTCTGATATCAGGGGGAAGGTCATTCCAGAGGGTCGGGCCCATCACAGAGAAGGCCCTTCCCCTGGGCATCGCCTGCTGGCATAGCCTAGTGGATGGCACCTGGAGAAGTCCCTCTCTGTGTGAGCGGATCGGCCGAAGGGATGTATGGGGCAGGATGCGATCCCGCAAATACCTAGGTCCTGTGCCATGGAGTGCTTTAAAGATGATAATCAGCACCTTAAACGCACCCGGAAGGCCACAGGTAGCCAGTGCAGCCCGCGCAGGAGAGATGTTACATGGGAGTACCTAGCGGCTCCCAAAACTGCCCGCGCGGCCGCATTCTGGACAAGCTGCAGCCTTCGGGTACATCTCAAGGGGAGCCCCATGTAGAGAGCATTACAGTAGTCCAGCCGGGACGTCACAAGCGCATGGGTGACTGCGCGAAGGGTAGCCCGGTCCAATAGGGGACGCAGTTGGTGCACCAGGCGAACCTGGTGAAACGCCCCCTTGGCCACGGCTGTCACATGGTCGTCCATTGACAGCCGGGCATCTAGGAGGATGCCCAAATTGCGCACCCGATCCACTTTACTTTACTTTACTTTTATTCATATTTATAGACCGCCCCCTCTCCCAAAAGGGACTCGGGGCGGTGTACAGTCAATACATAAAAGATACATAGATAAATCAATACTTAGATATTTAAATACATAAATAGTTAACTACTTAAATATTTAGATGAAGGAGGTTAAAAGAACTGTACATTAAAGTAAAGTATTTAAAATACAATCTTTAAAAAGACCCCTAAAAAATACCCCAAAGAGTTAAATTTAAAATGGTTCCCCAAAAATACCAATTAAAATATATCTGCCAGGAGGTAAAAGCTATGAGTGTGCCAGGCCAGCTAATCGAAACAGGTGAGTCTTCAGTTTTTGTCGGAAGGAGCGGAAGTCGGTGGTGGTCCTAATGTCGGGGGGGAGGTCATTCCAGAGGGTTGGGCCCATCACAGAGAAGGCCCTACTCCTAGGCGTCGCCCGTTGGCATTGCCTTGTGGACGGCACCAGAAGTCCTTCCCTGTGAGAGCGAATTGGTCGCAGGGATGTGTGCGGCAGGATGCGATCCCGCAGATAGCTAGGTCCTGTGCCATGGAGCGCTTTGAAGATGGTAATTAACACCTTGAAACGCACCCGAAAAACCACAGGCAGCCAGTGCAGCTCGCGCAGGAGAGGTGTTACGTGGGAGTACCTTGTACTCCCCATGATGGCCCGCGCGGCTGCGTTCTGGACTAGCTGTAGTCTTCGGGCGCGTCCCAAGGGAAGCCCCATGTAGAGAGCATTGCAGTAGTCCAGGCGAGACGTCACCAGCGCATGAGTGACCGTGCGTAGGGCATCCCGGTCCAGTAGGGGGCGCAATTGGTGCACCAGGCGAACCTGGTGGAACGCCCCCCTTGCCACGGCTGCCACATGGTCGTCCATCGACAGCTGGGCATCTAGGAGGACGCCCAAATTGCGCGCCCGTTCCACAGGAGGCAATTGCTCGCCCCCTATGGCCAGTGATGGAGTCAACTGGCTGAACCGAGGTGCCGGTAACCACAGCCACTCAGTCTTGGAGGGGTTGAGCTTGAGTCTGTTGTCCCCCATCCAGACCCCGATGGCTTCCAAACACCGGGACATCACTTCAACGGCCTCGTTGGGGTGGTTCGGGGTTGAAATGTACAGCTGAGTATCATCAGCGTACAGATGATACTCAACCCCAAAACCACGGATGATCTCCCCCAGTGGCTTCACATATGTGTTGAACAGAAGGGGCGAGAGGACCGACCCCTGTGGCACCCCACAAGTGAGTGGCCTCAGGGTCGACCTCTGCCCCCTTGCCAACACACATTGCGTCTGGTCGGAGAGGTAGGAGCCGAACCACCGCAAAACGGTGCCTCCGACTCCCATCCCCTTCAGCCGGCGCAATAAGATACCGTGGTCGATGTTATCAAAAGCCGCTGACAGATCTAATAGGACCAGGATAGAGGAACAACACCTATCTCTTGCCCTCCAGAGATCATCAACCAACGCGACCAAGGCCGTCTCCGTGCTGTGCCCGGGTCGGAAGCCGGACTGGCGTGGGTCTAGATATTCGGATTCGTCAAGGTGTCGGGAAATTGCTGTGCCACCACATTCTCTACAACCTTAGCTAGAAAGGGAAGGTTGGAGACTGGACGATAATTAGCTAGCGCCATCGGGTCAAGTGAAGGCCTCTTGAGTAAGGGCCTCACCACCGCTTCTTTCAAGGCGGTTGGTAAGGACCCCTCGCCCAACGAGGTGTTCACCAGGCCCAGGAGCCAGCATTGTATCACCTCCCAGGATGCCAGTACTAGCCAGGAGGGACACGGGTCCATTAAACATGTGGTGGGTCGCAGCCGTCCACGCAACCTGTCCAAATCCTCGGGGGCAACAGAATCAAACTCCTCCCAGAATGGTCTCACAAGACTCACTGTTGACGGCTCCCCTGGTCCACTGAAGGGGGCCCATCCGCACCGGATCTGAGCGACTTTATCCTGCAGATATTCCCCAAACTCCTCTGCTCTGCCCTGCAAGGGGGCTTCCCGCGTCCCCTGCGATAAGAGGGAGCGGGTTACCCGAAACAGGGCGGCAGGGCGGTTATCGGCGGACGCAATAAGAGCGGCACAATGTCTACGTTTGGCCACTTTTAATGCCACAAGGTAGGTCCGTAAGTAGGCTCTTACCTGTGTTCGGTCAGATTCGGAGCGTGAGGACCTCCACCTGCTCTCTAGACGTCTCCTATGGCGCTTCATCACCCTCAGGTCCTCGGTCAACCAAGGAGCCCGGGTGGGTCACTGCCGTAGGAGAGGCCGCAAAGGCGCAACCCGGTCCAAGGCCCCAGCCGCCGCCCTATTCCAGGCGGCCACTAGGTCCTCCGACCGAGAGCGGGTCAGGGCTACAGGTAGTGGCCCAAGCTCCGTCTGGAACCTATCCGGTTCCATCAGGTGCCTGGGGCGGTACCAACTTGGATAGTCTGGTTCCGCCTCCTTGCGGTGGGGGGTAGCGCCAGGGAAGTCCAGCCGGAGAGATGAGTGATCTGACCATGACAGGGGAGTAATAACTAAATCCCCTATTCCCAGATCACTCGTCCACTGCTCAGATACAAAAACAAGGTCCAGTGTGTGGCCACCTTCGTGTGTGGGGCCCTGAATTAATTGGGTCAGGTCCATGGCCGTCATGGAAGCCATGAACTCCCGAGCTACCTCAGATGCTTCCCCCGTCGACGGCAGGTTGAAATCCCCCATAACCAGAAGTTTGGGGATCTCAACTGCCGTCTCTGAGATCAGCTCGAGGAGCTCGGGCAGGGCTGCTGATGCATAGCGAGGAGCCAAGTATACAATCAGCAGACCCCACTGCCTCCCTGGGCCCCATTTCACACCAAGGGACTCACACCTGGGTATCTGAGGGACAGTGAACTCCCTCGGCTCCAAACATTCCTGTATAACTACCGCCACCCCACCACCCTTACCCAGGGCCCGGGGCTGATGGAATGCATGGAAACCCAGTGGGCACATTTCCACGAGGGGTAAACCACCCTCGTGGCCCAACCAGGTCTCCGTTATCCCTGCAAGGTCCAGCTCCCCCTCTGAGATCAACTCACTGATGAGGGGGGCCTTGTTGGTCACGGACCTTGCATTGCAAAGCATCAGCCGCAGGCCCTGGCTCTGTAGTTCCTGGCCACCTAGACTGTGGGGGTTGGTACAAACGACTGGGCATAACCAGCAGCCACGGTCTCCCAACCAACCTTGTGATCTTCTCCTGTCCTCGCATCCCCCCCTCCCTGCGACCGCTGTAATAAAACAACCCTCTGTTGAAATAGCCTTTTCCCTCCCCCCCCGCCACACTCACTTCCCTCCTGGACTCACCTGTTCGCCTGACACTGGCTCCCCCTCCCGGCCTGATTAACCCGCCCCCCCACCCTGGAACCCCCTAAAAAAGATACAAAACATTTTGTTAAAAATCCCCTTAGCTTCCGCTTCCTCCACCTCTCGGGGTTCACAAACCCGTCATCAAGGCGGGCCCTTGAGAGAGCCAAGGGCCATGCCTGCGAGAGAGGGGCCTCCCGCAGGCGGAGCAGGTCTGACCTCAGGTAAATTGTTAAAAAACCCGGTGGAGTCAAGGTGCTGCTGATGGTAAATAATAGTCAGTTGGTCAGGGTCTCAGCAGGAAGTTGGAGGCAATGTCCTGTTTGTACTTGGATGAGGGGGGGGGCAGAAAGTGATCGAATGTCCAAATATCCAAATGGTAAAAAGATGGCAAAGATGACAAAAGGTGGGTGACAGTCCCAGGTGGTCCCAGGTGGGTGTGAGTCTATGGATAAAGATCTAGGGTCCTCAGTGGGTGGGGGAGGCGTTCTTGGCCCAGGCATTCTTGGCCCAGGCACCGCTCCGGCCTATCCATGGCCCTAGAACAGGGCTTCCGGTGGCCTCCGGTGTTCTGAACCACCCCCAGTCATTGTCCTGCATCTTCACACTCTCTCCTGGCTCCCATCCAGAAAACCCGGTGGGCACATTCTGCCCTGGCTCTCACCCAGCGCTCCGATGTTCCTGGTGCCAAGCTCTCGGTGTCTTCTGCTGGCGCCAGCAGGCCTGAGGGCACGGGAGCCGCCGGGAGCCAACAAAACCTCAGCGGAGCCCCTGGCAGCGGCGTCACTCCTCTCACTCATCCCGCCGCCGCCGCCGTCCCCATCTGATTCTCCCGACTGCTTAGGTATTATCAGCCTCTCTCTCCTCACCAGTCTCACTCTCTCCGCCGCCGCACGCCGCACGCCCCGCGCCGTCTCCATTACTTTCCTGCTTTCTGCCCCGCCTTCCGCCTACTGCCTTTCCTCCGGCTTTTTCTCCAACCTCCCCGACCACCCTGGCGGACCAAAACGGGTCCAAAACAAGCCTGGGTGGTCGAACAATCTGACTCTCAGCCCTCAGGTGGAATGAGGGCCGGCCGCAGTCCCTTCCTCCCTCGGGAGCTCCATAGCGTTCTCGGAGCTCAGGAGGCGACCGCCATCGACGGAAGCTCCATCTCCTCCTCCTCCACGGGGGCCAGCTGTTCGCCCCCAATGGCCAGTGATGGGATCAACTGGTTGAACCGGGGTGCCGGCAGCCACAGCCACTCCGTCTTGGACGGGTTGAGCTTGAGTCTGTTACTTCCCATCCAGATCCATACGGCTTCCAGACACCGGGACATCACTTCGACGGCATCGTTGGGGTGGTTCGCGGTAGAGATGTACAGCTGGGTGTCATCTGCGTACAGATGGTAATCTACCCCGAACCCATGAATGGTCTCGCCCAGCGGCTTCATGTATGTGTTGAACAGGAGAGGCGAGAGGACCGACCCCTGCGGCACCCCACAAGTGAGCGACCTCAAGGTCGACCTCTGCCCCCCTGCCAACACAAATTGCGCTCGGCCAGAGAGGTAGGAGGAGAACCACCACAGAACGGTGCCCCTCACCCCCAACCCCTCCAGTCTATGCAATAGGATACCATGGTCGATGGTATCAAAAGCCGCCGAGAGGTCTAATTGGACCAAGATGGAGGAATAACCCCCATCTCTGGCCCTCCAGAGATCATCTACCAACGCAACCAAAACCGTCTCCGTGCTATGACCCGGCCGGAAGCCGGACTTGCGCGGGTCCAGATAATCAATCTCCTCCAAGTGGCGTGGGAACTGTTGTGCCACCACACTCTCTACAACCTTCGCCAAAAAGCAAAGGTTGGAGACAGGACGATAGTTTGCTAACATAGCTGGGTCCAGGGAAGGCTTCTTGAGTAGGAGCCTCACCACCGCCTCTTTCAGGGCGGTTGGCAAGGTCCCCTCTCTCAAAGAAGCGTTGATTAACTCCTGGAGCCAGCCTCGTGTGACCTCCCAGGATGCCAGTATAAGCCAGGAGGGACACAGGTCCAATAAACATGTGGTGGCTCGCAGTCGCCCGCGCAACCTGTCCATATTGTCGGAAGCAACAGAGTCAAACTCCTCCCAGAATGGAACCTCAAGACCCACCTCCGACGTCTCTTCTAAACCACTGGAGGGGACCCACTCGCTGCGAATCTGAGCAATTTTGTCCTGCAGATACTCCCCAAATTCCTCTGCTCTACCCTGCAGAGGGGCTTCCCGCGGCCTCTGTTGAAGGAGGGAGCGGGTCACCCCAAACAGGGCAGCAGGGCGGTTATCTGCGGACGCAATAAGAGTGGCACAATACTGACGCTTGGCCACTCTTAAAGCCACAAGGTAAGTCCGCAAATAGGCTCTCACCTGTGCTTGGTCAGATTCAGAGCGTGACGATCACCATCTGCTCTCTAGGCGTCTCTTGCAGCGCTTCATCACCCTCAGCTCCTCAGTGAACCAAGGAGCCTGGGTGGATCGCTGCCGCAAGAGAGGCCGCAAGGGCGCAACCCGGTCCAAGGCCCCGGCAGCCGCATTGTTCCATGCAGCCACTAGGTCCTCCATCCGGGCGCGGGTCAGGGCTACAGGAAATGGCCCAAGCTCCATCTGGAACCTATCAGGTTCCATCAGGCGTCTGGGGCGAAACCATCTAGGACATTCCAGTTCCGCCTCCCCGCGATGGGGAGTAGCGGCTGGGAAGTCGAGCCAGAGAAGTGAGTCGTCTGACCATGACAGGGGTGTAATGACTAAATCCCCTATTCCTAGAGCACTCCTCCACTGGCCAGAGACAAAGATAAGATCCAGTGTGTGACCACCCTCGTGTGTGGGGCCCTGAATTACTTGGGTCAGGTCCATGGCTGTCATGGAAGCCATGAACTCCCGGGCTGCCTCGGATGTTTCCCCTACCGATGGCAGGTTAAAGTCCCCCATGACCAACAGCCTGGGGGTTTCAACTGCCATCTCGGCGATCACCTCGAGGAGCTCGGGCAGGGCTGCTGATGCATAGCGAGGAGCCAAGTATACAATCAGCAAGCCCAACTGACTCCCTGGGCCCCACTTCACGCACAGGGACTCACAACCGGTTATATGTGGTACAGTGGACTCTCTCGGCTTAAGGCCTTCCCTTACAATGACCGCTACCCCACCACCCCTGCCAAGGGCCCGAGGCTGATGAAATGCGCGGTAACCTGGCGGGCACATTTCCACGAGGGGGAGACCTCCCTCGTGGCCCAGCCAGGTCTCCGTTATCCCTGCCAGGTCCGGCTCCCCCTCTGAGACCAGGTCATTAATGAGGGGGGCCTTATTGGCAATGGACCTGGCGTTGCATAGCGTCAGTCTCAGGCCCTGGCTCTGTAAGTCCTGACCACCTAGATTGCGGGGGTTGGGACATATGACCGGCCGTAGCCAATGACCACGGTCTCCCAACCGGTTATAGGATCTCAGTCTACCCTCGCACCTACCCCTCCCCACGACCGTTGAGATAGAAAGACCCTCTTCTGGAGTGTCACTACTCCCCCCCATCTTAACAGATCCGCTCACTCCCTTGCTAGCCCCACCTGTCAGCCTGGCACTGGTCCCTCCCTCAGCCTGACTAACCCCACCCCCCATCCTGGAACCCTCTAAAAACGGATAAAAAATTTAATTAAAACCCCCCTTAGGCTACGCTTCGTCCACCTCTGGATTAATAAATCCCTCATCAAGGTGGGCCCTCGAAAGGGCGGAGGGCCATACTTGCGAGAGGGGGGACTCCCGCAGTAGGATCAGGTCTGCCCTCGAGTATATGATGGATCACATTACCAGCAAGGCATCAGTTGAACATAGGGATGTTACAGGGTAGAATACATAATTAAAAGTCACTAGTTCCAGTAAGACAGTCCGGTATGGAAAAGCCAAAATCCTGTGTAGGGTGGTAGATGGTCAGTGGATGGCAAATCCAGCCCAGAGCTACTCTTCCAAAGCCATAGGCAACAGGTCTCAGTCAGAGATGGTTCATAGACGGGCCCATTGCAAGATCTCCTGGCCCCCTTATGAGTCCTGGCATTAGAGCGATTACAATGATTATAACAGGGCAGTAGTCAGTTAGTCAGTGTGGAGCGGCCACAGCCTAGGGCTTCTAAGCCCTGGCCTAGCTGTTATACAGACCTCCCGATTCCCGGCTACCATGGCCCTCCACATTCGGCAGTCCCGGCTTGCCTTCTGTCCAACCTGGTGTCCCGGCCTGGTGTCCCAGCCTGTTGTCCCGGCCTCAGGCAGCCAGGACTCAGGCAGCCAGGACTCACACGTCCCTCGGCACTCCAAGCCCGGCACACCTCGGCAGATCTTCTGGCCGGCCTCCTGCCCAGCCACCTGCCCGAACTCCATCGCTTCACTACTCCGCTCCACTCAGACGTCTGGAGAGCATCTCCATTCCTTCTCCATTCCACTCGAGTCTGCAAACCTCCTGCCAGGCCTCCAACGCTCCGCCCTATCCCCCAGCGATCTCGGCTTACTCCCCCGGCGGGGTCTTCAGGCTCTTGAGACCCGACATCAGCCAAACATCAGACCGACATTGGCCAACGCCCCGGTGTCTCCAGCTGACTCCATCGGCCAAACGCCCGGCATCTCCAGCTGGCTCCAGCTGACCGGCACCTTCCGGCCAGCGAAGCCCCGTTCTCGAGCCCCGTTCTCGGTTGTCAGACCACCCTGGGGGCTGACCCAGGTCTTAATGGGAAGCCAGGGTGGTCGCTTACTGGGCCCGACCCTCGGAGATGGTAAAGAGGGTCGGGCGGCATCCCTGTTTTCAAAAGAGCCCTGCGGTCCGTGCGGAGCTCAAAGGCAGACCGCCATTATCCCGGAAGCTCCTCCTCCTGCCTGAATTTTGATCACATGACCATGGGGATGCTGCAATGGACATAAGTGTGAAAAACAGTCATAAGTCACTTTTTTCAGTGCTACTGTAACTTCAAACAGAAGGCTAAGACTATCTCTACATGTTTAAACATTTAAAAAAACAACATTTTGGGTGAAAATTAACAGCAAAAGGTGGCCAGAGATAATTTTAGAAAAATAAAAAATGGACTAGATGGACTTAATAAAATTTGTAAAGTAACTATAAGGATCGTTTCAATGGGAAATAATATTTGCAGTTGGAAATAACATAAGTTGAGAAAAATCTGGAACACTAGAGAACCTCAGACAGAAATAAAATAATGGACACATCAAGAGATATTTTGGAACAATGGGCTCAGAAGCTTGTTTTAAAGATTTCTACCATTATTGGCAGACTGAATGATACTATGTTTTACTGGACAAGATTGAAATATATCCAAGTATCAAAATGAAAATCATAAGCTATACCCATGACAGTGAAACTATGCCACGCAGGCCACAGGTGGCACGTAGAGTCCTCTCTGCGGGCATGCAAGCCGTCATCCCAGCTCAGTTGCACCGCGCATGCACACATGCCTCCTGCCGGCCAGCTGATTTTTGGGTCTCTGCTGCACATGTGCAGGGAGTGTGGGAGATGTGCATGTGGGAGACCCCATGGCCCATTATTGCTCCCAGGAGGCTACAGGGAGACCTATTAGGCCCAAAACAGGGTGTGGGGGTTTGTGCGCGCATGCACAGGGGGCGGGGGAGTGCAGAGGTCACATGCACATGTGCAAGGGGCAGTGGGTCACAGGCACATGTGCAGGGGGTCCTTTGTGTGGGGGTGCACACACATTGCAATATGGGTGCAGGGAGCACACGCTATCACACATGCACACGCACACATTTTCAGCACATGTCAACAAAAAGGTTAGCCATCACTGGGCTATACAAAGGATATAGAAAAAATGAAATACTGAATATAGAAATCAAACTGGGCTGATGTTTTCGTAATTAAAAAAGGTGCACAAATAAAAGACCAGGAAAATAATTTGAATAACCTACATTGAATTTACAAAAGGGATTTGTTAATGATGTCAGCAATTTTGCTCAGAAAGATGGAGAGAAAATGGGTTGCTAGGGCAATAATCTCTTAAACAAATAGCCATTTTTCTTTTTGTCTTTAGTTTTCTGTACAGATTTTCCACCCTTGTAATAAGGTAATGGGAAAGCTATGAGCTAATAAATCTCTTCAGAGCTCTCATTTCTCACCTTAATGATGCCTTAAGCAACTCAGCCTTTCACTAATATAGGCATCAAAATATTGCCTCACCTTGTTAAGATGGTGGATATGGAATACTTCGAATTCTGCTAAATATTATCTTTAGCCTCTCCCTGTTGCTGCATATTTGTCAGAGATTTTACAGCTTTGGTGTTTTGTTTTGTTTTTTAAAATACACAGCTTCCTGAACTACCACTGAGAAATGGACAGTTCAACCAAAAACACTCCTTTTATAGACTAAGGTGTTTTTCTTGAAAGTAAATCACACTAATCTCACTATTCAGTATATTATTCCGTACCAGCAAATCAATCAATCTTTATTACATAGATCAGCATAAGAATGTAGGAGGCAATCATAACCAAAGAAAACTGTAAACAATAAAGATAGCTAAAAATAATAGTCTAATGATAATCTAAAAAAGGTTTAAAGAAATAAAAATTATGTGTGTGTAGTGTTTGTGTGTGTGTATAAACCAAAAAAACTAACATACATGAAAGCATGCATGCATACATACACACACACGCATGCATACATACACACATACATGCATGCATGCATGCATACATATTTCTGTGTATAGGCATACATACAGATTATTAAAAAGGAGGAATTAGACAGGAGAGGGGTGTCATAAAGCATATGTACCACTGTGTTTACTAGGTTAAGAACTCTAGCACTGACAATGTTACCTAGTTTGGTAATAAAATGTCTACAAGCAAGCAACCCAGCTCAGAGATCACCAAGGACCTCTCATAGATGAAGAACACTTTATACAGCTGACTAGATGCACATTGAACTTAGGTCGTTTCCAAGCATAAACCAGTAGTCATCATCTACTGGTTTACAGATGTGGCAATGTATGTTGTGGCAGGATTAGCTTCTGAAAGTAACACAGAGTTCTAAAATTGTTCCAATTCCTCTGAATATATTTATTTATGTAGCAATGGTAAGATCAGGCTTGGGCAGACTAGCTGATGTATTCACTAACAAGAAAGTTGGGATCTGGCAAAGTCCAATTGGAGTGCTGGATATTTTTTACACACTGTCTGACAGTTGCTTTGGCCAGATTGATCCATATTGAGCAGAAGACTAGAGAGAAGCTGAGGTACAGTACGTTATTCCATGTTCAATGCAATGAGAATTAATCATTTCCTATAATATGAAACAGTAATGTCTTAGACCTGCACATTTACGTCTTTCTCTTCCTCCTTCAGACCAAGAGAAGACACCACAACATTCACTTGTTTCTGAATAATCCATGTGTTTTAGAAAATCCAAACACACAAGTGATTCGTTTAAATTCTTTTTAGTAAGATGAAGGGATCATTTCAATAGCCCACACCTATCATTTTAATATCATGGTTTCAATAGCCCACACTTTTTCAAGATTAAACTGCTATGGAGAAAAGTTATGAGTTAATTTTGCAGCACCTCCTCTGGCTGAAAGGATAGACGTCAGATGAACTCACAAATCAAAGACTCTTCACAGTTTATTAATATAGTAGAAAAGTAACCAACTCTCATCATTAATCAGACTAACAAGGAAGCAGTGTTTCTGAATCAAAAGGGGATTCCTTCATCAAAATAGAAAGCTCTCCTACAGATTCCTTCCTTATTCAGGATTGAATCAGAGTGCAGGACAATTCTAGACATTACAGTTAAGGCATAGCTGACCATGATGGTTTCCCAAACAGAATCCCAGAAGACAAATGTTATTTTGTTCACAAGTTGCTTAGAATAGAAAATAGGCAAAAAAAATATTAATAAAAACAAAATCTGCAACAGTTGTACAAATATAAATCAAAGGCATGGATAAGATGAAAGCAATATTTTCTGCCAAACATACTGACTATTTCAGAAGTATGCACCAAAAATGAATATCAAATAAGAAAAAGGTGATCAATGCAAAAATACCTCATCAAAATTACCCTCGGAAAAACATATTGTAATCCTTTTTTCCCCTATGGCAGGGGTGTCCAAACTTGGGAACTTTAAGACTTGTGGACTTCAACTCCCAGAATTCCCCAGCCGGAATTCTGGGAGTTGAAGTCCACAAGTCTTAAAGTTCCCAAGTTTGGACACCCCTGCCCTATGGTGACTTTTAGAATAAAGTAAGAGCTGAAATGTGGAGTGCATGGATTTTTCTATCCTGTTAGTTCTCAGCTACAAGTGACCCAGTGGTGGGTTGCAGGTGGTATGCCCCGGTACGGGTGTACCGGAGTCTGCCCAGAGCACCGGATACCGTTCCAGTACAGTGCTCCAGAGGTCCCACCCACCCGAGTTTCTTACCGTGTTTAAAAGCTTTTGGCGCTTCCAAGCAGCTGTAGCATTGTGGAGGCTTGCGGAAGCGTCCTTTGCAGCTACAATGCATGTGCATGCGTGTGCACCGCACGTGTCCATGTGGACGACACCGGGCCCATTCCAACCGTACCATTTGGAACGGGATCCAGAAGCCACCACTGAAGTGACCTGAAGCAGTGTTGTGCTCCCACGGATGAAAAAAAGAGTGAAATTACATTTTCTGTCACTTTAAAGTAACAAAGGACAGTATACTTCGTTAAATGCAATTCTTCACTGCTTCACAGTCTTATTTTCTAATAGGAGCCTGTTAGTTTGTACTTGAGCGCTTATCTGTCATGGCATGAAATTGGAGAACAGTATATATATTTTCCCTCCCCTGCTGGATTAAACAGCATTGACTTTTTCTCTCTCTCACTCTGTGGCTCATAATTACAATCAATTAGGATGTTTAGACAGATTGCAGCAAGTTGGGGATTCATGGCAGCAATCAACGAATGAGCAAGAAGCTTCACAAGTAGTCAATTGGTTTAGCAATGGAGGAGAATCATAACGATACACTTTAGTGGTAAACCATATGGCTGGCCAATTCAGGATTTGATGAGAAAGTTCCGTACGCATTGTGAAAGGGGGAGGGGGATTTCATAGCTCTTTCTTTCTTTCTCATGTTTGCTTTTTCATAGCTCTTTATTGGTTTGGTCTTCTTTTATTTACTACAAATCAGGATGCGTCTGTCATGCTTATAATAGAACCATATGTGATTCCTTTTCCATCCGGAAACCATCACTGCTCACTCTAAGAATGTAATGTTGTCATTCTTAATGTAGCTGCATCCTTTACTGAATCAGGAAACCAATATATGTTTTACAGAGATAAATGCAAATAATATTCTTCAATAAAGCACTGGTACAAGATTAAGGCCAAAAGAGCCCCTTGAGGCAATGAATTGTGTCATAGTGAAGAAAAGTGTCCTTTCATTAACCATATCATGTTGCTTTGTTATATTCAGTGGTGGGCTCCTACTGGTTTGGACTGGTTCAGCCAAACTGGTAGTGGTTTAGCAGCCTGGGTTGCTGGAACGGTAGTGACCCAGGCCTCCTATGCCTCAGAGGGAGAGCAGGACCTGGGGCAAGGAATCAGAGCTCACCCCATTGCATGGCACTTGGGTCTCCCAACCAAGCTATCAGCTTTCAGCTGACAGATTCAGTATCCTTAACTTCTGAGCCATCACACCCACTCTTATTTTATAGACTTATGATTATTTATTCATTTAATGTGTTGCCCCACATAGCAATTCTACATTTTATTTTATATCGACATATTTGTGATTAATATTTAGTACAATAGTTGTCTTCACTGAACCTAATAATTATGAGAAAACTTCTGAACTGTTAATTTTGTTATGTTAGTCCTTGTGTCAGTCAAAAACAAAACAAAGTGGAAGAATTAATATATAATAAAAATTCATGTCTCAATTGTATTACTTCCCATTCCTCAATCTTGTCTCAGATGGATAAGCTACTCAACTCAGCTCAGCCACAGTAGATGGAGGATAAAATGGGGTTGACTTCAGCCATATGAACTGGTCAGCCTTTAAAATCATGATTATATAATTAAATGTTCCCATTTTTTTGTGCATAAACATTTGGTAAGTCAGAAGTATAATTAACTCTAAAACACAAGGGTGACTGGGATCATCTACAATTAACCTCTTGGTGATCACTGCTTTCCATCTGTAGATGCAAGATACAAATATTTAGAGTCTTGTATAACTCTTACATTCCTGAAATAATTTCTTATCAGACCATTGTTGTTGTTGTTCAGTAAAATTGTTAGGGAGACTGGTCTTTTTAACAGAGTTTAGCACTATATATAGCCACCTGCAGACATTATTTGGGGGGGAGGGGTTTATACATTTACTACCCTCCCATGATTTATCAAAAAAAAGTCACATTTTGTAAAAAGACCATGGGGAGTTGCCTTTTAATGGCTTTGTGTACTGTAGACAGAACTTTTGGTTGGCAAAGCAAAACTTCTAATCTGAGCTAAAGCTCTTCTCTTCATCCTGAGATCAAGGATTGCTTTTCTATAAAGAGAAGTAGTAGAGATTGGCCTACTGCATTTTGCAGTGATGACAACGACAAGATACGGACGGATATACTTGGTCTTAGTCAGAAGGTTGGTTTGATTAGTCAACCATTTTTTTTCTTCTGCAAATTTATCTTTTCGTTATTTGAATTGTATGCATCGTGTAAGGCTCTTGGAACTGTATGTTTGTTCCTAGAATAACTGAGTTTCTATCTGGATGCAAATTTAATAAGAATGCCCTGATAATGTTAGAGAAGGATTTTGCCTTATCTCATTGTTTTCAAGATTGAACAAGCTAAGCTTCAATTCCTTTCCTTTCCAGTATTTGCTATTTCAAAGTCTTATTATATATGTTTATTTATTTTTTTACAAAAACACATTCAGAAGTTAAGGCAAAGGGGAAAATTATAAAGTTCAGATAAGAGTTATGCGGTGCTTCTGTAAACACTTTTGTCAGTTTAATCAATAAAACTTTTACGAAAAGATATCAATAGCTACAGCAATAGCACTTAGACTCAAATGCCACTTCACAGGGCTTTACAACCTCTTTAAACAGTTTACAGAGTCAGCATATTGCCCTCAACAGTCTGGTTCCACATTTTACCTACCTTAAAAGGATGGAAGTCTGAGTCAATCTTGAGCCAGTTAGGATCAAACTCTTGGCATTGGACAGTCAGCTTGCAACACTGCATTCTAACAACTGTGCCACCATGGCTCTATATACAAAATGAATTTTAAATTATTTATACATCCAATTATTCTGACATTAATAGTATCATGACATTTAGTAAATTCTAAATCAATAAAATTAAAAAAATAAAAATCACTTAATCAACTAAGAACTAAGGAGGAGACAAATAGCATCATAAAACAAAAGGGATAAAGTTTCAGGTATGGGTGGTTTGAAATCCAAATATAATGAAGTTTTCAATAATTAATTTTAACACTGCCAATCAAATATAATATGATATATTCACAGATAAAGATTTTACACCCATTGAAGGAAATATAACTTCCTGTTATCCTAAAACAAAAGAATAATCTCAATACATATCTTTATACAGGATTCTTGCACTACATTAAGCTCATTTCTAATTAATTCCCTCTTTTCAATCAATCTTTTCCAAGAAGAAATAGACTCCGTCAAGATATTACTATACTTCACTAGAGACCTCATAACTCTATTAATTTTGCTGTCTTTTTTGTTTGATAGAATGGAAAGTAACATTCTTGATACTGATGAAACAAGATTTAGATGTAAGGTCATCAATATGTAAAATGTAAGATATATCAGAGTTTTGGCAGCATGACTAGTATTATGAGCTAAACCCAGGAGCAAAAACACAGCACACAGAGCCTTAATACATTGAGTATACAAAATACAAAATAATATACAAGTTAATATAATATTTCAAAAGTTTATATACAAAATATATACAGACATATACATGCAGGAGACAAATTCCCTTACCCTTACACAAGGAGAGATCTGAGTACATGATGAAAGAGAGAAACACCCTCTAATAGCCACTATATATAGACTTGTGTGGACCTCCCATCAGAGTCTTAAAAGGGTTATACCACAGCTACAATGAATCAGCCTTATTTCATCAGCCTTGCCTTACATTGCATTAGATTACAAATTACAGCTTTCAACCTTTCATCAGCTGGCAGCTATTAAATCCTCTGTACCTTGACATGTTGTTCCACGAAAACTCCAAGAACTTTAGAATGTTTTGCTTCTTCTCTGAACCATAATTCAATCATAGTCCAGTGATTTCCCCCCCCCCCAAAAAAGTGAATTTGCCAAACTGCATGCAGAGTTTTAGACCTGATGTTCCACATGAAACAGGTCTGTTAGGGGGCCAATCCATGTCCAGAACTCTTGAACCACTTCAAGTTCAGGGCATGAACTTTAGAGGGAAAAACACTGGGTCACATCTAGAGTAGACAAATCAATATTGTTAAGAGAAGAAACAGAATGTTCTGTTCCTATCCTTAGTCAGATGTGTGGAAAACCTACTATTACAGAAAGTATACAGTATGACAAACTATATATAATTTGGTATACTGGTTAAGGCGCCAAATTAGAAACTGGGAGATTGTGAGGCATGAAGCCAGCTGGGCCAAGTATATTGTTTTAGCCCTAGGAAGAAGAAGACAAGGGCAAACCATTTTCAAAAAGCCTTATCAAAAATATTGCAGGTACAGGTGGTTGCCATGAGTCAAGACAGATCTGAAAGACACCAAAAACAAAACAAAACATCCGCATAACAGAAAGCATGGTGGGTTGGGACAACTAAATTTGAAACATTATCTTGAAGCTTTTCAGCTAGGGATTTCCTGCACAATCCTAACAAGGGACTTTCTTCTTGTCCTCAATTGGAATATTAATCTCCTGACAGCAGTCCTTTTGCCACATCTCAAAAGCATGGTTTACAAACGTGTTGCCTGAAGACAAAAGTGCTACCTCAAGTTTTTTTGAAACCTTTCCTCTAGAGGTCACTTGGGTGAGAGATGTGAAATCTTCCCCTTCTCTGCTGCCTCCCTCCCTCCCATCCTCAAAAAATAGTTCTCTTATTGACTCCCTCCATGACAATCCCTGCCTTTATCTTTGTGTTTGTGGGAGGGAGGCTGCAATGTGAAGTCATGTCTTAAAGGATTGGTAAGGCAGTCATCTCTGACAGAGGTCAAAGGGAGATGTCTTATAAGTTGCATCATTAGGAAATGAAATAATGTTCAAATGATATAAATTGAGATTTGGATTTTGCATTAATTAGAGCTGTGCATCATCTTCTTTCTTATTAAGTGAGAATTTAGCTATTTTCTACTTGTCAAGTTCCAAGTAATGCATCCATCACAAATTGAACTCTAAGGCGTTCCATTACTCAAAGTACAACTTTATTTGGATACACCATATTGGCACTAACTAGTGAAAAGCCAGTACTAAAGTTCCCGGGCTTTTAACCCCAATATAAGTTTCAGTTTTCTCAAGTTTCCAAAACAACTATCACATTGTCCAACCAAGATGAGAGCTGGTTGCTCAATGACATCTATCCTCCTCCTCCTCCTCTGGTCAATCAGACATTGGAATATGGCTGACTCATCAGTTAGAAATGATGCTGTGACTGAAAGCTCCATAACCCTTCAGCCCTGACCTGTGTCAAACTGGATTCATGTCAAAATGCCCAAGGATACAAACAATCCCACACCCCAATCAAATTTAGGCTTGACACTACCTCAAATTCAAACTTAAAACTTTAGAGTGGAAAAAGTGGGAAGAATATTTGGTTCTTGTTCTTACTTTTCTTTTCCCATCCTTTAATCATTGCCATTTTAAGCACAAGGTAAACTTTGTTTCAATAGGAGGAATGTGAAAACAGTTAATTTTAGCAGATTATTGAATTCTAGTTAGAAATGTCTAATTACAATTTGCAAGACAAATTGTTGCAAATATCAACCAGGTTTCAAATGAATGAGATTCAATATTCATTAGCTAATCATTTGGGGAATGGTGCTTATTTACTTTATTTAACAGTAAGGAAATTTGGTTAATATTTTATACGATTCTTTTAATAACCATAGCATGTTCTCTTGAAATTCTTAATGACTATGGCAACTTGATGTGAAATTTGAACCAAATGAACCTCACTGGATCTATTTGCAACACAGGATTTCCTTTCAATCTGTTTCACCAATTCACCCAAAACTGGTCTTGAAGATAAACAAGAGGTAGCACTGCAGTATATTAATTCTAACCTCTGACTATTTCCTTGGTGGCGTGATGAACAACTTGGCACATAATGTCATGTTTGGTGGTAATCCCAAAGGTGCTTTTTCAGGAGGCAAGTGAACTTCCTTGTTTTTTCTTTTGAAGATGTTTCACTTCTCATCCAAGAAGCTTCTTCAGCTCTGACTTGATTGTGAGAATGGAAGAATCCTGTCAGAGCTGAAGAAGCTTCTTGAATGAGAAGTGAAACATCTTCAAAAGAAAAAAAACAAGAAAGACCAGTTGCCTCCTGAAAAAGCACCTTTGGCACAACCATGACCTGGATGACTGATAATCTCTATAGACATCTGATGGTAATGCTCAATTAATTCATTCTTTCAGTTAAAGGTGCTTGAAATTGGGAAATCTTTCATAATTAGTCCTATCTTTGGGTTATTGATGAATTTTCCTAATGAAAGTAAATGGCCACAATATAAAGGATGACAAATGTTCTAATTCTATTATTATAAAACTTCAGGCAGTAAAATCCATTGGACAAATGATATTTTAAAATATAAGAAATTGCTTTGTCTGAGAAAGTGACACAACAAAAGAGATCTGAAAAACCACAATGAAGGATAAATTTACTCTTAACTGATTGCCATTTATTAACGGAGGTACGTGACAGTTCAAATTTGTGCTGAGCCTGAAACACCGTTTCAAGTTTGTTCCAATTATTCAGGAAACAATTAAAGCTGGAAGTAGCTCTGAGTTCCAAATGCTTCTTTTTAAACCAAAATATGGTAGTTGTAGGTACACAAATCTTCCAGAATGACTGGTACAACCTGCTTCAGAGCAAATTTGCAGGAACAATGGACAGAAAAATTCATTCTTACTTGCCCTGAATGGAGGAAAATCCTTCCTCTGAAACTGCCAATTGCACTAGAATGAATTTGCATTATGCCACTGAGACATTTCTTTGCAAAACAGATTTACAGTGACTCGCCTCAAAATTAGCCTCAGTTGGCAATGTCCGTCATTTAGATGAAGGGGCAGCAGAAAAGGGAACGTTAAGCAGAGAACAGGGGTGTCTAACTGTCAAACTCGCGACTCGTAGCCCAGATGCATGACATGCTGGCCACACCCATTCCAAGTTTAACAAAGGGGGGAAAGTCACGATGCGTCATAAGTTTGACACCTGTGCTAGAACCTGCCATGTAGTTATTGGATTTGAGCTGCAAAAACATACATGACCACTAGATGGCAGCAAAGTGCTGCTTTTTTATCACCCAGATTTGCAGTGCCAATATGGTAGCCCCATCATCACTGCTTCTCATCACTTCATTGTCTGACACAGATGATTGATAGCGGGGCACTGCAGCACTGTGTACCAAATGAATTCTGCTGCCTTATAAAAAAAAAAGTTACTAAAACCCATGGTACTGATTATGCCAATGTTTTGCTTAAGTGAAGTTGATTGAATATTGTAAATCATAAGGTTCATGCAAGGTTGTTAAGTAACAAATAGATAGACCACATTATAGCTTAACATGTCGTGTGAAGTCAATTGATAAACTTAAGTAACTCCTGTACACTAACTTAAAAAACTAAGTGGAACAAATACATAATGCTCCAAGATCCTTATGAGGCAGGGAGACGTGCATAAGTTAGATTATAAAAACAGAGAAGTAGCATGTTTCTCACTCACTGGAAAATACAGGCTTTATATGGTTTTGAACCATGGAAAAAGAATTGGAGAACGTTAAACTGCAAGAAAGCACTTAATGCTAACTCTTGTAATTACATCATTCTCTATGATGCATCAAGCACATCATGTTCCCCTACATTGCTTAGAAAACCAGAGGTGGCTTCCTGTATATTAAGTAGTCTCATTACAAGAACCCAAAATTTTGGACACACAAGCATTTGTAAGGCTCGCTGGACCCAGGTATGAAGTCTAATAAGCGTTGGTGTATCTTCACAGAACATTCTGTCTCACTTGTATTTTCTATCACTGTAGTGAGGTCACTGGGTGAAGTCTGCACATAAGAAATGGGAAGAAGAAAAAGCAGGGGACTAACATCCAGGAGCATTTGAGCAAAGGGTCTTTCTGAACAGATTATTAGCGGCTAAAGATTAGATGGCTTTTTTCTCAGCACACACGTGAATTTACCAAAGAAATCATAGCAAACACAGCTGCACTTTCCCCCTTGCCATTCACTTTAAGAGGAAGCAAATAAGGGTTATTTCCATGCCAGCATTATAATACATATTATGGAAATACATGCTGCTGTTGGACAGTGATTGCAGAACTATAAGGACAAGTCTATATAACAACATCAGACAGACTGCACTGTTGCCTGCATATTTCTTCTCCAGTCTCTTATTTCCTGCATCATAGCTCTCTGAGCAAAAAGTATATGAGTATTTACAGTTTGTGGATTTTCTAAATAAGAAATGCAGGGCACCATTTGATTTGGAAGAACTACGGTGTGTACGAACCATTTCGTTTATTTTGACCATTGGGCAAAGCAGTCTTATCCTATATCAGAAATAAGAGGCCTTACGTTAAGTAGGATTTATTTCCAAGTAGGTGTGCAATTGTAGCCTAGAGCTTTCAGATACCTCTTTAAAAATGATTTTGGGGGCACCAGGCTATGAAATAAAAAGTGAGAATTGTGTTAAGTCTGCGAAAAGTAAAACCAAACATCTGTTAAGTTAGGACAAAAGCTTTGTTCACAGCAAAGAAAGTGTCACATAAATTGTGTAAACTTTTAAGTTCTTGACAACTGGTCATTAGACAAGGTGTTACTGTGGACAAGAAAGAAGTAATCTAAACATCAGGTTACATGTTTCAGATTTGTAACTCAAGGTTATTAGTAGTGGTTATTGCCAATAAGAGGTTATGCATTCAGGAAGAAAAACAAATTATTTATTTAATTTGTATCCTGCCTTTATTACTTTCACAAATAACTCAAAGTGACAAACATACTTAATATTCCTCCCTCCTTCTCTTTTCCCCACAACAACATCTCTGAGAGGTAGGTTGAGTTAAGAGAGAGAGTGGCTGGCCTAAGGTCATCCAGCCAACTTTCATGGCTAAGGTGGGACTTGAACTCACAGTCTCCTGCTTTCTAGCCTGGTGCCTTAAACACACTAGTTCTTCAATGTGCAATGTACCACATAATGTAGGTGTCTAGAAGATTTAAAAAAAATATGCACAAAGCTCTGCAAAGCCTTTCAAAACAGGGGTGGGGTGATGGGTTTGCAAAAGAGTTTTTGGCATGAGCATTAAAGCAGCTTCGGTTGTCCGAGTGGAAAAGTCTGGGTTCATACACACCCCTTTAAGGCAATTGTGTGAGCCTTCCAAATAATGCAGCCATTGAATGACTTCATGGAGGGATGCTTTTCTGGCATTGATACACTTTGAGTGGAGTATTTTTAAGAATCTGAAGGATTTGGTTGAAAAAGTGCAGAACTACATTGCAAAGGTGTGTGTGGGGAGGTGTTACTTGTTTGTTCAAACTAGTGATAAAACAACTGAAGTGGTCATGTTTCCAGCTAAGCTTTGCAAATACAATTTACAGCTTTTAATTGCTCTCTGCATGAAGAAGAAAAATTCTGTCCCCCCTGCTGATAAGACAGTATTTCAAATGAACAAGTGAAAATGTATTTTTCTGAACTCCAACTTTCAATTCTAGCCAATTCTAGCCATGTATACCAGGGATTGGGTTGCTGCTGGTTTTACTACTGCACCCCAAACATGTTCTGCGCACCCATGCACTGTTTAATGTTAATTGTTCTGCATACATCGCAGTCACTGAAATCCAAAATGGCGGCAGCCCAACGGCAACCAATGCTGCCGGTTCTGCAATCCAGGCCTGTCTTCCACTACTGGTTCAACCAAACTGGGCCAAACCAGCAGCCACCCACCTCTGGTGTATCTACTAATCTACTAATTATTATATAAATACAACATATCTCAGCATCATATTAATCTGGAATCCTAGTGGACATCTAATGTTATTATTAGATATTAATAATATTATTGCAATGTGTTGTGTTGTGCTGTGCTGCATTGTATTGCAATTGTGTTGTATTATGTTGTATATAATAATATTATACTGGCATCTAATATTATCTTGGAATCCTAGTGGACAATCACTTAAATATGAGCCAGCAGTGTGCACCAGCAGCCAAGGCAATCCTCGGTTGCATTAACAGAGGGATAGAATCAAGATCACATGAAGTATTAGTAGTGCTTTATAAAACCTTAGTAAGACCACATTTAGAATAATGCATCCAGTTTTGGTCCCCGTATTGTAAAAAAGATGTTGAGATTGGAAAGAGTGTAGAGAAGAACAACAAAGATTATTAGTGGGCCAGAGACCTAAACGTATGAAGAACAGTTACAGGTATTAGATATGTCTAATCTAGTGAAAAGAAGGAGGGTGATATGATAACAGTGTTGTAATATTTGGGGGGCTACCGCAAAGAAGAGGGGGTCAACCTACTTTTCAAAGCACCAGAAGACAAGAAAAGAAACAATGGATGGAAACTAATCAAGGAAAGAAACAACCTAAAACTTAAGGAGAAATTTCCTGACAGTGAGAACAATTAACAAGTGGAACAGCTTGCCTCCAGAAGTTGTGAGTGTTCCATCACTGAAGGCGTTTAAGAAGAGACTGGACAGCCACTTCTCAGGAATCCAGTAGACAACATTGTCCCCCAAAAATTAGAGAAAGAAACTAGGGGGGAAGGAAAATAGGAACCTCAGAAGGAAGAGTGATCATGCAATATTGGAATTCAACATTATTCAAGCACAAGCAATAGAACAAAGTCAGACTAGAGTCTTGGATTTTAAGAGAGTTGATTTCAATAAACTTAGAGAAAACTTGGGAAGGATTCCATGGATGAGAATCCTCAAGGGGAAAACAACCCAAGAAGTTTGGAAAAATTTTGAAAAGTGAGATGATAAAAGCCAGTCCAGCACAATTCCAATGAAAAAAAATAACAGCTCTCAAAAGAAACCAGCATGGCTGCACAAAGACAAAAAGGACAAGTATAAAAAGTGGAAAGAGGGTCACATAACTAAGGCAAAATATGAAAATCTAAGCCTGCAGAGATGAAGTCAGGAAAGTGAACTAAGGATTGCAAGAAAAGTAAAAAATAAACAAAAAAGCTTCTTTCAACAGGTAAAAAACAAAAAAGTCAAGGAAACTATTGGTCCATTGATAGGAGAAAATGGCAAGAAGGTGACAAGCAACAGGGAGAAAGCAGAATTGCTTAACTCGTATTTGCATCTGTCTTAACACGAAAGAGGGGAAAAGCAGTCCAACCTATCAAAAACAGTACTGTAAAAAAGAGATTAGGAATGCAAGTTAAAATAGGCAAGAAAATGGTAAGAGAGTGCCTGTCCACTCTAGAAGAATTCGAATCACCAGTACCAGATGGATTACACCCTAAGGTTCTGAAGAAACCAGAAAACATGCTCTCAGAACCACTTTGCACCTTGATGCAAGATCCACCTTGCATCAATACCTGGGAAGATTCTAGAAAATGAATTGCAGAATTTGCAGAGTCACTCTTGACCTCTCAATATAATGTCAGGAACTGAGTTCCAAAATCAGAGGTCATGAGAAAAAATTGGTATCACAAATTCCAATATTTTACATTAGCTCCTCATTCCCGCAGTTATCATCTTTAAAATAATTTGCTTTTGTTCCAGCCACAGACTTTTAATTAAAATGAATTTAACGAAGTATAAAGTACACAATTACCCCAATTAATTAAATCCAAAGTGTGCACATAGATTATAAGAGGGTATGAATAGATTCTTGCTATTTAAAGCCAGCTAAGTAAGTTTTTAATATGGTTTTCATATTTCACATGCTTAAAACTGAGCTGAATCACAATATAACTGTTCAGTCTCTGCTAGGATTCCTGGAATTGCAATTCTGATAAACCCAGAGAGTGTCAGACCTGGGAAAGGCTATTTCAAATGATCTCATCTTAGGAGAGACATGGTGTGTCACAAATAGTAACAGGGTCCAATGAAGAAAAGATGTAGGTTTGTTTGTTCTCTCATAAAAGAGGATGAACCTGAGAACAAGAACATGCTTCTCCTCTGACTGGTTGGTTACAGCATCAAAGAACACATAACTTCCTTTGGAAGGAATATTATAGCATTCAATCTTTCTATTCCAACAACAAATGCAAGTAGGAAGCAGGAAGACAGAATATTATAATAAACGCTTCCTTGAAGTAAATTCAAACGTCAGCAAAGTCTGGGGTGGGGGGAGGAGTGAAATTAACAACTTCCACATTTTCAAATGTGTTCCACTAGTACAATAATTATTCATTCTCTCAGATTTAACATTATTTCAAAAAGGTGAGGCTTGTTATAGGCCTTGTCCAGAGGGGGGGGGGGGCTGCTACCGGTTCACCTCCCAAAAAGTGAGGCTTGTTATAGGCCTTGTCCAGAGGGGGGGGCTGCTACCGGTTCACCTCACAAAAAGTGAGGCTTGTTATAGGCCTTGTCCAGAGGGGGGGGCTGCTACCGGTTCACACCAGGAGAACCAGTAGTGGATTTTGCGACTGGATCACCGAACCGGTAGGGATGGCCAGCCGAACCTGTTCCCTGGTCGCCCATGCTGTTGCCAGGATGGTTTTTACTCTTTTTTAAATGTTCTGCACATGCGCAGAGCAATTTTTCAGCAACTGCGCATGCACATGTAGCACACATCCAGCACACACGCAAAACAGCATGCGCAGCGAACTGGCATCCCTGGCCTTGTCCTTCCAGATAAAAGTTGTACATTCCCTTTTGGAGTGTACCTCCATCCATTGTAGCATGTGGGAGAGATTTAGAATAAATAGTGAATATAATTAGTTATTTTGAAAGGACCAATATAAAGCTTTCTACTTTTATTAAAAATTGATTATGATTACGAAGACGCTTAATTATAACGAAAAATGATGAAAGGATTTTCCCCCTTTAATAAAAGTACCATCCCATTCATCTTTAACTTTCCGAACATGAAACATCCATATAATTAACACCTATCATTTACTAAATGTTGGTTTCTTTTCAAAATTCTGAAAGTAAACCCCCTCACGACTGTAAAAATCAAACTTTGTTCCCTATTTCCACCCATGTCCTTGGCTGATTTCATTAATATAGCCAAAAGGGAACAAACTAAACAGAATCCTTAGTTCAGATTCTGTTCAATGTCCTATTATTTTAAAGCCCAAATATCTTAGAAACAAGGAATATTTATAGCTACGGTTATTTATGCATTAGGTCTATAACCGACCTCTCTTTCACAAGTTCAAAGTGGTCCATAGAGCACTAATGGGGTTTTGCTTGCAATTCCATCAGGTAGGTCAATCTGAGTGTGTGTGTGTGTGACTGGCTTAAAGTCACCTGGAACGCTTCTATGGCTGAGACCTGGCCTCAGACTTGTTGAGAGTTAGGTAGCATTCAGATTTTTTTTTATTAATAATGATAATAATGGAATGATATCGTGCATGTGAATATTGAATTCATATGATGGAAGATCTTCTCTGGTCTGGGGTATTTCAAATTCTTCCTAGGGAAGCTGACTGAACAGCATCAGATGAAGACCATTTCTCTCCCTTCAATATTTGACTTGTTTTCATCTGGTTTCTTTTCCCACTTCATAGTTTTGCTATTATTTCGGATATATTTATGGATTTGGAGTCATGGAAATTGGTGTGCAGAGAGACTCATTTATAAGATACATTGAAATAACGAGCAGTTACAATAATATATTAATTAATTATATAAAACCAACAGTTCTCAAATTACAGATTCCTATAGGCTGTAAAAAATGACCACTAGATGATAACAAAGATACACAAAAAACTGCTGGCGTCCATCTAGTTGCAATTTGTATGTTTGCAGACTCATTTTTATAGTCACAACTATTCACTTCCTTTCTATTCATTGTACATATACAGTGTTTATACTGTATATTTGAAGACTGAACAAGGAGACAGTCTCAATCGGAAGAAAGAACATAACAGAGTTTACCATATTCAACCTTAAACTTCTACCTTGAGGCCAACAAGAAAGACCCAGATGAAAAACAGACTGTGAAATTCTGTGTATCATTATTCTAAACCTAATTATCAGCAAATGCAAGCTGCACATCAGAGCGTAGATTAAAGTGCCAGGGAGCTCATTATTACCACATCCATCAGTGATTGCAGAAAACAAACAATGAGGGTTAATTTTTTTTTTAAAAAAAAGAAAACTCCACAATATTCAATCCATGTTCCAAGGAACAAAAGCAATACCGCTGGAGCTAACTACATTGAATTCAAATGGATTGACTTGAACTAGGACTGTGCTGGAAAAAAAAAGAGATTTTAGCAGTTTGGGGATGGATTTAGTGCTTTGACAGAAAGTTTTCCAGACTAGAATCCAGTCCATTCAATGCAGAAGTGTTTTCTTAAGTTGGTAACTATATGCAAGCATGGCTATGGTGATGGTGATGGATTGGAAGCAACACAGTCAGAAGGAAACTAAATGCTTCACTTAGCAACAGAATCTTTGGGCTCAAGTGTGGTCATGTCAAGGATTGCATTTGCCTTCAAGATACTCAATTCATCTACCTGTCCTACATAGAATAGGGAAGAGCCTTGGGACAAACTAATAAACTCTTGGCCTTGGTATGGCTGACTGTGGATGTTGTAGTATTAGTAAATGAGTCAAAATCCCATTTCAAGAGGTTCAGGACCAAAAGAGTAAAACAAAATATTTGAACTTGAACTGTCAATCAAAGCTAACCTGTCATCCTCAGATAGTGGTTGGAAGCCATCAAAGCCTGAAAAAAATCCAACTCTGAGCAGTTACTCCAAATCAAGGTGCTCTTTGAGCTTTTAAACAAGAGGACGGGGCATTTCCATTTTGTACTTGTTGCCCCTTCTCTCACACGGATGGATCAGAGCACCTGTTTTGAAGCTGGTTCCTAGCCAGCAGTGCATTACTCTCCAGGGAATCAATTATCCAGGAAATATATTGCACTTTAGAATCTAGCAGAAGCCAATTAAGAAATACAACATTGATTTTATTTTATGGAAACTTATCTGATTTTCTCTTTATTATCTTTGCTCTCCTTTTTTGTATTTCATTCTGCCGATGTGTTTTTGGTTGAAGGAGCAAACAACTGGGAATCTTTTGAATCATTGTGACTTGTTTTCTTCCTTTCTTCTGTATTTAAACTCCAGGAGGAGTTTAAACTTTTAATTCCTTAACCTTGCTACAGGTAGTCCTCAGCTTACAACTATTTTTTTAAGGAACGTTCAAAGTGACAACAGTTCCAAAAAAGGTAATTTACAACCCATTCATGTACTTACAGTCATTGTAGTATCCCCACAATCACATGATCATCATTCAAGCATTTGGCTACCAGCATATATTTATTTATTATTTTATGCCTCCCATCTTCCTTACAAGATGACTATGGGTGGCTTACAGGTTTTATTTACAATGGTTGTAGAGTTCTGAAGTCATGTGATCACCACTTGCAACTTTCCTTGCTGGCTTCCAACAAGCAAAGCCAATGCCAGAATCTGGATTCACTTCAAGACCACATGATTCCCTTAACTGCAGTGATTTATTTAACAACAATTGCCCAAAAAAGTCGTAAAATTGGATGCAATTCACTTAATAACTGCTTTGCCTAGCATCTAGTCCCAGTTGTGGTTCTAAGTTGAAGACTGTCTGTATATACAGGGACTTGCATTTCTTTCTGAATAAGTATTTTTGTTCTGAAAAAGAAAATTGATTTGAGCATATACATGTCACTAATTCCCAATTAATTGACAGAAAAAAGAAGGAAATCAACAGAAGAGTACTTATCACGTTCTTCTTCTTGTGTAAATCAGAGAGGGACGTTTTCTGGAATATAGCATGTGGTGGTGGCATTTACCCATTAGATGCTCTCCCAGGAGTTGTGAGAGAGTCCTGGAAGTATAGAATAGAGAGACTCTCTCCCACCTCCACTCCCCCATTCCATCCTTTATATCTAGAAGGCCTGGTCCACCATCTTTCCAATTGTACTTACACAAGTGCAAGTGTACACCATAAGGGTAATTTAGGTTGCTGCAAGGGAATTATTAATCATGCCAAACAAGCTTCTCTGAAAAACAAACGGTTATTATTTTAGCCTCCTCCATAGAAATAAAGGTGAATATGCCTGGGATGCGATTAATGCAAATGATAAAGTGATAAAGGTCAAGGGACTTGCAATAAATAAATTGTGATTATGTCCCATCAAAAGAGTCACCTGCAACATCCAGCTCTGTCAAAACTCCTTGGTAGCCTATGACAGAGAAAAAGACTTCTTGAAGCCAGAAGGCTCAGAAACTACTTAGAAAAATGCAGCTGGTATTCCCATTGATGAACAAGGGGAAACGCATCATATGAAAAAGGTAACAGAGTACAAAATGCACAAAATGATTTTTACGTAGTGTTATCTACCTAAATTCAAAGAAAAATCCCTTCAAAAGTAATTGATCTCATGATCACAGGAAGCCCTGCGACCAGGAAATTTCATAAATTTATGAAATTTCATTTCATAAAATTCAAATAAACATGCATCTTCGGGTTTAGGTGGGGGCATGACTAGGCTATTGCTAAAACTCAAAACTTGTTATTTATTTATTTTTATTTTTAAATTAAATCCATTTGGACATGTATGAGGACAGGTCTGCACAGGGTTTCAATTACTTTCTGAACTTGACATTTGATTTATTTAAGACCCAACTTGGAGTAGAAGCTAAGGTTGGAAACTAGAAAAGGGCTATGTGAGGTTGAGTCCTCTGCTAGGCATGGGAGCTGGCTAGGTAGTTTGGGGGCAGCCGCCCTCTCTTAGACCAACCCATCTCACAGTATTGTTATTGTGATGGGCAATAGGAGGAGCAATAGCAATAGCAGACTTATAAACTGCTTTGGTATAAGTGGTTTACAGAGTCAGCATGTTGCCCCCAACAATTTGGGTCCAGATTTTATCTACCTCGGAAGGATGGAAGGCTGAGTCAACCTTGAGTGAGATTCGAACTGTCAAATTGCAGGCAGCCAGCAGTCAGCAGACGTAGCCTGCAGAACTACACTCTAACCACTGCGCCACCATGTAGGAAGCATTATTTTTGCCATCTTAGACTGTACAAGTTAAAGATATATAAATCTAATAAATCACATGCCATTCCCATGTGGCTTTTATGCTATTGCACCCAAATGGTTATAATATGTTTGTTAGTATCCTACTAATTTAAGCCCAATGTACTTTCTCCAGCTCCTTTGATTCTTCTTCTCAAGTGCTTCCTAGAGAAGAAGAGTCAAAAGAAGTGGAGAAAGTACACTGGGCTTGAATTAATAGTAGACGTCCAACCACGTCATAACATTTGGGATGGAATAGCATAAAAGTCTAGCAAAATATATGCATAAAATATATTAGAAAGTAGGTGATCTCCCATTTGCCCTCTTGTTCCAGCAAGGATTTATTGCAGCAGATTCCGAATTAATTCATAGTAATAAGCATGGCACAGTTCTTTGAAGTCCTTCTCTCTTCAGCTATTTTATTATCCAAAATAGCTCCATCTGAAGTTGGATTCTTTAAACAAAATGAAAGAGATACATGAAAGGCAAAAAAAAGTGGGGATGTATGTTTTGCTTTTACTTTCAAAAGGGAAAAGAATATATTTACTGCCCAGAAAGAAAAAGAATAAACATAGCATTTTGCATCAACTCTTCTTCAACTTTCAGTATTTCTTTTGATCTTTGGAAAATATTCTTGTAAAGGTGCCAGAATATGTTATATTTTTTAATGTACAGTATATTCATTTGTTCTCTCCTTTTTCTTGCTGCCTTTGTATTCTCCCTTAAGCATAGTAATAAGAAGCGTGCAGTTTGACAGATGGAAATAATGTCACCATCTTTGAATGAAATCTTACATATACAGACACATCCCCCCCCTCTCTCTCTCTCACACACACACACACACACACACACACTGTTTTCCAAAAATGGTGCTCTTGAATTGTGTTGGTATGAACTCTGTCTTGGCATGGGTCTCAAATTTTAGAATCAACTATTGGAATCAACTATTAGAATCAAATTTGTAAAGATTTAAACTGTGCAAAATACCTTATTTAGAACCGTGGATATGCAAAGTAATAGAACCAGATTAAGAAAAATAACACAAAAACACTGCATTATACGCTACTCTTTTAAACAAAAAGAAATATATATCAGAACTACTTCCTTACAAACTTTCTGGATGGCCAGCTCAAGCGTTTTTCTGTATAAATCAGCCATCTTCTCTATGACAACTGTAGCTGCAAGCAACAAAACCATTCAGCAGTTGCTAAATGGATTAACATATACCACCAATCCATAATGTGGTTTGTTAGATTGTTTGATTTCAAGTTAATGTAGTATATCAACCTGGCACTGAGGCTTGTAAACTGTTACTTCCACAAGAAACCGTAATTAAGTAAACTATGGTTTTGTGCAATATGTCAACCCAACCATAAGGTGTAGTTTAAATGGAAATGGGAAAGTAATTCTGAAGAACAATATGCACATAACAAATTTCAAAATAAAATTTGATTTTCTTACATGGTAGTAAGAATATCCCAATAACTAATTCAATAACCTTACAGAAAATTATTAATTAATAAATAATAAAGATTATTGATAAATAACTTTAAAACAATAATTCCTCAGTTCTGCAGCAATTAATTTTCCAGCAGAATTAACAGATTCTTTCTTTCCAAACTTTCCCATGAATGCAGATTCTCTCCTTGCAAGGATAAATCTTCTAAATCAAAATAAAAGTAATGAACTGAATGATCTGAATTCCTCAGATGATGATTGGTTATGTGGAATAGATTTTTTGAGAATTGTAGCCCATATGAGTCTGGGGAAGGCAACTTAAGGAAGTTAGAGTAGAAAGCAAATTTGTGTCATTTGTCACAAGCATCTACCTCAATATTAAAAGCAAAGGAATTTTAAAACATTACAAAGCATTGGCTGGCAAGATTTGAATACCATGGCTGTTGATAATGATCACAGTCAGCAGGCTATATTAGTAATATTAGCAGCAATTACATCTGTAATACATTTTTTAAATGGTCATGGATGTCTTATGAGCAGCATTGGGTATAATCTTTTGGAAAAGCAATAAATAATGGAGCTTATGAGGATCATACAAGAAAATCTCCTTTGTGAACACTTGCCCAGGTTCACCATGATCTTAAAATGCACACATAAAACACTTCTGGGTTATTATTTTTAGTACTAGCCCTTTTCATTCTGTACTTAGTATCTCTGGAGGGGGGACGGCACATGGCAGAATGAATTAGCAGAATAAATTAGGAAGGCACCAGATAGTGAAGTGCAATCAATGACTGGAGTGGTGGTTGGTAATACAGGAGTGCAATTAATGCCTTTTTTTTAAAAAAAAAAAACCTCATTATTGTTTCAGTGCTGAGCCTTTTTGATACAAACATGTTTTCCTCTTGTTCCACCAAATCCAGAGAAAAATTTAATCAAAATTAAATGCAACATCCTCTAACTCCTCATATTTTATCCATGTCTGGATATTCATATGCCTTTTGTGGTTGTATTGTCATGCCAGTGTGAGTTTTGGCATACACTGCTAATCGTGGAGCAAGAATCTGCAACTGACAAGATCAATCAGATCCTCGTGGAAGATAGTACCCGGATGTGCTTCTTTCCTTTTACTAATTTGTTGTTCTGGCGGATCCATTTATTGAGGATTTGACCAAACAAAATGTGTTGTGGAGACAGTGAAGGGGAGCATAAATGAGGAACTGCAAAAGTATGTTGCAAACTGAACACACCATCTCTCTATTCATTTGATCCCAATTATGTTGACATAATGGTCATGCTGAGCCCAAAAGAGTTCTTTTCAAGAAACTTCAAAAGAATGCATGCAACAATGAAGACAAATAAATGGAATGGTTTTTATTATGCCTTCTATTGTACTTAGTTCATTCATTCTATTAGGCATGGTAGTCTATTCATTTGGCTGTATTCCATTAGGTTTTATGTGCATGGAAGTGAGAGGTGACATTGTGATTTATTGGGGCAAATATTGGATACTAGATGCTATGAAAGTGTGCACATAATTCAATTTTGATTGGTTTCTCTGATTGAAGAGGAATCTTAACAAAATCCTTTATGTCTCTTCCCATATGATTTGGAATCACTCCATCTACATAGACACCCCTCACCCTCAACATAAAAAGGTAGGGCAAATATGGTAAGAAATAGACGATGAAATTGCCAGGAGGTTTCTTGATTTCTGTGTTGATTAAAAAGCTCATTGTGGTAAACACTCTGGCCAATTTAGATTTGCATTGGATCCAGAAAGCAATTACTTCTTTTCAGATAGCTTAATCCTAAAATATGTTGTCTTGTTTAATTCTTTTAAAGTTGATTTGGACAGAAGCAAGATTAGGTATATTAGATCTAGGCTGTAAAATCCATATGGTTATTATATGACAAATAAGAAACTTTGCTCATATGCCTAATTATGATACTTAGGTAGATGTATATTTACATGCCTAGCTAACAAAGCTGTGGTACATCAAGGAAATACTTATAATTTTAGGCAGCACCTTCCTAGTTCACAGCAAATGCATGTGCATATAGGCAACTAAACCTCCATGTAATTGCTAACATAACAAATGAAATTCTCCAACAAAACCACCAAAGCTGGATTCTACCACAAGAAACATGAGTTAAAAAGCTTATGTGAATAATTCTTGTATGTTTTTCAGCTTCTTTAAGAAGACAGAGTCCCGTCCCCCCAACCTGTTAGCCTTCACATGAACTCCCAGAATTGCCAATCCACCTGGCTAGGAATTTGGAAGAAATTCCATATCGACACTTTTGTTTTCCAGACTGAGAAATGCTACTTTAAGAGTTTCCGGTGGCAGGAACTATACAAATTTGGTACATGATTATCAACATTATGAATCTGGAAATGTAGCTGAACTCTTTAGAAATAAATTCTAAAGATACACTTCCCATTCATCATGTCATTGGAATCACCAGCTAAGTAGTCACATACATATATGCAACCCACAATTAACAAAAAAAACCTGGCATAACCTACAGTTCTATCATCTATAAGGGATGTGGAACAAAACAAATGAAAGGGTATAATTAATTTGCCGGTTGATTGCTTCAAGTCAACTATAATTTGCTCAGCGTTTCCGTAACATTCTTCGTTCACTAAGATTTTAAATGTGGTAGAATTTGGGGTTTGGGGGGCGGGTTTCACCTGTGATATGGAGAACCATTTCGAAGATTTGATTTGGAAATGGAAGGTTGTCTAATTTCACTGTATTTCTATGGAGCTGTTTAAGGAAATGTAGCATGCTATCTCAGGAGGGGAGAAAATTGCTATTAAGCAATGCTATGTAAAAAGCTGAGGAGAAGGTATGATATGCCACATTTATCATTCATCTGTAAGTAGAAATTCCACAAGGCTCTTTAAGAGCGAGGCTTCCCAGTGTATAATATAAATGAATGTAGCTTTCAAACAGCCTTGGGAAAATATGACTTACCTGGGAGGCAGAGATCTAAAATGAAGGAAGATAGTTAAAAAGAGCAAGCACTCAGAGCAATTCAATATTGCAGAAAGAAGTTGATGAGAGAAAGGGAATGATTAAAATCTATTGGGATTCCTTTAAAGTTTGTTTGGGAAATGGGGAAGTTGAAATTAAGGAACTAGAGAAAAAGGGATTATACGTCTGGCCTTAGGAGCCAAAAAAGACACATAGAATTACTTCTGAGCAGTTTATAAACTTAGAAACAGAAACTAAAGCAACTACTTGCCTCATTAAATATATACTCTGCTAGGAATAAACCATCTTAATTCTTCTTCTTCTCCTCCTCCTCCTTTTTCTTCTCCTCTTTCTCCTCCTCCTCCTCTTCCTCCTCCTCCTCCTCCTCCTCCTCCTCCTCCTCCTCCTCCTCCTTTTCCTTCTTCTCCTTCCTAGCATATTCCTGCAAGTGCAGGGTCCGCTATCTTAACTCTCTTTCTCCTGGCCAAATTGCCTGAACTTTGCTATATTTTGGCACATTACAATGCAGCCCCTCCCTTCTGGGAATCCAGAGTAGATTCCACCACACAATGTTCCTTCTTAGATCAGAAAGACAAAGACTAGCTTGGGCTTTTGAGTGACACGCTAAGGGATGCATTCCAAAAATGAGTTGGGACAGAATAAAAACTCAGTTTGATGGTATTTCATGTATATTCATGTTATAATATGAAGGCTAATAGATGTGCATAAATGCACTAGATGGTAACTAATAATCAAAGTTTTTGCTGAGCTCCAGTGGTTGTGTGGAGTTCTGCAGTTCAGACATAAGATGGATCTATTCAGCATAATTACTATTTCCTATATTTTAAGGGTCCCCCCCCCCTTTTATCAGACACAAAAAGTCACAATTAGAATGCAACTTTAGCTGAGGGACACATTCAGAGTTTTTAGACCTTGAAGATTCAGTTGTGAATCTCATCCCATTTGAGTGAAAATCATCCTAGGATTTAGCAGACATCCCCTGACCTGTTGTGATAAAATCACAAAAGACAACTTCATGAAAAGATCTTACATCATATATTCCATTGTTCCCATTGCACAGCATCACATAGCATAACTGAGTAATGCCTTAGATTTCTGAAAGAAGAATTCAGTTCCCCTCCATTCTCAGAATCAGCTACCTTCGTATAAACTTAAGCAGTATCATTCTCTCAAAGCAGGGGTCTCCAACCTTGGCAACTTTAAGACTTGTGGACTTCAACTCCCAGAATTCCTCAGCCAGCTTTGCCGGGAGTTGAAGTCTTTGCTGGGAGTTGAAGTCCACAAGTCTTAAAGTTCCCAAGGTTGGAGACCCCTGTCTCAAAGGCCAAATACTGGTATGGTTTTACCAGAGGTGGTAAAACGCATCACACGAGTGCATGAGCACATGTGAGCACACGAGCGAACCGATAGTAAAATAAATTGAAACCCACCACTGGGTCTCACAAAAGCTTTTAATAACTACAACAACCTAGAATAGTTCTTTATGATTGCACTTTTGAAACACATGAATGGAGCCTCTAATTTCTGATGATGCATATACGAAGAACAAGAAGCCGTGGTAATAGTAAATGCCATACAACAATGTATGTGTGAAAAGGACAAGATCTGCTTGCCTTTCTTTCACTTATTTTCATTGGCAGTAGAACCATCGGCAATGAAAATATGTCAGGGGGATAAATGCCAGGAGTTAAATTAGCAACCCAATGACATAAACTAGAATTATATGTTGATGAAGTTGGGCCCCCATAGTTAGCCAGTCAGAGACTCTTTAGCATTGTTAATGGACCTATGCAACAATAAAACAGAGCTCTGTGTCAGGTTTTCAAATTAATAAAGATAAAACCCAGGAAACATATCAGAGGAGGAAAAACAACATCTGCATCAAAAACTTTTGCAAGGGGAAAAAAAATCAAACCTGTAGACATTTATTTGACAAAAAATAAGGATCTGTTTAGAAATAATTTACAGATTTGAATAATACACCTGTATACATTTTAAGATGGAGAAGACTAAAATTGTAATGGCTAATTTCAGCCATTAAAATGAATATTGGGCCAATCCTTACTGTTCCAAATAATTTCAATGCATATTGAAGGCAAAGAATTAAGTGACTTGGCATAAACAAATAATAAATTACATACAGTATAGCTTTTTTTTAAAAAAAACAATCGGAGGGGCATTCAGTCATGTGAAACACCCCACTCATATCTTGCATGTAGTAGTACAATCTAGATCCAGATTTATGTCATGCCTCTATAAGCAGGAGATAGCATACTAATTACTGTCCATGTAGAAATCAAGAAACAAATATTTCATAAGCCTAACCTTGGAACAGGCAGCTTTATTACTCTGAAAATTGCATCTGAAACACAATGAGCTTTAATAGGCTGTGTCTGATTGAGCTTTCATCAAGAACACTCTGTAAATCCCTTTAAGCCCATTGAAGCCCAAAGTTTCCCTTGATTTACGCCACCAGGAAGCTCTGTTTTAAGTTATTCACCCATAAAGGAACACAGAGCTTTGTGTATTATACCAGTCACTGTAAGTCTGTGGTGTCTATAGACTCTAAGGCAGAAATACTGCAAGTGCATTATAAATAATGACAAAATGAGGGCTGCTTGCTCAACAATTAATCAGAAATTAGTTTTATCCAAGCTGAGACATCTTTATTTATTTATTTGATTTGATTTCTAGACCGCCCCCTCTCCCCGAAGGGACTCGGGGTGGTGTACAGGTACCAAATTAAAAACCATACAAATAATCATAAATATAGTTAAAATCGGATTAAACTTTAAACCCCTGTACAAGTTTATAAAAATTAAAAACTTAGCCTAAGACCAACCCGTGAAATTTAAAAATACAGACTGAGGTGGGAGAGCTGGAATTAGGCCAAGCCGGCTAGATTAAACAGGTGGGTTTTGAGCTTCTTACGGAAGGAGCGGAGGTCCGTGGTTGTTCTAATATCAGGGGGAAGGTCATTCCAGAGGGTCGGGCCCATCACAGAGAAGGCCCTTCCCCCGGGCGTCGCCCGCTGGCACAGCCTAGTGGACGGCACCCAGAGGAGTCCGTCCCTGTGTGAGCGAATCAGCCGAAGGGATGTGTGGGGCAGGATACGATCCTGCAAATAACTAGGCCCTGTGCCATGGAGCGCTTTGAAGATGATAATCAGCATCTGAGTGATTCTTGAGTCTCTTTCAGTCTTAGAGTTCCAAATATTCACAAACAAAAACTAATTATTTTCTCTGATTAACCATTCAGTTTAACAGAGGATACTAACATTAAAAGTTTCTCATTAAAAATGTAAGTATGCTTACGTGTGTAGCCTATAGATAGATGTAAGACATGCCATCCACTTTGATAGAAAATTGTCATGTAATTATTTTTAGTTGCAAAGTAATCACTGTTTGCAATCTGTTGTTGCACTGAATATATGTGCTTAAATGCATATAGCTAAACAGATAATTGAGAGCCAGTTTGGTGTAGTGGTTAAGGCATCAGGCTAAAAACAGGGAAACTGAATTCTAGTCCTACTTTAGGCACAAAGCCAGTGGGGGATTCGGACTTTCTCTCAGCCCTAGGAAAGTGGCAAGGGTGAACCATTTCTGAAAAGCCTTGCCAAGAAAACTGCAAGGGCTTGTCCAGGCAGTCTCCAAGAATTGGTTGAGTTTTGGAAGGTTTTTTAAAAAGATTCTTACATCCTGTGGATATATTATCCTATCTATCTATCCATCCATCCATCTTGAGTCAAAGTCTGAGTGCACCAACATGGCCAGCAAGGAAGGAAGGCCTGGCAATAGTTATGTGCTCTCCACAGTGATTGCAGGGAAAGGAAAGATTAAAGATTAAACTGCCTAATTCAACTGCAGAAAATAGGATCTACTAAAATGGGCATAAATAAAGATGAACAGTGATAAAGATTTTGGGTAGAGGGAGGAAAAACATGTCGATGCCAAGTGATGGTTAAGTAGCCCCAGCCTAAAAGGTTAGGTAATAGAAGGGGAATAGAATGAGGAAATGAAGTTATTTGGGAAAGTGGAGAGAAAAAGAATGAGATAGAGGAAACTAGTTCAAGAACATATATAAGACTCCCAGAATTTCCCAGCCAATTGCTAAGCTTAAAGTACCCTGACTTAATATAAAATTCCTATAGTACAGGTATATAATATCCAGCTGCATGTAGATCAGAGATGGTATTCAGCAGATTCTGACCAGTTCTGGAGAATCGGTAATGAAAATTTTGAGTAGTTCAGAGAATCAGTAAATACCACCTCTGACTGGCCACGCCCCCATAAATTCTCTTCCCCCCCCCCAAATCCCAGCTGATCGGGAGGAATTGGCGATTTTGCAGTAACCTTCTCCTGCCATGCCCACCAAACCATGCCACACCCACCAAGCCACACCCACAGAGCCAGTAGTAAAAAAAATTGAATCCCACCACTTATATAGATTGTTTCCTAATGATACTACAAGCACTATAAAAGTTCACAATTAGACTGCTGCAGGGTGTTCTTTCTTACTGGATGATCAGGAAGGAAGAGAAGGTACTCCCTAAAACTCCCCTATTGGTGGAAGGATTGGCAGCAGACGTGATGAGAATAAATGTTGACAGAGATTGGAAAATATTCACTTTGGGAAATTTCTGGAGAATTCAACTATTGTACTCAGGACTGGCTTCAATGTTATATATGAAACTCCTGAATCCAGGACACTAGCTGAAGTTAAATCCAAAATATCAAATTTAATATGTTTGTTTTCCTTAGTCTTCAACTTGAATAGATTGGATAACCATCTATTTGTATTATGGGCACAAGTCAGTCAAGGCATATTTTGATTAATTTCTACTAAAATGCAGTGACGTGCGGTGAGGTTTATGGCTGGTGAGGCTGGTGACGTCATCAGCGTGAGCCGCGGTCCCCTTCATATTGACTCAGGAAGGCGGGGAATGGGACCACGTGTGCAGGAGGCTGAAGCTGCCTCAGCCTCCTGCACATGTGGTCCCATTCCCCGCCTTCCTGAATCAACATGAAGAGGACCGTGGCTCGCGCTCTGCGGTCCCCTTCATGTTCAATCAGGAAGGCGGAGAATGGGACCACATGTGCAGGAGGGAGGCTGAGGCTAGAGGAGCCTCCTGCACACATGGTCCCATTCCCAGACCATGTGTGCAGAAGGCTCCTCAACGCCTTTTCCCTTTTTTTTAATTTTTATGATGACAGCGGTGAGGCTCTGCTTCCCCTGCCTCCCCTTACCGCACGTCCCTGCTAAAATGAACTGTTTTAAGTTAGTTGTGTCTATGACTTATTCTACTGCTTTTCAACAGCATTTAAGTGAAAGCTAACTTTTCTCAAATGGTTCCATATAACAAATTTGTAACTGAAGACCAATGTTTAGCAACACAGCATCTTGATATTTTTAAAGTTTGTAAAAGGAACAAGGCTTTTAAATAATTAAGTTTAGAAGTAATGGAACTAAAATGTTTATTCCCCTCTCTTTTGAAATTTGTTTGCACTGTTTTGTTCTAGTTCCTCCCTTGTTTTGGATTCAGACTTTGGCATGCCACTTAACTGCCAAAGGCAATTCTTCCCAGAAAGAAAGGTTGCCCATCCCCATTTTACATGAAAAGAATAAAAAAGAAATGTTCAACAAAAACAGCATCATAAAAAAAATGGACATTATAAAAAGGCTCTTGTGATTTATTTCCTTTTTCCTTTTTTTTTCCTTTCTTTTTTTAGAATAAAGTGTATTTGATCTCTTCAAAAGAAAGCCGGAGAAAACAAGATCAAATTTTCATTTAGAAGCTTCTAACATAGCTTGGGGAAAAATGGGAGGTTATAAAATGGGGCCATAAAAATCTGTTAACCCCCCCCCCCCCGCATTCAAAAAGAAAAGAAACAGGCAGCTGATTTAACAAAAGTCCAGTCATGCACATTTGGTGAATTGGAAATAGATTTAGAATGAATGTCCCAAAGGTGCTTTCTCAGGAGGCAGCTGGATTTTCTTGTTTTTTTTCTTTTGAAGATGTTTTGCTTCTCATCCAAAAAGCTTCTTCAGCTCCAACTGAATGGTGGTGAATGGAATGATTTATATTCCTTGCAGACAGCCAGGTCATTTGTATTATTTTAAAGGGTCGTTGAGGCCACTTGGAAGTTTATCTGTGTCCTCAGGTTCACCTAAGTAGTGCAAATGGGTTTGGAACCTTCTTGGAATCCAGTTGCCTGAACTCTTTAGAAGTCCAGTTGTCTCCTGAAAAAGCACCTTTGGCACAACAATGACCTGGATAACTGAGAATCTCCATAGAAGCTTAGCAATGCACTTTGGGATGAACACCCTTGGAATTGTGTAGTATGAGCAGATTTCCAGAACAATTGCAGACTACAGGAACCATTTGCACTTCAGTTTGAGATGCAGACAACACAGACTCATCCCCAACAGCCTGCACCTGTCTTCAACAGGGAAGGGACACAGGGCAAAAAAACATCCCGCAGCCAAGAAGGCTCCACACCCATTTACACAACTCAGGTTTAGCAATAGCAATAGCGCTTAGACTTATATACCGCTTTACAGTGCTTTACAGCCCTATCTAAGCAGTTTACAGAATCAGCATATTTTCCCCAACAATCTGGGTGGTTCCCCATTTTACCCACCTCGGAAGGATGGAAGGCTGAGTCAACCTTGAGCCTGGTGAGATTTGAATTGTCAAATTGCAGTCAGCCAGCAGTCAGCAGAAGTAGCCTGCAGTACAGCACTCTAACCACTCCGCCACCATGGCTCATGGTGGTGGTTTGGATAGTTCATTGATCACACTTTTCAAACAGTCTGTTGCAGTTAAATCAGCAAAGAGGCACTTTCAAAAACAATATATTGTGACTAAGCTTTTGAAAACTACATTCTATAAAACACCATTCTTGGAGTATTATATTGTGCAGGATACATGAGAGGTGGGGAGAGGGAGAGGGAGAGAAAGGTGAAGAGGAATTAATAAAATGATAGAAGAAAATGAATAATAGAAGCTACACTGTAGGTAAGGGATATATAATTGCTAGTAAAAAGCAGCTATTCGTAAAATGTCTACTGTATTTGACACTGACATTTCAACCTGCTTAAATGCATACTGTGTAGTAGGAAATCCTAAATTTCAGGGCATGCCTACACTTACTATTTAAGCTGTTCCTGCGTGTTGCTCATGATAGCTTGACTCTAAGGCACCTTTAGGAAAGGTGAACTGAGACACATTAGCTTGCAACACATTCAGTCTGCTAATTGCTTTCCTTCCTGGATATATTTGCATACATTTATTTCAATTTGTATAGTGACTTATCTCATCATCATCACTCTAGGTGAATAACAATAGTTAAAAACACAACATCATAACAACAAATACATAATTGGCAGGTGAAATAAAACCACAAATAACTATAGCATCACCATCCCATGGGCTCTGCCACATGTTCTGATTCCTATGGAGAGTGACATAGTCAAGACTTCAAAGCTTTGTGAAGCGCCAATCTAATCAAATCTTTGGGCAGGTAAGATAATGTTCCAGAGAACAAGCACCATGACTGAAAAAACTTTCTTCCGGGGTTGCACCAGATAACACTTTTTAATAGGTGAGACCCACAGCATTCATCTGTTGCCAGAACTGATGGGACAGGTAGACACAGTTGGAGAAGAAAATGTCCCTTAAATAATTCAGCTGCATGCCAGGGCTTTATAGATAACTACCATCAGCTTCAATTGAAGCTGGAACACGCTAACAATCCATGCATCTTGCAGAGTGGAGGTCTAACCTAACATGGCCACAACATTGCATTTTGAGGCTGCTCTTCAAGGACAACCTCGTGTAAAGTTCATTGCAGTAGTTCATTTACTGTACTGGGAGTGATAAAGGAATGGGCACAATTGGTGCACAAGCTTGAAGTTGTGCAAAAGCTCTCTTGGCCATAGCTGTCACCTATTTATTGATGTGAGTCTAAGAAGAGCTCCAAATTCTGCACTGGTTTCATTTGAAGGACTGCAATCCTCCAGAACTAAAGATGGAAAATCTGAGATTTTCCTAAGCCCTAAAATCCAAATTCATTCAATCTCACTAGGGTTGAATCGAAGGCTGTTCTTCCCCATCCACAACCACTTGGCCTCCAGAAACTGAGACAGAATCTCCACAGCATACTTACAGTCGAACTGTAAAAATATAAAAGTGGGGATCATCAGCATTCTCATATTTCATACCAGATATCTCTCATCATCTTCAATACTGTAAACATCCTTTTCAGTTCCTTTGTGAGCTACTTGTTCAATCACCTTGGCTTCTTTAAATGCTTCCAGATTTTGTTTTCTACATTGGAGTCTCTACTGTCCTTAATTCCCTTTTCAAACAGCTGGCTACAAGATCTTTTCATTTGAGGTTATCTTTCCATGGTATCTTCTTTTGGCTGCTATTTTGATTCTTCTGTATGTACTGTCAACCACACTAAACCTTCTTTCTGAAGGATGCCAATACTAACTATAAGGAAACAATTCTAACACTAATTGGAAGTAGAAAAATATTCCAATTATGGATACTAATAATAAATGAACTGAAAGAAGAAAAATGAAAGGGTGTACTTTGCAACTTCAGGAAAATGTATTGGCTGAATGATGGCCCAGGTCATATGCTAGAATGGGACTTGGTGTAGATGTAGTCTTCTAGAATAGAATAGGTGTAATTCTTAGCACCACTGTGAATAATGAGCTCTGGAATTATTATTAAAAGGAAATATCTAGAGTTCATAAAAAAACACTATGGCCCTTGTTAACTATTGCCATAAGTGCTTTTGACTGGGTCTCTTTAGATGAAGCGATGATGCTTCCAAAGCATTTATTCTGAATTCAGAATGATAGCAAAAATCAGTGTCATTTGTGCCTGAAATTGTTACCATTCCTAAAACTAGGAGAAGCTGAAGAACCAGTTATGAGATGCAATACCAGGACTTTTATTTTATTTCAATACTTCAATCAGAATAATTCTTTAAAGATATAAAAGATGGCATTACCATGTAAAGTGTTAACTTATTGCAAGGGAGGGGTGCAAATAAAATGGAAGGAGTTAACATGCATAAACAGAAGCATTTCTATTTCACAGAGTTATCAAATGCTTTTATAGAGGTAGATCCAAAATCTGGTTTCCCTGGATCCTGATCTACAAGAGGAATCGTCTTGATAGCAATAGCACTTAGAGTTATATACCACTTCACAGTGCTTACAGCCCTCAAAGCAGTTTACAGAGTCAGCATACTGCCCCAACAAACTGGGTCCTCATTTTGTTTAGACAGATGGAAGGCTGAGTCAACCATGAGCCAGTGAGGATCGAACCACTGGCAGTGGGCAGAATTAGCCTGCAATCCTGCATTCTAAACACTGCACCACCACAGCTGTTTCCCCTTATGAAAAGGGAAAGAATGTCCATTCTGATTTCCATCTTTCTCTACAGCTTCCTATGCTCTTTGAAGGACAGAGGACTCTGCAGAACAGCAGAGGAGATGACAGTGGGGAAAATGAGGAAGAGATGTTGAACAGAAATATGGTACTAAACATAAAACAAAGATATAGAATGCAGTTTAAACCATTTGCAAGTAAAAACAAGAACAAAGAAAAAAACAATTGGGGAAGACAACTATAACGGGAGGAAAGACAATTGGACATTTATGGTTGATGCTTTAAACAAAGTGCAAATATATGTGTATATGTCTTTGCCATTTGCTGAATCAACAATCTCCTCTTGGCAGACTTAAAATTAAAACAGTGGTTTACATTCCACTGAGATTGTTATCAAAAAAGTTCTGAGGCATTTCTTGGCAGTAATAAAAATAATAATAATTATATAGCCATTTCCAATTATGAAAGCAATTTAAAGGATTGGCAGTTTTTCTAGTTTCTCTCATGCAAATTTAGCTCTCCCTGGGATATGTTTTTGCTATTCCTAAACACAAAGCTACCAGTAAGCTGAACTCATTCTGATATCTAAAACAGAAAGAAAATTGTAGTTGGCTTATAAATAGAATTCTCTCTTCTTCTTTTTTTTCCACAAGAACAATTTTATGGATTTATAGTTTCTGTAGTGATTGCTGGGATTCACTGATGTATATTGCATTTTCTTTTACTAAAATTCAAGTTGATTACCCCAGCTTTTTCAAACCTCATGCCCTCCATATAGGATTACAACTCATAATTTCCATAAAACGATTATGAGAATTATGGATAATACATCTGGAGGATATCAAGTTTGAAGAGACTTATTCACTGCATTTATTGTTGCTATTCTTGTTGTTGCTATCCTTCTGCTCTTTCTTATTTGCATTATCATTTTGATTGCTATAACTGATTTGTTTGGTTACTCTCTTATTGTGGTATATGTTTGTATCCTTTTTTCTTTTTTTAGTTTTGTTCTTGTCTGTATTTTTCAGACTTATTTACCTCTCCCTCCAAATCTACTCTGACTGGGGTTTTCAAATATAAATTAATAATCAAACAAACAACTTCGGACTAATGATCCCAGGCAAATCAGAAGTCTGAGGCCACCTGTTTTTTTCAAAGAACTTCTTTATTGGGTACATCCTATGGCACGCTTAGTGGAAAACCAATTCTGAATCTTTCCCACTGTTTTAGCATAATTAAAGCCAGCAATAACCCCTTCCCCAAGTGTCACTGGTCACATTGACCAATTAGGTTAATTGGTGGGCTCCTCAGGCACACTCCTCCTCCTCCCATCACCTGGGAGATGACCTTGATTCCCACGAGAAAGATTTGAGTTGTGTCTAGTAAGGCATTCCAACCTCCTCCCCTCTCCCATAGTGTGTGGCAACAATGAACTAGGAAAATGGCTTCTGCCAGGTTTACTTTGGAATAGACATTAGGTAGCAGAAGCAAGTTAAACCTGAACCCCTCTAGATTGCATACAAAGCAAACAGTTGACTTTGAGCATACAGTGGTGGTCATAATGAGAATTGTATTATACTCCTAACTACTCTTGTTCCTTAGTAAAGATCTTCTGCTAAGCATTCAGAAACAGAGCTACAGTATCGAATCTTACTAGTCTGAAAGAATTATTTAACCTAATATTCCTAATGGAATATTGTCCAGATTCCTAAGCAAAGGAAGGAGTACATTACGGAGAAGGAAGAGATAATGCAGTTTACATAGTGTGTGTGGAAAAAGAAGGTAAGGCAGCTCCTCCCTAATATTTCCTAGAGTATAAGTTTTGTGGTGCAAGTAGACTGCTGTAGTTTTGCAAGAGTTTTGTCTATAGGTAAGGAACAAAACAGAAAACTGCTTAGAAGAATCTCAATGTGTCTTTTTTGATATTTGGAATCTGACACGTACACTGAACTAGCCAGAAAGCCAGAAAGAAAACAAGGGGAAATTGAGTTTTTATCACTGATGCTGATGTGCTAAGAACTTATAATAAAGTGTATGTGGTAACATATGAGAATTCTCAACAATGAAAAAATAAATAAATTCATAAAAGAATCTGACAGATCGTCAATTCTGCTACCATTGACCTTTTCTTGTGTATTTAAATGTTGTCAAGATATTTCCAGCACTATAATACTCAAGAAATAAAATAATTTTTGACCTTTCTAGTAACTCCACCGATATCAGTCCTGTATTCCTTATTTCAAAGTGATATCCCAGTCTAATGGATTGAATTTTCTATTTATAAATGCCCTGTCTGTTTCAAGAATTTTCTAATGTAGAGTTTCTAAATTGAAGAAGGCTTGTACTTTTACACTGGGGAAAACAACAGCCATCTACTTAAGAAAAAATATGGCAGGCTTGGTCATAAAGAAAGCAACATCTTTTTTTATATCCAAAACATAACATTATGGTTAGAATTCCAAACTGGATTTCTCAAAATAGAATTCCTTGTTTAAGCATAAGTCTTTGTGCATTATTTTCCCATCTCACATTTGAAGAAAACACTTTTCAGTATCCACATATTGTGTGCTTTAAAAAATAATTGTTCAGGAAGAGAGATGTTTCATCATATTTGAGTGGTTGGCAGTATTCGCACAAGTAGCCTAAAACTAACATGTGTTCTCCATTTTTCTCCATTCCAGTAAATAAGCACTACACACCAGAAATGGTTTTCAACAAGAAATATCAGGACATTGCAAAGAGAAGCACCTGAACTGAGTTCAAAGGCAGATCTTAGGATTTCTTCAGTACACTCTGCCATGATTCCCACCCGCCCTGCTTCACTCCTTTCTCAGATTGCTTTGCCACATCAGCTTGATGATGATTACATTACCTTGACACAGCAGTTAAGATATTAAGCTAATCAGCTGGAAAGCTGACAGTCCGGGTTTGAGCCCAAACAGTGTGCCATGGAGTGAGCTCCCATTACTCTCCTCAGCTTCTGCCAACCTAGCAATTCAAAAGGATGCAAGTGCAAGCAGATAAACAGGTACCACTTCAGCCAGAAGGTTATGCATTCCATATTTTCATGCTGGCCACATGATGATGGAAGCATCTCTCAGACAACCAGGTTCCCTTGGCTGAGAATTGGAGATGAGCACTAATTAGCACTCCTAGATGACCATCCCTAGAGTCAGTCACAACTGGATAGGGGAAACCTTTAACCTTTTCATGTATATGTGTGGATGAACTATATATGTGACATATGTCTATATGAATATTTATCCATACCTCCTATTTTTGATAATATCAAAATTCATGTTACAAAACCTATATGTTCTACGTGCACAAATTTGTAACTTCCACATAGCAGCCTTCCCCCACAACAAATATGAATTCATATATATGTGATAAAATAAGCCCTCCCCTGAAAATAAGCCCTCCCCAAAAACATTGCAACACAGCAGCAGCTACGAGGTGACCACGCTCGCTGCCTCCTGCACCTCCAAAATAATAACACCTCCCTGAAAATAAGGCCAAGTGCTTATTTTGAGGGTCAAAAGAAAACAAGACCCTGTCTTATTTTCAGAGAAACATGGTGTGTGTATGTGTGTGTGTGTGTGTGTCTGGATGGCTTACAATAAAATAGATAAAAACAAATATAATATTGAATATTGAATAAAAACACATAGCAGCCACATCATAATAACCCTCAGCAAATTTTATATAAATATAAACATAAATATAATGTTTATAGAAGCCCAATATGATTTGGTCAGTTTATAAATATTAGCTGAATGCAATGAGAATGAGTGAGTTAAGTAAGTGTGATAAGACAAAAAGAATTACAGTCAGGGATGAATGAGCACTGGATGAGTGGGAAATGAATACCAAAGTGATCTAGTAGTACAATGTATGATTTGATCCTACAGAGAGAATGAATGAGTGTAGAATTGTGTCTAAGTGTTTATGTGTGTAAGTAGAGTGAATAATAGGTTAAAGGAAGCAAACTGAGAAAACGAGAATTGCATGAAATTGTTGAGATCCTCAAAATGAGAGAGATTCAAATTTAAAGAACTAAAAGCAACGTATTTTGCTTGTAATATGAATGTATTACAAGCAGAAGTGGTATTCAGCAGGTTCTGACCAGTTCTGGAGAACCGGTAGCAGAAATTTTGAGTAGTTCAGAGAACCTGTAAATACCACCTCTGACTGGCCCTGCCCCCATCTATTCTGTGTCTCCCGAGTCTCATCTGATCAGAAGGAAATGGGGATTTTGCAATAACCTTCCCCTGCAGTGGGGAGAGAATGGACATTTTATAGTATCCTTCCCCTGCCACGCCCAACAAGACATGCCCACCAAGCCATGCCACACCCACAGAACTAATAGTAAAAAAAAATGAATCCCATCACTGATTAGAAACAAGAATGATTTGCAAGGATAGAGTTAGGGGGAAGTATAGTAAATGGGGTTGATATAAATTAAATATAGTTATATTCTCTCTCCCTTTTCTTACTTCATCTTAATTTATTTTCCTTAACGTTCCTTACTTCTTCTGCTTTGTCTAATCTTATTTATCATGAAGGGAATATGGGTATGGATTAGATGGGTCAGAATCTGGAAACTGTCCAGGCTTTTGACATTTGAAATAACTGTAATTAACATCTCAAATATCAACGAGGCCATTTTTTGTGCAAAGGATCAGAAACAAAGCTTAGGTGATTGGCATGTAAAACAGTTAAAGAAACATTTCCTAACATGGAGACTTTCAAAGTTTCAGCCACTATAACTCAAACTTTGTGTCTTTCAATGGAAGAGAATCTCAGTTCAGGGTTAATCTGCAAAGAATTTGGTTCTCTCTAAACTTCGTTTTTGCTCGCAGACATTTCAGACCACGAGTCCTGCTGGAACTAAACATTCTACAAATCTACTACTTGACTGGTCTAACAGTGGGAAAAAGGTCTGAAAGATTCTCAGTCATCCAGGTGATGGTTGTCCCAAAGATGCTTTTTTTCAGGAGGCAACTGGCCTTTCTTGTTTTTTCTTTGAAGACATTTCGCTTCTCATCTAAGAAGCTTCTTCAGCTCTGATAGGATCATGGGGAATGGAAGGACTTATATTCCTTGCAGACAGCTGGTCATTTGCATCCTTTTAGAGGGTTGTTGGAGCACTTGGAGGTTTATCTGTGTCCTCACCCAAGTAGTGCTATTGCTTCCTGTAGTTTGCAATGTTTTCTCTGGAAATCCATCCCCCCCCCCATTCAAAGCCAGTCATTCATGTCATCTTACAAATATATTTTGGGGAGTAACCCACTAGCATAATCCTAGCTCATTTGTACTCTAGGCAAGTTCAGGCTATTCTACGCAAGCCAGCATTTCTAATCTTGAGGCAACTTGCAAATCCATTGACCATATCTTACCAAGTAAGTGTTACATGCTATGTTCTATTATATTCACTATACTGTATCTGCTATACTTAATATATTTTGCAAAACATCACACTGCCTGACTGAAGGAACAATTTTCTTAACGAGAAAAAAAAGGGGGATTTCCTCCCTTCTCTTCCAAATTTAATCACTCCTTGATTGTCTTCATCGTTTCCTGCTAAAAACTCAGTTACATTGGAAAAATGTGTAGCCCTTGAAACAATAAAGGCTGCACAATTCTATTTTAAAGGTCATTTCTCTTATTCTGTTGCCCAGAAAAAGGTAGGTTATACCACTGGCTCTGAGCCAGTGTATTCAGCATATCACTTTCTCTACTCATCCGTTTCTTTTTTAATCTCTTCCTTAAAAGCAACTCCAGTATCATTTTCTGCAGCCCCCTTTAAGCTAGCCACAGAGGATGCTAACAGAATGATTACCAATCATGCCATTTAAAAATAAATGAATGAATATCCAAACACAAGAGTTTAAGCATCATTTACATTGCATCTCAAGGTTTCTTTCCTTTAGAATGCAATCTAAATAAATGTCACATACCCACTCATGAACCAATTACCATTAGGAGAAGAATTTCTATTGGTGCTAATCAGATTTTTTTTCCGTGTTAATTCGTAGTGCAGCTACTCTATCTACATGAATGGAGGACCGCTCTGAATTTAATATAACCCTTCCCCAGCAAAAAGGGAAAAATAAACTAACCTCAAATGCCTACATAACTGTCATACCTGTCACAGCTACATAACTGTCAAAACCACATACCTGCCATTTTGTTTATGGTTGCTAATGACAACTGAAACCCATCTTGTAAATCCACCTAATAAATGTGAATGTGTATTACTTGCATATGTTTGCACATATAGGTGTGTGTGTGTGTGTGTGTGTTAATGTGTACGTGTATACATATACACACTTATGTATTCTGATTGGTCAGAATTTTTCTGATAAGAAAAAAACAGAGCCAGAACAACGACGGCAAAAGAATAAAAGATTACAATGATTTGTCTGTAACCATGATGGTGAATCTATGGTACACGTGGGCATGCGTGCCATCACCAACTGCTCTTCCAGGTTTCGTCACGCGCATGCATGCTGGCCATCTGATCTTCACAAAGACCAGCTGTCTGGCACACATGTGAATGATGGAATCCAGAAGAGCAGCTGGCTGCCACGGGCTTGCGCACCGGCCAGCTGCTCTCTTCCACATTCTGGCACTCCGGCACACACGCGTGCTCCAGTTTCAGCACTCAGGCCATCACTGGTCTATAATGTCCCCCATTTGTAGGATTAATGGACCACCCACCTACATATATGCACATAAAAAAATCTTTTTTCATATAAACAAAACACTCAGGATAAAGGGAAAGAAAAAGAAATATGGAGGGAAAACCTGGATGGAAATGAGAGACATGAAAGAGGTAAATTGACAAGAGAGGAGACCTTGAGGTCTGGACTCAAAAGGATTCAAAGTCATGGGGATGAGCATCTCCTTCCCCATTTCTGCTGCTGGGGTCTCATCTTCAACAAATCCATGCTTTCTGAAATGAAGAAAGCTTCATGGGAAAGATTTTCATGATTTCCACATTGCCTAGACGGGGCTAGGCCATTCTGTATTTGAGGAGAATTTCCTGCAGTAAACTGGAGAGGCAAAAACCACCACCATTCTTTTGGGCTCCCCCCAGTGGTGAGTTTCAAATATTTTTAGAACCTCTTCTGTAGGTGTGGCCTGCCGGCCATGTGACTGGGTGGGAGTGGCTTGTCAGTCATGTGACCAAGTGGGAATGGCTTGGCAGTCATGTGACTGGGTGGGCGTGGCCAACTTGTAAAATGTGGTGAAACTCACTTAACAACGCTCTTGCTTAGCAAACCAAAATGTTGGCTCAGAAACTCTGGCATTTGAAGCATGCAAGTCTTAAAGCTGTCAGGTTACAAGACACTTGCACCCCTAACCCTTTAGAAAAAAACCCCAGGGGTGTTCAAACTTGACAGCTTTAAGACTTGTGGACTTCAACTCCCAGAATTCTTCCTCTCGTTCTTCATCTTGATGATGTGCGGACGGGCGGGGGAAGGGAGCTGGAAATGGTTCTAAACGGCACTGTAGATTTGTGGAAGCTCTTCTATAGAAGAAGTTAGAACTGGCAGGAACCCACCCCTGGCCTCCCCTTCATGTTTTGCTTTCCATGATACAGAAGGGTTGTCTCTCATTCAGCAGCATCAGCTCCTCTTTAATAAAACCTGCATCTAGTCAATTTTAAAGACCCTTGGAAATTAGTCCTGGATCATTTGGCTTCCCCACACAACTGGCAACAGCAGGAAGGATGACCTTAAAAAGGAAAGGGACTTCTCAATTCAGCAAAAAGTATTGCAGGACTAATGACCACCTACATAGGTAAGATTTCCCACATAAATGGGTAGAGTAGTCCCAAATGAAGGGTGTTTTTTTATATTGGTCCCCACATGTGGAAAAGCTTGCATGGGAGATTCAGTGGGCACTCCTACTCTGTGGCAAAGCAAATCCTGTCAGAGAGCATCTGTAACTGTTATTATTGAGTTTAAGGTTGGTATCAATTGTGAGTCACTGCTTTCTTGATATTTTAATATTACTATTCTGTGCTTTAAGAGTACCTCTCTCATTGATGAATTAATGAGATTTTTAGTAATAACAATAGCATTTATATTTATATACTGCCCTATAGCACTTTACAGCACTCTCTGAGAAGTTTACAATGTCCACATTATTTGCAAATTGCCCCCAACAATCTGGGTTCTCATTTTACTGACCTCAAATAGATGGAAGGCTGAGTCAACTCTGAGCCCCATCACAATCAAACTCCAGGCTGTGGGGGCAGAGTTTGCCTGTAGTACTGCACTTAACCCCTGCGCCACAAGGGGTTCTGCATTTTTAAGGTGAAAAGATTTCATCTTTCAAGTAAGAACCTGAATTTACAATAGGTACTAGAAATTTCTCCTAATAATTGCCACTCGAGAAGATCTAGTGTAGCATAGGGGGCAATCTGTTGGACTAAAATAAAGAATTCATCATCAAACATAGTAAGTCACTATGTGACTTTGGGACAGTGGTGGAGTTCAAATTTTTTTACTACCGGTTCTGTGGGCGTGGCTTGGTGGGTGTGGCAGGGGAAGGATACTGTAAAATCTCCATTCCCTCCCCACTTCAGGGGAAGGTTACTGCAAAATCCCCATTCCCTCCTGATCAGCTGGGACTCAGGAGGCAGAGAATACATGGGGGCAAGGCCAGTTAGAGGTGGTATTTACCGGTTCCCCGAACTACTCAAAATTTCTGCTACCAGTTCTCCAGAATTGGTCAGAAAGTGCTGAATACCACATCTGCTTTGGGACTATCCTTGACTCTCAACCTAATTTCCTCATAGGATAAGGATAATGCAATTATGCTAAAAGGTACCACATATAAGCCCCCTTCAGTTCCTGAAGAAAAGACTGAATCTAAATATGATAATAACAACAAAAGCAACTCAAACATGCATAGAAGCAGCTTAGGTAAATCAGTCAGTTTGGGCAATGAAACTGTCACTTGATTTATGATGTGGTAAGATGGCCAACAGAGCTCCAAATAGTCCATTGCTTATAGTAAAATTTAGTAGTCATATATTATTGGGGCAGAGGACCTGCAAGTGTTTCTATTAAAGGCCAATGGACTAATTATAATGTCCCCCCCCCCTCACTTCTGTTGAATGCTACAAAGGATGTAACAAAAATCTTAAGGCAAGGTGATAAAATTAGGAAGGTTGAGAAATTAGGGAGGGAACAGTGAAACTGATCATCTGTTTCTGTCTCAAATTTTAATTTAAAGAGGAAAAAGATTTCAGGGCTTTACATTTTTTACAAACGCTCTTAATGGTGACTTTGAGGCACCACAAATTCCACAGAGAGCCCTAAATGCTTTTTCATTCAGTGCATAGTCATGCTGATTTAAAATCAATCATGTCATAGGATTTGTGACTTAGATTTAATGAACTGATAGATATAATTATCAGTGCCAGGATGTCTGAGTACATTAATTAAATATTTCATCTACATATAGGGGACAAAGTACTGTAAAATGATGGACATAAAAAGCAAAATTTGGGGAAATGACACCACGAACTGCAATGACTCAGTGGCATTTTAAAAGGCTTTGGATTGGATGAACTATTTCTATGTGCACTTATCTCTTATCCCAGTATTTATTTATTCAGTTAGAAGTTGAGAAGGTAGCTTTCGTGCAGAAAATTCAATCATAGCAGGTCCAGGGCATGACCAACTTCCAGAAACCTTTGAAATGGCACTAGCTGCCTAAAACAATTTCAATAATTAAAACTTCTGTCCAGAAATCTGAGCATAGTGTGTTTGGAAAAATCATACTATGCTCAGATTTTCAGGGAAAAAAGCACAATTCCTTTTGGAGAGGAGAAAGAAAAAAGAGAAGATTTCTCTGTTTGTTAAGTGATCTAAATAGATCACGAGGACAAGCCTTCTAAGATAATTCCCCTTGACAAACTCAAAGGTTAAAAAAATCATTTTTTTTAAAGCTGGGCAAAACACACACATGGATTCTTAACATACATCACATGTGTATCAAAATATGACATACTGAGTACTGCCTCTTTAAAATTACATATGCATAAAGATGCCACCTACTGAGGATAGACTTTAGACGCAGACACACAGAGAGCCGGACTTCTGTTCTTGCTCAGCTCTAAAGAAGACCTGCATACTGCAATTCCACTTCTAGAACCAGACAGCATTGTTCAATTTCATTAACTCTGAAGTGATTTTCAAGACTCTCCAATTATTCTTGGGATTACAGCATATGACGAAGTCAGAATTTGTCCTAAGTACATGCTCCAGAACAGGTACAGTCTGATATTTTTTTAAGTGGCTTTGTTTTTATCAGCAATTGTGATAACAGTATGTACAATTTACTAGTTTGTTTTGATTGTATCTTTCTTTACAGTCAAGGCATGCACTGATTTTGAGTTGGGATTTCTCTGCCCTTTTTTTCCTGCCACAGAGAGAGAATAGTTCGATATTACACTCTTCTGAGATATTATAGCGATGAATCTCTAGAAATTGTGCTTTATTCCTTAAGGCTGTTTCTTTGGGATGGAATTGTAGGAAACACTGACATAGTGGGTGAAACTTAGTTCTGAATAAGTATTTTACACATGGTGCTGTTAAGACTTTTTTCTCTTAAATTTCACACAAAAAAACTATGTGAATGCCAACAGAACAGTAACAAAGATTTGACCAGGCAATCAGCTAATGCCCCAGGAAGCCTCTAACACATCTGCAATTTTCCCCTTTTGCATTAGACAGACTTAGATGAAAGGTTTTCCTTCGTCATTTGCATCACACATTCCTACCGCACATGAAACATGATAAGCAACTGAACTTTCCCACAGATGTTTCTCATGGCAAAATCTAGCTGCTCTTTGCCCTGAGAATTCCAATATTGTTAGGAAATTATGCTTAATTGTTTAGCTGGTTGTGTGATTGTTTATGATGGAATAGATAGGTTGCTCCTGATGACTGATGTTTGATCAGCATAAGTAGAATCGTCTTTACTATCCAGACAAAATATATGACGCTGCTTGACATCTCCACAATGCAAAAATAAGTCTAACTATTCTGCAGCATTTGGAATCCAATTGCTCCACTGGGTTTGGGAGAGTAGAATAGAATAGAATAGAATTCTTAACTGGCCAAGTGTGATTGGACACACAAGGAATTTGTCTTTGGTGCATATGCTCCCAGTGTACATAAGGAGAATAAAATACATTCATCAAGAATAAAAATATACAACTCTTAGTGATAGTCAAGGTGACTAATAAGCTATCAAATCGTACTAGTAAACAAATAAAATAATATAAATTGAAAGATACAAGCAACAAGGTTATAGTCATAAGTTACATAATTATATGTAAAATATACAGCCTGATCTTGCAAATGTACATATTAATCTTCCTTTCAGTAATGGAAACACAAACACAAGACTACGTAAGATAATGTCACTTATGAAAGGTTATATAAAATTCCTCTTGTTTTCAACCCCTTTCTTTTTCCTGGAGAAGTTTGCACCATTTCTAACCAGAACAGACAGATTGGATTAACCACATCCTTTCCCCTGGAATCCAGAGGCTATTTAAGGAGCCATTGCACTGCTGATTTTGTTATAATGAACCAACCAAGTCCTATTTTTGCAAAGCATTTTTCATTATATAAAAGAGGAAAGTGGTCCAGGTAAATGAGCAAACTACAGATCCAAAACAGTGGTGAAGTTTGAAATTCAATTAGCTCTATGAGTTCAGTGTATAGATTCACTTGAATAGTCCACTATAGATGGCACAATATATATTTGAGGGACCCAGTGTTGAAAATCTTCCTTACTCATGAAAATGGAAATCCCTTCATGGCCAGAACTCAGATCAGGGCATTAGAGAACCTTACCTAAAACTTTGGATAGCCATTCTTGATTTATAAAAGCATAGTATCACCAAGCAGTTGAAAAATTTGGTTCCCTTGTCCCTACAGGATGGAGTCATTGATTCCATTGCACAGTAAGACTTTCCAACTTCCTTTTACATTTGTGGATTTGTTAAGCCTTTGAAGTTGAGGTAGTTTATTCATGTCAGGAATCAATCAATCAATCAATTTTGTTGACTTCAACAAAAGGGTGAGAAATTTAAACTGGTACTGGAATTATCTACCTGCAAAATAAAATTTTGCTGGCATGAAGCTCATTGCACTCAATTTAATTTACTTGGGTTGCTAAAATGCAAGAGTGGCAGTTTTGTTTCACTAGGAGCCTTTCACATATTGCAAAAGACTGAAGGAAAATTAACTTTATTTCTTCCCTTTCTTCACTGTCAGTCAGTGAGCTCCATCTTTGCACAGAAAATATTCTTACGAATTGCAACTACCTGAAAAAGCCCCTCATGTGGATTTGACAAAATGTGTCCTTGTTTTGTCCGAGCATAAAGAAGTGGGAAAGGATCCTAGAAAAAGATTTCTCCTTCCCAATCTTTGGCATGGCTCAAGATAAGCTTTTGGGGGAGAGAATTGTATGTTATCCTTTCTCTAAGTGGGTTTACTTCTTTCCTGTCTTGAAAGGTAAGAAATGATTCTGCTGCCATTGAAGATGTTGAGAACATGACTTACAGAACAGTGAGATTTCTCCCATGGATGGTGGTGAAAAGATAAAGTTCAATAAAGCATCACTGAGGAAAAGAGACAAGAACACCACCATGAAGCAGGTAGCACATCATCCCAATAACACATACCCACATACCAGCTTTGCTGCTATCTATGGCAACCATATTGGAGACTTCCCTGCTTATCAAAACTTCACCTTCCCTTTCAACTTCAGCTACAGTGACTATGATCAGCTCTTGGATGATGATGATGATGTGACCAAGACTCGCACTTTCTTCGCTGCCAAAATTGTCATTGGTGTGGCACTGGCTGGCATCATGTTGGTCTGCGGTATTGGCAACTTCATTTTCATTGCTGCTCTCGTCCGTTATAAGAAGCTGCGGAATCTCACCAATCTTCTCATTGCAAATCTGGCTATCTCAGACTTCATTGTGGCCATTGTTTGCTGTCCATTTGAGATGGACTATTATGTGGTGCGCCAGCTATCCTGGGAACATGGCCACATCCTCTGTGCATCTATCAATTATTTGCGCACCGTTTCCCTCTATGTTTCAACTAATGCCCTCTTGGCCATTGCTATGGACAGGTAAGGGGACTAGTGGGAAACTAGGCTTCACTGGAGCCAGGAATTGCTGTATCTATTGTTTTTGCAATTAATTTTCCTATTCCTCTTTTCTTTTGTTTAAGAAAAAGCATATGATTTATTGGAAGCCTTCTTCCACTTCAGAGCCCTTTACCATCATTGCACTCAAAGATAAATCACAGTTACCATTTGACATCAAAAGCAGAGAGTTATAATAAAAAGCTGCTAGGGGGAACATCTGACAAAGGTTGCTAAGTCTTGGCAGAGCTGTGTGAAGATTGAAAGTGGGGCCATAGACCTGCAATTTAACAATCAACTGCCATTACGACCCCAGGTTTGGGCAGAAATCTTCTATTAACCTCTGCCTGGGATAGTGTCTTCTGGATTTCTGACAGTGATATTGATGGCTTTTCTAAGGTTACTTGTCTCTGGAATTCCAGTGATCCTGCATTACTACATTGATGATAGGTGATGGATTTCTGATCTTTTAGAAATGGTTATGAAGAAGGGAGGAATACTGTGGTTGCTGGAAATAGTTCCAAAGTAATCAGCATTTTATTTTCAAAACCCCAGCTCTTTGTTTGTTTCACATGCTGATAATTATTGTCATTTGCAGAAGAAGACAATCTGCAGAATTAAAGAAAAACATTTTTGATAATTGGGTTTTCCCAATTGGACACTAACCAGTAGAAATCACATCTGATTTTGTAGTTTTAGAATGCTTAGACTGAAGCAGCATGTTGTACACACCTCAGATATAAATCAAAATGCTGTTGCTTTGTTTGTCCTATGGGATTTGATCCCAAACCATTCATTGCATTTCAAACATCAGGTTTTGAAATATCTCAAAGAATTGGAACAGCGTTCAGATATAGAACGCAGGCAAGGTTGAAAGGAATCTCTTTCCAGTGTAATTATTAAGGAGGCTGCAATGAAACATTAATCATGAACAAAGATTGCCCAATTTCCCCTCCACAAGAGAATCTGTTGTTTCAGGCAACAATCCTACATTAAAGCAATTATGTAAATCTTCAGGCTTTTTAAAAAGATTTTTAAAAGACCCCAAAGTAATTCTTGGGATTTTTTTGCATTTGAAAATGACAAAGTTTGGATAAAATAGGTATACATGCTCTATTAGCAGCAACTCTTGGTGTCAGTTAGATACTTTATGAAAAATGTTCTTGGTATCAGCTTCCCCTCCACAAGAGAATCTGTTGTTCTCATTTCCTTAACCAGAACAAGTAGTCCTCAACGTACGATCACAACTGAGCCCAAAATGTACGTTATTAAGTGAGAAATTTTCTAAATGAGTTTTCCTTTTCTTGCACATTTGTTAAGTGAATCACTGCTAAGTTAATAACACAGTTGTTAAGTGAATCTGGCTTCCCCATTGACTTTGCTTGTCAGAAGATTGCAAAAAGGGATCATGTGACCTTGGGACACAGCAATGGTCATAAATATGAACCAGTTGCCAAGTATCCAAATGTAAATTCACATGTATCATTGGGATGCTGCAACAGTCATAAATGTGAAAAATGGTCATGAGTCATTTTTTTTCAGCGCTGTTGTAACTTCGGTCACTAAATGAACTGTTGTAAGTCAAGGACTACCTGTACTGCTTTCTGACATGCGATCTGTAGCTGGGGATAATGGGGTTATAATCCAACTCATCTGGGGAGAATGCCAAATTGTGGAAGATTTACCCAGATGACATCCTATAAAGATAGCAATCCTTTCTGTTGAAGCATTATTTCTATTTTGTACAGCAGCTTAATCTTGGAATGAGCTAAGGATGTTTATGACATCAATTTTCAGTGGCCTTTGACATATTCAACATCTGATGGCATGTTCGGAATATACATTGATACATTCATCAGCATATCTGTTTTTATAGACAATTATAGTGATGTAATATCTTTGCAAAATAGGCTAAAAATGTGGAAGAATTGGAATTTGTCATTCCTTATAAAATATAGATCCGCCTTAGAGATATCGATCTTATATTTGGAATTATATGATGCACCATGGAATTCTCTAAATATTTACATTTTTAAATGTGCCAGATTAATAGCAATGTGTAGGGAAACCTATAGATAAGTGCATACTCCATTCAAAAAGTTTACTCCATGATGTACCAGAATATGTATGCATGCATGCATGCATGCATGTATGTATTTACACAGTTATTTGATACTACCTGTATCACCATCTGAGATGTTGGATCTGATGTACAAATAATGGGAACCACTTACTCAGCAAAGGTCAAATAGAAAATATTAGAGAGCAGTGAAATGGAAAATATTACGCTACAGCAAAAAAGATTGGGTGACAAAGGAAAGACAAGATTTGATTTTTTTTTTTCATGTACAGCTTGACTTTGGAGAATGTCACTGTAATGTAGAGAGAAAAGAAAGGATATAAACTTACTTTTGATCATTCTCTTTTAAACTTCTGTGAATAGAAACTCATCTCAGTGTACAAAATGAGTTTTAAAAAAAATCTAAAGAAGAGGTTAGTACATTCTGATAATTCTTGAAGAGCTAATAATATGATGCTGTGAACATTAACCTGTAATTCCCCAGGGCTATGCAAAACCTCAGTCCAATCACCTAACTGAAGAAAAGCTATGACAACTTCCACCATCCTCCTACATGCACAAACCCCACATATTACAAGTGAAGCAACTGCATTATTCCTGATGCCTTCCATAACTATTCCAAATGGTAGCAGAGGTTTTCCATTGTTGGAAGAGTCTTCCTGCTCAGGCTCAGAAGCCTCTTCATGCTATTAGAAATGAGAGGTCCTTGGTGCTCTCTGAACTTGGTTGTTTTCTTTCAGATGTTTTATTATCCAAATTAGGTAATATCATCAATCAAGTTCAGAGAGGACCAACGCCCCTCATGTCAACTGAGCTACAAATATTCTCCTTTATTGGTACTATCAGAACTGCTGTCCCAGTCTTCAAGATGACACAAAGTGGCTCATCGAGGGAAACCACATTGCCTCTGAAACTCGATGAAGCAAATTGTATAGTCTCCCCAATGCAAATCCAGACCTCTTCAGACAGGGCCATAACTCCCAATCTGTCAATCACCCTAAGTGTACAGATTCAGGATTTGCACATCACACTAAGCTATGGCACTATACATAACCCATAGTGGCTTAATCCACACATACATAAAATCGTAAATCATGCATTACAAAATCAACATATGGATTTTTATGTTGTACACAACTGTAAAGTGTAACGAGCTGTAGGAATAATCTTAGGAGTCAGGAGAAAGTCCACAGCCTATAATCCAAAGGACAAATGGGGTAGAGAAAGCATCTCAGAATTAACCCTCCCTAATTTTCTGAAATTAAAGGCAGGGAAGAGCAGGCAATGGGTATGTTTGTGACCAGTGCCTGCAGGTTTATCTGAAATCTTAAGAAATTATAGAAGAATGATCCCAGATTCCTTTGAACAAGTGGTATCTTGCTGTTTTTTCTGGAGTTATCATGTCACTTCCTTTGAATCTCTAGGAGTGCTTTATTATTGGATGCTATATTTCAATATTAGTGGAAGAGGTCTTTTGATAAAATATTAGAACAATGTCTCCTTTCTTGGTAGCCAGCAGATGTGGATAAACTGTAGTTAACCACATTCTATTTTGTTAAGGAATGGTGGGTGTAGTAGCTGAACAGACTGGGGTTATGCGAAGTAGGGAAAGCTATATTTGGAGTCTACAGAGCAATGACGATGATGGGAGCTGTATTCCCCAGTTTTAAAATATATATATATTAGGCTTGAAATACAGGATAATGCTGTTTTCCCAATTTCTCAGTTAGAATTCGTAGCATTGTATCAGTGATACAGTGTCTACAATTCCATTTATAAAATATTGGAATAAGAGCAGCTTGGTGGCCAATAAAACAAATTGCCATTTCTGTTAATTAACTTAAGCTACTTTGAAGCAATAAAAACAAGTAGATCTTTTCTAATACAAATTTGGAAACTTTTGTATTTTGCAGGTACCTTGCCATTGTTCATCCATTGAAACCTCGGATGAATTACCAAACAGCAACCTGTCTAATTGCTTTGGTGTGGATCGTCTCCCTGATCATTGCAATACCATCAGCCTATTTTGCAACCGAGTCTGAACTATTCATGATGAAAAATCAAAAGAAGTTTTTCTGTGGACAGATTTGGCCAGTCGATCAGCAGATGTATTACAAATCCTATTTTCTTTTCATCTTTGGTGTTGAATTTGTTGGACCAGTTTTCACCATGACCCTCTGCTATGCCAGGATTTCACAGGAGCTTTGGTTTAAAACTGTGCCAGGCTTCCAGACAGAGCAGATCAGAAAAAGGCTTCGTTGCAGAAGGAAAACTGTATTGGTGCTCATGTGTATCCTAACTGCCTATGTTCTCTGCTGGGCACCCTTCTACGGCTTCACAATTGTCCGTGACTTCTTCCCCACTATCTTTGTGAAGGAAAAGCATTACTTGACAGCCTTCTACATTGTGGAATGCATCGCCATGAGCAATAGCATGATAAACACCATGTGCTTTGTGACAGTCAAGAACACCACCATGAAATACTTCAAGAAGATTATGCTGCTTAGGTGGAGGTCCACCTACTATGGATCCAAAGCTAGTGTAGATATGGACATCAGAACCAGCGCAATGCCCATCACTGAGGAGGTGGACTGCATTAGACTAAAATGAAATATTGACACATATTGTCTCACAGCCAAGGTTCCATAGCCTCATTCACTCCCCGCTTTGCTTTCTTTTCTTCTGTTTTAATGTGTCAACATTTACCAGGGAAGTTGCTGTCCAGCAGAGCACAGACTGAACAAGATCCCTGAAATGCTCCAGAAAGCACAACACTGGGGCACAACCAGCTTTATCACTGTCATTCCACTTTGTTGTGATTCAGTTTCTCTGGTTTGAAATTATATCAACTGTATATCTAGGCTGGAAATCAGAAAATGATTTGGAAAAAATGGGATTATTTTTGATAAGATTTTTTCTTGACTCTCATCAAAAAAACCCATTACTTCATATCAGGACCGAGGCAAACAACATGTTTGATCATGCCATGTGTAAGACAAAGAAAGGCAAGGAACTTTTTATTATCAGCCCATTGTTATGGATCAATGGGCTTCAAAATGTACCTTATATTATCAGAACCTGCCCAAGCAATTCTGATACTGTGATAAGTTCCTTTAAAATGGACACTGGAATGGCTGAGATTAGTTGAATTTTCTGTAAAACGTCTGCTCTTTTCTTTGTAATAGTATCCTTTTATAGTATCAGTAATTTCCCTTTCTTGCAGAAATCTTGTAGCCTATTGATGTTTATAGATGTATGGATGAGATGTTTTTATTCCTACTGCAGGCTTGACATAGTTGCTATACTTTCTCTCGGTCAGCTTCTTCCAGTTTCTCAAATCTATTTAACTTGTATTTATGTTAGGGAAAAAGAAAGCAGAACCTCTATATTTGGAAAACACAGGGTTTTTATCATTATTATGGTCATCTTTTTATTTTTACGTATTTATTTATTTATTTAAATGTATAGGCTGCCTAACACTGTTCTACCATAACTTTGATGTGATTGTTGCTTAAAGCAGTGGTCACCAACTGGTGGTCCTTGGACCACTGGTGGTCTGCATGGAAATTTTGGTGGTCCACAGAAAAAGTATTTGCATTTTTATATTGCACTAAATCAGGGGTCCTCCAACTAAGCCCCCTGGGATGGATAAGTGCAAGAACACTTGTGTTGCTGCAGAGAGTCTCCCTCTTTGTGGACTTTTTGTATGGGTCAGAGGGGGGCAGAAATTCTGATTTGGGGTCTGCTTCGGCCTCCTGGTGCAGGGCTTTGGGTGAAGGCTGGAGGGAAGTGCTGCTGGTGGTGAAGAGCCAGAGAGCCTTATTCCAGTGGGAGTGCATCATGGCCTGGAACTGGCTGACTATCTCAACCCTCTGAGCCTCCAGATGCTGGCACCTGGCCTTGCACTCCCGCAGGTCTTCCCTCTGCTTGGAAAACCTATGCTTGTAATCCTCAGTGAGGTGCTTCTGCTGAGCCTCCTCCTTGGTCAGATCCAATTTGAACTTAGCTGTTTTGCCAACTCTTTCTTGTGGTGGCTGCTTAGTTCCAACAACTGCTTCCTGTTGGGGCCCTAAGGAGCCTGGGTGGGGTGGCGAGGAGTGGCTGGGAAGGGAGGGGTGAGTAGAGGCTGGCAAGGCATCTCTTGATGTGAGTGATGAGTTGGCCAAGCTCACCCAGTCACATGACCACCTAGCCACGCCCACCCAGCTGGTCATTAGGCAGATCATATCAGTGGTCCACAGAATTTAAAATTATGAATTTAGTGGTCCCTGGGGCTTAAAAGGTTGGTGACCCCTGATTTAAAGTGATCTAACAAGCAGCTACATAACTATATAAGAATCCCTTTGTATTAAAGTACTTTAGAATGAACTTCATATTGCCTTGTGAACCATCGGGGGTTTTTTTTGGTTTTTTTTTAGATGCCCTATCTTTTTCCAGAGCTTTCTAAAACCCAACTTGGTTCAAAACAGCTCAAAAGGGAAGGACTTTCTGCCTCCCTCTAATTCAAGTGCTGACTAGAAGGCAGTCAATTATGCTTGTGGTACCCAGATAGAAAGAAAAGCTATAGAAATCAGTTAGCACACATGTACGTACTTGGGAAAATTGAAAATATATTCCTGGATAAATATAATTCACAGAATAAACTGGGAAAGCTGGAAAAAGCCCAAACGTTGTGCATTTTATGTAAGGTGCAGATACAGTACTCCTCTAGTCTTTCTTACAAATATTTACCACGACTTGAAAAATGCAAAGTACACATTGCAAATCTGAAACAAAGAACAAATGTTTTCTGATCCCTACTATTCTCCTGAAACCAAAATGTCCTTTCCTCTCCCAAAATAATGCAGTCAAGAAAATCAGGGAACTTCCAGACTATTGTGAACCGGCCTTGCTGAATATGACCAACCTCCTGATGAGTAGACTTCAATTCCCAGAATTCCCCAGCTAGCCTGTATCGATGGGTGTAAGGTGGCAAGTGGCAAATACATCCTGCCCACTAAGCATGATGCTATAATGCATGAACGATGAGGCAATGCTTGCATCATAATTTCACAATGCTTGAACTGATACTTACGCCTTTAGCATAGCCATGGCTAAGCAATTGGGGAGCTGAAATCCCACCCATTTGGAGGGAGCCCCAGATTGGGCAAAAGAGTTTGGGCTTCATCCAGTGGGGGCTGTTGCGTGGTCGCGAAGATTGGGGTGAACCCTTAGCTTTGAACCCTGACTGGCCCTGCCCACCCTTGTGCTAAGCTATCCATTTATAACTAACTTTCTGGCTCGTTCTCTCCCCCCTCGCTGCCCAGTTGAGTTTCGCGCTGCCTCTGCTTTACTCACCTGAGCTGCCCGAGTTGATTACCTGCTTCTTGGAAGCTCCATTTCACTCCCAAAGGGGCGCGTGTGTGCTCACAACCAGCGAACCACTTGTTAATGTAAATGCAGCCCACCTCTGGCTTCATCCCCATTGTCTGCAGGGTTAACACTTAGTAAGAGGAATCCTCACAGACTATCTACTCTGAGATTTCTTCAGGACAATTTATAAGGCATTAACAACATCTTCAGCTTAGAAGTTTACTTGAAAGAGACAGTAATTTTGGATGCCCTGAAAAGAAACAGGTTTGTAATTGAATAGTTGGGAAGCTCTAATTATTGTAACATTCCTACACTTCCCTCCAAATAATATCATTCCAGGCTAACTCTTCGAGTGTAAGAAGAGATGGTCAGTTCTAGAGTATGATCTTTGTTAGTGTGATACTCTCTTTCCATATAGACAAATATATGGAGGTTTACTCAAAGTTATCCCATAAAACGTACTGGAACTTGCTCCAAAATTAAGTTGGAGTAAACTACTAGGAGCTAATTATAGGCTCAATTGGCTCTAATTATTAAATGCTTTGACCACACTGTTGTGCAACCCACACTGACAAACTCTGCATAAATGTCCACAAAACCAGTGTCATTAGGTTCATCATACTCCTTTGAGGAATCCACATTTTGGAAACAGACAATAGCAATCAATGCGGGCCTGAATGCAAATCAGGATAGTTGGTTTCATTTGTTAGGATTTGAGAATTTCATATTGTACTGGTACAAACATTGGTCATTTTGTAAAACTAGTTTTGATGTCAAGTGGAGCTTTTGTACATTGGTCTTATGTATTTATGAATCAATGTGGGAAAGGAGGTTCACAATAAAATGTTTAAGATCTGACAACCTGCAAGAGATTTATCAATAGATTTTAAGGCTCATTTGAAAGGGATTTATCTCAAATACACGTGTTTTCCACATTTTCTTCATTCTTGCCCCCTGATAATAGCAATTTCTTGATGAAATTGGTCCCCCCTCAAATCTAATTTTATCTTACATAGGGAAAGTGGAACAAGTCATCTCTATTTGACTCTATGAGTACACCAACAGAGATGTACAACTCATCTTCATACTGTATTGTCTTCATCTAGTAATATGCAAACAGCTGGTCATCTCACCCACGCTGCAAAAGGAATAATTCAATATCTTTCTGATCTCTCCTCCAACCCCACACTGGCCAATATTAGAAAAAACTATCTTATCGGTTCTATTTCAGCTTTCTTCTTCAAATCCCACCTGCAGCTCTAATTTGAAAAAGCGTAGCTATGCTATTTGTCAATAGAAAAGGCACAAGGCACAAGAAAAGAAAGGAGTCTTGTGTTAGGTTTCAGATTTATTGCAGCTTTATTATGAGAATTATTCAAGGCACAAAGTACTTGCCTCAAGTGTGTGTGTTTGTGTGTGTAAAGAAAGAAATAAGATTCAAAAATAATATAGGTAAATATATTCTATGATAATAAATATATGGAAGTAAAAACACGATACTTATAGGGGTCTACAAGAGACACCACAAAACTTGCACCACAGCATCATAATACAAATACTATAGTATTTGTATTACTATAGACATCAGACGTCAGGACTCAAGGATAAGGTACATGTCATCCTTTTTCTATCATCAAGACAAAGGCATATAGCAGTGGCTAGCCTTAAAAATACTTAAGCTAACGGTAACACTAACTTTCTAGCTTTGGATTCATTTAGCAGTGGGAGAGATCATAGGAACAATGGTTCAATTAAAATCTGTTTAATTAATGGTTCAACCATGGAACTAATTACACAGAGAAACGGGAGTTTAGATGTGTTCAAGTAGAAACTGCATAGCATCCATCATGGTGTAGGGGCTAATTTAAACACTTATTCTTCCTTATTACCCATCTGTACTCTTGCCCCAAATCCCCAACTTAGGAATTAAGTTTAAACACTGTACGTGTATTTGGAATTTTGATATATCAAACCTAACATACACAAACACAGCTAAGCAATACAAATTATGAAAACTATACTGTACTGATAAACAATATAATAAAACCTATGCTTAAGCCAAGGTCTTATGCTTCATGCATGATGATACAGTTTTTTGTCAGAAACATATGTACGTATGCATGTATTGAAATGTTTTTTCCCAGTCACATCCTTAGATCAGAGTGATATGCCCTGGAGTTCTATTAATACTTCACCCAAAATCCATCTCCCAACAGCACATAAAACATGTACTGATAAGATCTCTGAAATGCAGCCTTCTCTCTTCAGTCATGCATAGCAAACACAGATAGCATAGCATGTTATATCCATAACTACCTATACCACTGCATTCTGGATTAATTGAAGCATCTGGTTGGTCCAAGGGCAGTCCCATGTAGTATTACAGTACTCAATACAGGAGGTTACCAAGCCATGAGTAACCATAAGCGAGACTTCCTGATTTTGAACTGGTGCAATGAGAGCAGAATTTTGGAGAAAAGCCCTCATGGCCATGGCTTCCACTTGCTCTTTCAACAAGAGTTAGAGTCTAAGAGAACCTCCAAATTGTTCATCCTTTTTATCTAGGGAACTTCAACCCCATCCAAATTTAAAGAAGGAGAATCTCTGGGATTTGGGAGATTCCAAAACCCATAATTACACTGATTTGCTTGGGTTAAGTCAAAACTTATTCTTTCCCATCCTAACCTTCTCAGCCTCCAGACACAGGGAAATTATTTTGATGACCTCAATTGGTTCACCGCGGGGGTGGGGGTGGGGTATAAAAGAAAATCATTCATAAATTGACGATGTCTGATTTCATACTAATCATACTAATCATAGCAGTGGTTTATTTATTTATTAATCATATTTATAAAACACCTATCTCACCTCTACATGATAGCAGGCAGTTTACAGGTTTAAAAAATTCCATTAAATCTTTATAAAAAACAAACATTAAATGTTAGAGAGAATGCTGAAGGTTTCCCATAGAAGTTAAATAGGAATTGAGGGAGGAACCCACAGAAATCGCCCATGCTAACATCAGCTGCAATCAGCCCCAACTTCCACAGCATTATGTTTCTTAATCACCGAAGCCAGGACAGAAAGACATATAGTATTACTACCAAGACATGCTGCCACTGATACCTTAAAAGGACAACATACAAATACCATTGTGCGTTGACCAGATCTTTAAAAAAAAGAAATTTATCCCCTTTGAATATTAGTCCTGCACCATCTTCCAGTTTCCTTGACTAACACCATCTGGGATGATCCATTAAAAAAAAAAACTCTTCAAAGAGAATATTCATTTCCTCATAATTAACCAACCTATCCCCAGCAGGTTATTCACCGTAGGCAGAAATGTTGACTGCTGTTATAGCACGATACTCCAACATCAGCCCAAAGGAGCATTTAGCAGCTTTTACTAGGAAGAAGTGCTTATTAATAAAAGATTGCTGAATGAATATGTGCGAGAAAAAGAGCGAGAACATGAATATACATTTGGGTTTGTGTTGTGTAATTGCCACCAGTTGCTTGTAAGCTGCCTTGAAAAACATTTGATTGCAAGAGCAAAATACTTGAACACGTCAATATTTTGACATTCAAAGCACTCCTTCTAGACATTACCAGACTTATCGTCAGATGTGAGAATATGCACTCCAATGCGTATAAAGATATAGAGAAAGTGTTTTGATAAAAGCTGCTTTACAAATGTTTTTTCCTGAAAAATGGCAATAAATCTTCCATAAGAAAGAAAGGTTGCCATTTTTCTTGATTATTTTCACTGCAGTAATTCAGAACTCAACACTGGGCATGTTGACATTATTGTATTATGTACCTGATCGCCCAGGCTGGTTTTGGTAGGTTTTTGTTTTCTTTTTGTTTTGCAAGAAATGCAGAAACAATAGCAAATTCTAGGGAAGGGTACAAAAACATGTTTTTAATTCTCTTTCCCTTTGCCTACTGGTTATTTTTTAAAAAAAGTTACTTTCATATTATGCTCAATTCCTGGTGACCTCATAGACATACCCATGTGTTTCTTTCTCCCCCCCACCCCACCCCAGCTGCATCAAAATGTTTTTATTGCTTTTTTTCCAGCGTCATTTTTCAACGTCCCAGCCTACCTGGGACCTTTAGGTGGCCTCCCATCTGAGTAATATCATTTCTGGTCCTGCTTAGTTTTTCAAGATCAGCCAAGGTCAACTAGATGCTGCCATTTCCTGAATATAAAAGGTTGTTTGTCAAATCAACTCTTTTGATTCCCATTTTGTTGAAAGAAGGAGAATCTATAAAGGGCTGGGTGGTGATTTTTTTGCTTGCAGCTAACATCACAAAGAAATAGTAATCAAGCTTAAGTTTGTTGTAGTTTGAAGGACAAAAAGAAAGTCAAGACATTTGTCCCCCCCCCCCCATCTAAACAATCATTGCTTTCCATGATTTCTCAGCAATCTTCCTTTCAGTCATACAAGAATGAGACAGATTCTAAAGGAGCACATATTGTATATTTAGACTCAACTTCCAGCCTTCGGTATTTAAAAGGATACACTACTTTCCATTTACAATGTATTTGAGCTAAATATACTCACTGATGCAATATACATTGCTCCCAAAATAAGCTTCTAATATTTTTAAAGCTGTGCCCTAATAAATTAAAATATGTTTAGGATGTTTGCCATAGTCCTGAGCTCTGTCACATTGCCCTTCTACAGCCCAGGTGTATACAGTGGCAAAACCCAAGAGGGAATATCATATACCTGCTGGAGATAAATAATGCAATTGTGGTGTAAAATAATAATATGGCCAAAATAAACATGACAGGGAAATCATTATGTTTAGGCCGGTGGTTCCCAACCTATTTTTGACTATACATCACCTAAGAATATCTAAAATCCTGATGCCTCCGCCCTGTGACATATAATTCAATTGCCCCCCTGTGGGCATGGGCCCCACATTGGGAACCAGTGGTTTAGGCTCATGATCATTTATTAATGGTGTCAAGAAAAAGACATGTCATTCTGAAATATATTGCTGCAGATTATCATAAATTATGGTGGTATGTATCGTTTGTTAAACCTGATCATCTTTTGTGCCAGGGTGATGTTTATTATATCTACCATTCTTTATTTATATATTTTATTTAAAACATTTTAAATAGCCCTCCATTTTTAAATGAACTCTGGGTGTCTGCCAATCCATAATGAAAACAATATTAATATGAAACAAAATAATACATATATCTATTCAAATCATAAATATTAAAAACTTGGCACCACAGCTAAGCTTCCACATGCAGTCCATTGTTAAATCCTATTCCCCACCTCATCCATTCATTTTCACAGGACCTGGCTGGGCAAGATACCAATTGGTTAACATTTTTGTATATTGACAATGTTAGGTCTTCAGAGCAAAAACAGTGTTTTATAATATTTGATTATACAGGGATGTGTCAGGAAATGTTACGGTGTATGAATATCATTTTAAGCCAGCATATGTTTTTTAAAAAAAGTTCTCCTGGTTTGGAATTTACATCACAGAGCTGAGAAAAAAATTGAAAATTCTGAAAACACCTCAGCTTTTTTTTCTTTCCAATAAAGAGTTTTATAACACAATAAGGGAAGGATATTGTTTTCTAGACTTTCTATATTAAATATAGCTTATATATTTATATTAATTTTATTTTCAGCCTCTTGCCGGCACTTTGTCATTTTGCCCTATCACTACATCACTTGAATGCTCATAAATGACACTTTTATTGCAGCAAGATTATTACATGCACAAAGATGGAAAATTAGTGAAATATCCAGAATGGAGGAATGGATCGTGGAGATGACAGAATTAGCAGAAATGGCAAAACCTATTTGGTCAGGGATAAAAGAGTATGATAGCCAGCCTGGTGTAGTGATTGAGGTACTAGGCTAGAAACCTAAGAGTGTGAGTTCTAGTCCCACTCCATATAGACTTGCTATGAGTGGGGTCTAGAATTTTGATTTATCCATCATTTATCCATCAATAAATAGGTTTCCACAAACAGAAGGTACCTCTTTTGTCCCTTACAATTCTAAATACAGGAGGAAAAAGAAAAACAACTGGCTGAAAATGTTATCTGTGGCTGTTAAGGGTGGTTGGAGAAGACATTCAGATGGTCTACGATATCTTGTAGTTTGTATGTAACCCAGGTTGCCCAACCCTGCCCTAAGACATTTTTTCCCGTGTTGAATGTCTCCTACCACTGAAAAGCTTGTTTTAAAATCTAGTCCATTTCCCTAAAATCTAGTCTTAGTTCCATTTTCCATTCTAAAATCTAGTCTATTTCCATTGATTTATTCTTGCCCCCCAAACCAACCCACTTCATCTTCTACACAACACCAGTACAGCTCTATTAAAAACACTATGGGAATCCACTTCCCTTTTCTAGCCTACCGTTGACAAACAATTAAGACAGCATGTAAATTTGTTGGCAGTATATCTACCCCCTGAACAGCAGAATCAACAGAGAGAAAGAACGTTGGTCTTACCTGAACGTGTCTTTTCAGTGGATGAGAGGGAGGGGTTACTGCTCCTTTCCCATTGGCTCCCAGTTTCCTCGATGTCAAGGACTGTGCCTGCAAGAAAACACAAGGAACCTCCCCGCCCTCCCCTCTGGCCCTACCTTAAACTGACTAGGGCGGGTCGTAACCCCTCCCTCTCGTCCACTGAAAAGACACATTCAGGTAAGACCAACATTCTTTTTCCAGTGGACTAGAGGGAGGGGTTACGCTCGGGACATACCCAAGCTGAGTCCCAGGGAGGGAAAACTAGGGCCTAGGGGGAGAGTCAGCCACCACCCTCTGCAGAATCCTACACCCAAAAGATGCTTCCAACAAGGCAAAGGCGTCCAAACGGTAGTGTCTGATGAAAGGGATCGGAGATGACCAAGCTGCCGCCTGGCAGATGTCCTCGAATGGAGCCCTAGTGGCCCATGCCACAGTGGTAGCAGCGCTTCGAGTGGAATGGGCCGTGATGCCTACCGGAGGAACCTGACCAGACACCTCATAGGCCGTCACTATTGCCTGCCGAAGCCACCTACTGATTGTGGCCGAGGACACCCTGGCCCCTAGAGATCGTGGTTGGAAGGAAACAAAAAGGGCCTCTGATCTGCGCACCCCTGCCATCCGCTTGAGGTAATGCGCAAAGCGCGGCAGATGTCCAAACAGTGCCAGGGTAGCTCCCTGTCGTGTGACAGGGCCAGACAAAAATTAGGTAAAATGATTTCCTGTGCCCTGTGGAACAGGGTTTTACTTTAGGAAGAAAGGCGGGGTCCAGGCGAAGGTCCACCCTATCCTCGTGAAAATGGCAGAGATCGTCCCTTGACGACAGAGTGGCCAGTTCTGAGATACGTCTGGCCGACATAATTGCCACCAGGAACGCCACCTTGAAGGACAGTAATCGAAGGTGTACTGTTTGGAGGGGTTCAAACGGCGCTCCCGTTAGGGCCTTGAAGACCAGGGGAAGATCCCAGGTTGGGAACCTATGAATAGGAGGAGGTCTGAGATTTGCTGCCCCCTTCAGGAATTGCTTGATCAGGGGAAAATGGGAGAGGGGGTGGAAACCCTCCCCCCCCCCAGGACGGTGGACAAGGCACCCACTTGGCGCCGAAGGGTGTTGTGAGACAGGCCACCATCTAGGCCTTTCTGTAGAAATTCCAGAATGTTGGCTACCGTGGCCTTAATGTGGCTGCGACCTAGAGGGGCACACCACCTGACAAACGCCGACCAGGTGGAATTATAGATACGTGTGGTCGACGGCCGCCTAGCAGCCTGAATGGTTTCTATGACTTTGGAAGATAGATCAGCCTTCCTCAGGAGGCACCGCTCAAGTGCCAGGCGGTCAGGTGGAGCCACTGGGGTTCCGGGTGGATCAGGACCCCCTGGCACAAGACAATCTCCTCCCAAGGAATCCTCCATGGTTGGGAAATGGAAAGCTGTGCCAAGTCCGCAAACCATGGTCTCCTGGGCCAATAGGGGGCCAGCATGATGATGTGAGCCCTCTCAGTCACTACCTTCCTGATGGGATAAGGGGAATGGGAGGGAAGGCGTAAAGGAGTCCTGGTGGCCAGTTGCTCCTGAGGGCTTCCGTTCCCTCCACGGCCCAAGTCTGGAATCGGGAGAAGAATATCGGGAGCTGCATGTTGGATGGAGAGGCAAACAGGTCCACTTGGGGGGTGCCGAATCTCAGGCATATCTTTTGGAATAACTCTAGAAGCAGTTGCCACTCGCTGTTGCCGAGTCGCTCCACTCAGCCAGTCCACCTGATGGTTGGATTCCCCTGATATATGCTCCAACGTCAGGGATGCCAAGTGCTTCTCCGCCCATGAGCTTAACTTCAGGGCCTCTAGCCAGAGGGCCCGGAAATGTGTACCCCCCTGATGATTTATGTGGGCCTGTCTGTGAGGAGGAGCACATGCCGTCCTTCCACCTGGCCCCTGAAATGTTGGAGGGCCAGGTGGGCTGCCTTCAGCTCCAACCAATTGATGTTGTGGCGGAGATCTTAGGCTGTCCAACGTCCCTGTCACTGCGTTAATTGGTTTGTCAACTTGAGCTTATATTCTGAGTTATACAGTAGAAATGTTTCTTATCTGACAATGATTAATGCGCATGTCTCATAATACGTCACACATTCTTTACTTTTCTTCTGATCTTCTGTTCGCCTGCCGAAGGAGGTGGGCAACATAGCTCTTGCCAAAATGTAAGATCTAGATAGTAAGATTTGTATTATTATTTATTGTATATTAAAGTTGTTTATTAGAACATGCCCCGGGTTTTATTTTTCTGCTTATTCGGAAATATGCTACAAGGAATGCCAAGATCCAACACCTCATTAATTTTAGGGGGGAACTCCCCCTCCTTCACAGTCCCTGTGCCAGAATGGAACTCATCAAGGACCCCCACCCGAACAGACTTGCGTCTGTTGTCACAGTCACTCTGTCCGGTTCCCAAATTGCACATCCCCGCTGCAGGGCCAGGGAGAACCACCACTGGAAGGACATCCGGACTTCTGCTGGGAGGCGGAGGGTTCGAAGGGAGTTGCTCATTTTCCTTTTCTGGTAGGGGATCAGGATCCACTGGAGGGCCCGTAGATGAAGGCGGGCCCAGGGAACTATCCTGATGCAGGAGACCATCTTGCCAAGTAACTGAGACAAGGTCAGGATGTAAACTGACCAACTTCTGCGAACCATGGTTGCCAGTTGTTGGAGGCTGGCCAGATGGTCCGGGGAGAGCTGTATTATCCCTGTCACTGAGTCTATGACTGTTCCCAGGTGAAGAATTTGTGTGGACAGGGAAAGGTGACTTTTGGGAAAATTGACGGAAAATCCCACTGCCTGAAGACTCTGAATGGTGAGATGAAGGTGGGATATTGCCTGGGGAAGGGATCCTGCCTGAACCAAGACGTTGTCTAGGTAGCATTGGAGTCTCACCGGCGTTGCGGGAAAGTGAGCCGCGAATGCCACCAGAACCTTTGTGAAGGTGCGAGGAGCTGAGGCCAGAGCAAAGGGAAGGGCCCGGTACTGATAGTGGGGGTCCTCATGAGAGAACCTTAGATACCTGCGATGAGCTGGCAGAATTGGAATGTGGAGGTAGGCCTCTGTTAGGTCTACCGAGGCCAAATAATCCCCCCGACGGATGCCCTGGAGGATGGATTTGAGGGATGACATTTTGAAGCGCCTGTAGACTAGGAATTGGTTCAGATGCTTGAGGTCCAGAATTGCCCTCCAGCCCCCCGAGCTCTTCGGGACCACGAACAGGTTGGAGTAGTGGCCCAGGCCTCGTTCCGTAAGAGGAACTGCTTCTACCGCCCGGATCTCGAGAAGATGTTTTATTGCGAGATCCATCAGGCGGTGACGCTCCGGATCCCGAGAGGGAGGGAACTTTCTGAAGAGCTTCGGGGGGAGTGGAGAGGAACTCCAACCTGAAGCCGTGTCGAACGGTGGTTCTGACCCAGGCGTCTGTGGTGATCTTGTCCCACTGAACCACGTAGAAGGCTAGACGGCCGCCTATGGGAAGACCCGGATTTGAGTCATTTCCCCCTGCGGAAGGGGCGGCTGCCCCCCCCCCCACGAAAGGGCTGCCTGGACTGGCCCTTGTACCTATAACGGTCCTGGTAGGGCGGGCGTGGAAATTGTCTGTCAGACCTAAAGGAGTTGTATCTCTGTTGGTGATCGTGTTCAGGGGCTCTATACGAGGTCCTGCGGTATGGATTAGGACGGGATTCCGACTTTTTGGGCATGGATGGGAGTACCTTATTTTTATCCTTATTTTTAATCAAAATGGGATCTAGGGCCTCCCCAAAAAGGTTGGGGCCTGTGTAGGGAGCCACCACCAAGTTCCACTTGGTTTTATTGTCCATCTGCCAACTGCAGAGCCACAGCAAGCAACGGGAGGTGACTGAAGTGGCCAGGGCACTGGAGGCAAATTTTACTGCATCCAGAGTAGCGTTGGCCGAAAATTGAGAGGCAGCTATGATCTTTGTTATGTCCTGATGGAGGCGCTCATCCTGGATCGGGATGTGATCCTGGAGCTGGCGGAGCCACATAACTGTCGTTCGGTTAAAGTAACAGGCTGCCGCCGCTGATTTGACTGCCCAGGCAGAGGTATTAAAGTTCTTACACAAGGTAAGTTCCGCCCGTTTGTCCTCTGGCTTCATCTTATCAGCAGCATCCACAGAAACCACCGGGGAGGAGGCCACCAGTGCTGCTATTGGGGAATCAATAGCTGGTAATTGCAGGGCCTGAGCAAATGCCTGTTCTACATTGTAGAAACGGCGATCGTTGCTGCCCAGGTTGGAAAAATTGGAAGGGCGGGCCCACTGTTTTTTTACTACTTCCAAGAACAGAGGGGGAGCAGGGATCTCTTCCTTGTTTGTTGCGGTATTAGAAAACATAGCCATGTCAGGGTCCCTAGGTTGAGAGACAGTAGGGTCCCCAGTCCCAATCTTAGTGGTCTTCCTGGCCTTATGTAATAGAGTTTTAAACATAGCCTGTGGAAACAGACCCGTAGATGAGGGAGGGTCAGGAAGAGCAGAATCCTCGTTATCCGAGAAGCCCATGTCATACGTGGTTGTCTGCCCCCAGGAAGGAACCTTCACTGACCATGGAGGGGGATGTAGCCCTGGGGTGTGGTGGTTTGTAAAAGCTCATAGCCCTGCTGTGAGTTGCCCTGTCCCTCTGGGCAATGCCACGCGTGATGGCTGCAGAAATGAGCCTTTTAATGCTTTCAGGCAGAAGATCTAGATCTTCCAGATCTTCCTGTAATGGGCCTGGATCCTGTGGGGCTAGGCTCATTGAGAAATGGTAAGCCCTGGAGGGTTCCTCCAAAGGATCCACATCCTCCCCCCTTACTGGTGCAGGGGAGGCAGGAGGAGAAGGGGAGATTCCCTGTCTAGCATGTCTATGAGAACTGGAAGTGGGGACAGAAGGTGAAGAAGGGCTGAATCCTCTAGAAGGAGGGCCTGACTGGTTGGAAGAGGGCCTGATTGGGGATCTGGACCTTGATCTGGGCCTGGTGGACTTAGCCTGCCTTTCCGCCCTTGCAATGGTCTTGTCCAAGGCCTTCTGCCTTCTCAATTCGTCCCTTGCAGTCGCTCTGGAGGGGTGCTTGGGCACTAAGGGCTTGGACGCAGCGGCCCTGGTTCTGAGTATCTATCTGAGTGGTCATCCCTGTCTTCCATAGAGGCCTCTATGGATGCCTGAGGGTTGGATCTTGCCGCCATCGCCCCACTCACGTCTCCAGATGCCAGGCCTCTGTCGGTTCCTGATGGTCTCTGGGCCTGCGGGAGCTGAATTTGCTGCCTGCCTCGATTTATTGTGATGCAGAACAATGGGGCCCACGTGGTTGCTTGCAGCCTGCCAACATGTAGCGATTCCAAAATGGCCACCGGAGCTCCGAACGCACCTTCCCAGGGTGGCCGCTGCTTGAATAGCGCGCCACGGCTCTCCTGCGCTCCTCCGAGCTGCCCGCAGCTGCGACTAGAGAAATTAAGGTGCCGCGGCTTGTCTTTTGAACGCCACAGCCCCTTTTAGCTGGGGCGGTGCCATATAAGGCAACAGCTGAAGCTGGCGGCAAAGCGGAGCTGTCTTTGCTTTCGCGTGCTTCCTTCACGCCGGCAAGCCTTATCCCTTCCTTAGTGGCTTTAGCGAGGCTCAGCAAGCTCCCAAGGCTGCTTCTCGAAGCCCGTCACCCCCACTGGCCTGGGGGTATGAGCACGGTTCCTGGCCCGCGGAGAGGGAGGGGAATGCCCCACGGGACTCTCCCAGTCCGCACGGGGCAGAAAGGACTATTCCTTGGACCGCAGCTGATATAATTTAGAATTTGGAATATCCAATCAATCGAATTTCACAGATAAATTATTTCATATTTTGGAAGTTTCCTACCTAAGAGCCAAAGCAGTGCTTGGACCAAAAGACTGAGAGGAAACTGGGAGCCAATGGGAAAGGAACAGTATTTAAGAAGTTTCCCCTCAGTCTATGGACCAATCAGGCTGTGACAAAACCCGAGCGTAATCCCTCCCTCGAGTCCACTGGAAAAACAAAAGAACACAGTGCCCTGATTTCTGTTTATACCCTGAAACAAATTGTATGCTAAGTCCCATCCTAGGCAGAAGTGAGTTTAATCATTTATATAAGCAGCCATGCTTCCTGTAAAGCATCATACAACTGATAACTGAGGGCATCACCTGAATAAATTCCCATTCAATATACAGTACACACTATAAAAATAAGCATCAAGTACTTGTTTTTCAGATATCTGTGCTTTTGCAGATGTTTGGCAATATTCTTTCTCCTGCGAATATCAGTACATATTGAAAAAAAGCTTAGTTATGCCTACTCTCTGTATATAGGGAGTATCTTCCATGGAACTATGAATAGAAGCAAGTGTCTACCGGACTCATCCTCCTTTACATTACTGTAATCAGATGAAAGCTTGGAAAGGAAAGCAAGTCAGTTTATGGAGAGTTAACATTCAGAGAGAAGCAAATAACAGCTATGGATCTCTTAGGATGCGTACTATACTCCCAACCCTCTTGCTTTAAGAATTTTTTGAGATAGGTCAGTGAAAATTTTATAATACATTTTCTTCTCATTTTCTCCTGTATCTTTTGGCACCAAGTTGTGGTCCATGGAGAACCATCAAATGGTCCATCATAGCTTTCCCCAAATCATAATGAGTTGGCTGTTCACAGAATTATCAGTGGCTGAACAGAGGTTCATTGAAACATACAAATGATAATCCCAGTAGCACTATAAGTAATGCAGCGTTGTATGCTTCATTAAATTTCTTCAAGAAGGGACTGATGAATTTACTAAAAAGCTCTCTGTATAAGGAGAGGGGAAGTTAGGGGCTACAATATCACCATAATGACTATTACATGGCACAAAAGAGATACAGAAAACTCTCTTTGTAGCCATTTCATGATTGCTTGGGGTTTTGCAGCTCAGAACTACTAGTCCTAGTTAGCAGTGATGTTTAGAAAGTTCAACTTCATCTGAAGCTAATCTTTGCCTAGTTCTCAATATGTCACATGTCAGTCAGTGTTGCTGTAGAATGCATAATACCGGGCTGACTCTTTAGTTTAGTTTAGGTTAGGTTAGGTTAGGTTATTGTCATTGCACCTTGTACAATTTTTTATTATTTATTATTTATTATTTATTTATTTATTTATTTATTTATTTATTTATTATTTATTTATTTATTTATTTATTATTTATTATTTATTTATTTATTTATTGTTTATTTATTCATTATTTATTTATTATTTATTTATTTATTTATTTATTTGACTTCTAGACCGCCCCCTCTCCCCGAAGGGACTCGGGGCGGTGTACAGGTACAAAATTAAGACCATACAATCGATAATAAATATAATTAAAATCGGATTAAATGAAATTAAATACCATCTTCAGTGTTCATTATAAAAATAAAGCACAAACGACTTCCGGTTCCGGCTGCGGTTCGCGACAGGCATGCCTTGCACGCCCCGCACGCTCCTGGTGGGCTCCCCCTTGATTGGGGGGCACAGGAAGCCTCGTAGGGACTCCTGCTGAGGGGGCGGCTTAGCGGGGGGCCTCCTGTGTCGGCGGCGGCCAGGGGGGGCTCCCCGCATCACCCTAGGCATCGGGAGGCAAAAGGGGAGGCGCTTCTGCGTCTTCGCGTTGAGGCAGCCGGGTGAAACTGACGATTCGAAGGACGCAGTTACAATGCGGTGAGATGGAGATTCCCCCCGTTCCCTTTTATGACTGAAGGAAAAACAAAAAGATTGTCAGCTCTTTAGAAAAAACTTTCAACCCATTTCTGGGAAGTGTGACTGGAGGGAGGGGGATTCCCCCCCCCTTGGACAAGCGGCTTTAAACTGCTCTCTGCCCCCAGAGGAGGAGGAGGAGGGGGAGCTCTGGAATGAACTCACGTTCAGAGCAAACAGCAGATTTATTTTACTGCAATTGTGAAAATGAGGTGATGATCTGTTTCTTTTTGAAAACTTTGAAAACTTTTGGTTTGTTGCCTTCTGATCCCGGAGCTGGCAGGGCAAGATGGCACACTTCCGTTGTCTTCATGCACCTTGAAATTTGACTCCACCCACAGAAACTGCTGGAATTTTGTCTTTGTCTCCGTGACACTCAGACATATCTCTTGTTATATTTTATCCTGGACTTGGAACAATGGATTTTATTGCCTGGACTTAGAATTGAGAAAAGGTCTCTATTTGTCTGGACTCCCTGCCTCGTGATCTCTCTCGGCTATCCACCTTTACATCTGTTTCTTCTCTGTATTGACAAAGTCACTCCTGAGCTTTTCTTACTACAATGCCACCCAAAAGACCACCACCTGGGAAACCGGGTTTTGCTGGCCCTGCCCCAGCATCTTCAATGTCCAGCCCCAGTGGACAACAGACACTAACATCCAGCCTAAGCCCGCGGAGATGGACTTTCAACAGATGTTTCAACAACTCTTAAAGGGGCAGGAGGACTTGAAAAACCAATTGAAAGAAATGAACGAACAGCTCAGAGAGAACCAAAACCGAACGATTCAAAATTCACAGAGACTGGAACTTTTGGAGGAGGGGATGGCTGAGATGAGGAAGGAGGTGAAGGGGGTCCAGAGAGGAAACCAAGAACTTGAGAACCATCAGATAAAAATGGAATTTGAAAGGATGTCTTTTTTCCTTAGATTTCAAAATGTAATTGAGGCTGATGATGAAGACCTGAGGGATATTATGACAAACTTACTGGCCGAATATATCAAAAAAGACAGACAACAGTTGGGGTGGGACATTGACCTGGTCTATAGAGTAAACTCAACATACGCCAGAACACATAACGTTCCAAGGGAGGTCCACATTAAATTTCTCAGAAAGACTACAAGAGATGAGATTCTGAGTGCACAAAGGGGGCAAGCATTAAAATACAAGGATAGAGAAATAGCCATTCTGAAACAAATCCCAAAGAAAGTTAGAGATAAAAGAAAAAACTATTCGCTTCTAGTGAAGAAATTATACCAGAAAGGGGTGTGGTTCAGATGGCTTATGCCAGAAGGTATGCTAATATTCTGGGAGGAACTGAGAGTTAGAATCAACACAACTATGGAGGCTGAGGCCTTCATGGAAAAAAACAAAGTCCTCCTAGATAGACCTGATGACACTACACGGGACATACAGGACACGGGAGGTGCCGGAGCCCTGCTGGAGGGGGGAGAGGAGGCAACATCGAGAAAACTCAGATCACAGAAATGAACTAGAAAATCTGTTTGATATAGAATGATTGAAATTATTTGAAGATAAAAGGTTATATGCTGACAAAATACTATTAAGTAGCAACAATTTAATGTATTAATAAATGAAAGTTATGAGAATGGGGGGGGGAGGGCCATTTCCTGCATAATGTAACTGTCAAAATTTGTAACTTTATCCACTATCTCTTTTCCTAATTATTTTTCCTAAAACCAATAAAAAATTAAAAAAATAAAAATAAAGCACAAACACATCTCCTTCACATTCTGTGCATGTGTAGGTAGGATCAAAATCTAAGCACTGGAACTTGATCTATCATGCGAGTTGACAATTTGTGATATTGTAGAACTATGTTCACCTGTGATCTTAGTTGAGCCATTTTCAAGTTTCACAGAACACAATAAAGTTACATTCAGGAAGCCTCGCAGCATTGAGAGAAGTCTTCGTTCTCTAATCTCTTAAGAGTTGTGTCATCACCGCTGCAGTTGGGAAATGCACCATCCCCATAGAAATACAAATATCTCCAGTGGTTAAAAAGTCCTGACTATGTAAACTTATCTGGTCCAATTCTGTCATCCCCATTTTTCTGCCTGTCGGTGAGATCTTCATGCTTTGAATGTAATGATTTTGAATGTAAGATGCAGCCCAGAATCTTCTATTATCTTTGGGCATGCTAAATCTGGAAATTCAGCAAAAAAAAATTCTCACTTTTCTAAACCTTTTCTGCCATGTTTCCAAATATGTGTAGCACTAAGTATTCCAGAAGGGTAGCATAAGGCCTCAAAAGCCAGAGCTGCTCATATTGATGGCAGTATTGCCATGGGCTATGTGGGCACGGACATTTTCTTTCCAACATAGGCATAATCCTTTTCACAAATATCAGGATACAGTATATAAACACATTACCTTGGTAAATTAATACAATAATCCTTTGCAATCCATGCTCACTTTTATCTGATATATCTCATACATATGCATAAAGGCACAGTTGTGCTTCTGTAAATTTGTTTAATCATTTAGAATTATAGGAAGAATGACAAGGATCAGGGTTTGGTATCTATTTAACTATCCCATTTTAATTTGTTTAAGTTGGTATTCCAGTCTTTGTCTTTTCACTTAAGTTACACCATGTTCACGCAAAGTCACATACTGAGACAGCTTTACAAGGTTACACTGTAATGACATATTTTTCCTGCCTAATCCTTTCTATTACCCTCCAAGTAATCAATAAGTACTCAAAACAATGTTGTATCTGAAGATAACTTTATACCTTTGTGTGCATCTGTACAGTATTTTTCAGGCTTAGGGTCTGTAATAATAATTTAATTAGACTAAGTAAATATGGTGAAATACTCTGGATGTTCACCAGATGGCAGCAAATAATTCACATTGTAAACACACACACACAACACTGTATATATGCATATATGTATATTTTACACACACACACACACACAAAATATCTTCGTTGCCATATAGTAGTCTTTAGTTAGAAGTCAGTCTTAATAGCAGAGGTGTAGAAATAAAATAAAAAGTGGGAAATAAATCCTGTTTTTAAAAAAGGTTTTGCCGAGAATGATTTTAAGAGGCTCCCTGGTTAAGCAGATACAACTTACTATATACCTGGAAAAACCGAGAAAAATATTGGGACAAGCAAGAATTTTGCTTCCAAAGTTTTTCCCATATATACTAAAAGAAAAACAGTGTATTACAAAAAACTCCACTGATATAGAGTAGAATCCATAAAATGTACTTGCATAGAACATAAGTGGAATCCAAATGACAAGGAACTGAAATTTCTACTACTGTTGACATCAAAGTGTGAAAGGAATTATACAAAAGTTAAGATTGCAACCTAGTAAATTAATTGCATTCTCAGCCATTGAGGATTTCTTTTTTGGCTTTTATTACTAAGACTATCAACTAATGTTTAATAATGATTGAGAAAGAACTTACAAAGGAACAAAAGGGATGGTCACAAAACAAGATTAAGCATGGGGTTCCTTCACACAGCCCATACCACCTGATGGTGCTTCAGTCCCAACAAAACTTTTCCTGTACTTATTAGAAGCGATCAAATGTGATGTTATCTGGAGGATTGTCCCCAGAACTACATTCAGATAGAGCAGTGATGGCTAACCTTTTTGTTGTCGCGTGCCGAAAGACCGCGCGCATGCGACAACACACGTGCCCACACCCATAAGGTAATGTCCGTGCGATACTCCCCACATGCCCTGCCCCCCTGCGCATGTGTGTGTGACACCCCGTGCATGCGCATGCACCTCCCACATGCACCCTGCCCCCATGCATGCACGGCAGAGACCCCAAAATCAGCTGGCAGGTGAGAAGCGCATGCGCATGCCCGTTGAGGCTGAGCTGGGGCAACGGTTCGTGTGTCCGCAGACAGGGCTCTGTGTGCCACCTGTGGCACACGTGCCATAGGTTCGCGATCACGGAGATAGAGAATACTTTTACTAAGACCCAATCAAATATGTACAAAATTATGCAATATTTTCAAGATCATCATGTTGTTTGAGTGGACAGGAAGCTACAAAAAGCAGAGTGGGAGAATCAAGAGACAGGAAAAATAGCATGAATTAAAGAGACTTTATTCACAAATTGCACTAAATTATTGCTTTAACCATTAGTACTGGAAGATCAATGTATACAAAGCAAAGCTATGTTTATAAATGATCACCAGAACTGGCTGTGGTCTAATTTACATAGCACACTTGACCTTCTCCTATCATCCCAGAGTGTAAGGCTATGAAACTGTCCTCTTAAATGTTAGGGAAGGCATACTCCCATTTAACACTAGGAGAAAAATGTATCTAATTCTAAGAGTTTGACAGTGAAACCAACCATCAAGAGAGGTAAGACCTCCCTTTTCACAGAGCTTAAGCTCAGCTGGGCAGCTTTAGGGGAGGCTTTAGTGGGTTGAGTGGGATTAAAAATTGTGAATTAACTATCTCCTTCCATCTCTATGGTTTTCTCTCTGCTTGGTATATTTCAGATTTGTATAATAATTTACCCACCTGTTCCCTTGAGTCAAGCAAATATCCAATGCACATCTTTAAGCTTGGAGGCAATAAATGCATTTATAAAGATTCTGGAAGACCAAAGCAAACAAGATTTGCTACCACTGGTAATGGCAGTTGCCATATGTTGAAAAAAAAATCAATATTTCTGGCTACAGCAGTCTTTACAGGTTCATCAAATTATAAAAAGCATCCTTCTCCAATTGCTCCCAATTGCACCATTAAGGAGAAAGAGCTAACTAAATCCTATTAATAGATGTAAACTGTATTGGTGGGACTTCATTAGCAACAATTCAACTGTTTCTCATACTGTAAAATTATACAGCCTACTGGAGCTAGAAATAGAAAACCCCTGCTAGGATTTGTGAAATGATGCCCTTTCTATCTCTAGCCTTTCAGATGTGTGATACTATAACTCCCATATCCCCCAGTTGGATGCATAATCTATGCTTTCTGGAGTGTATACCACATTAAGGAAGGTTATTGAGCATGCCAAATTTAAGCTGGGTTTTGAAGCATTTGCACCCAGAGAATCATTCGAAGCACAACACAGCAGTGAAAATGAGTAGTCCACTAAATAGCGCCTTAACAGACCACAGGTGAAATAGTTTCTTTCTTGGGAACTGGGATAAAGACATTAAGCTGCAATTGTATCCTAGAGCTTCATGCTTTTCTGAGGCAGTGTTTTTTTCAATCTTGATCATCCAACACCTCTACCCTGCCCCACGACTGGGTTACCTATCATCTTTTCTACTCAATCCCTATATTTCTTCCTCTTTCCTACCATTAGTGGAGTAACCTGCCTTTCAATCACCAACCAGTTTGACTTCCAAAGAATCCTTCTGAGCCTTTATACCTCCAGAATGAACTATGGCAAGTGGCTGGAGGTGAACAACAGGCATGCCACACCCAAATCATCCCCCCACCCCAAATTCATGGACAGAAAATGTATTCCACGAAACCAGTCCTTGGTGCCAAAAAGGTTGCGGACTGCTGCTGTAGAAGTTGATTCAAGCATTGGGAAGAAGTTGGACTAGCCCCTTCCAATATCTACATTGTTTGATCCTTTGACTCGGTATGCCAAATAGGTCTCGGTGCTTAACTCTGTCTTTAAAGGGCTTTTGTTTTTTGATGTTTTTACAATTCACTATCTAATCTCCCCATCCCAACTCAATACAATTATGATATATAGAGTATTATACCGTGTTTTCCCGAAAATACGACCTGTCCTGAAACTAAAGCCTTGTCACATATTTCGGGTGGGCAAAAATACTAGCCCCCCCCCTGAAAATAAGCCCTCTGGACAACACCCCCTCCGGCCAGGCAGAGCACCGCTCGGCGACCTAGCGGTATCCCAAAGGCACCAAGCCGCGGGAACGAGGGGGGGCAAAGGCGCTCGCGTTGCTTGGTGCTTTCGGGGTATCGCTAGGTTGGTCAGCGGTGCTGTGCCCAGCTAAAGAGCTGCTGTCTTGCAAGCGGCTCCCGAAGAGCCGGGCAGTCTCAGGGTCGAATGGCTGTGTCGCACTGTCACAGCAGCAACACAGCAGCCATGAGGTGACCACGCTTGCAAGCAGCTGCCTGGCAACCCCCCTTTCCAGCCGGGCACAGCTAGTGGTACCCGGAAGGCACCAAGCAACGCAAGCATCTGTTTGCCGCCCTCCGCCTCCTGTGGCTCGGTGCTTTCGGAATGCCTTTAGGTGAGTGAATGGGGCTCTGCATGGCTGGAGAGGGGGGTTGTGCGAGAGGCTTTTCCGCTCCCCGCTCACACGACTCGCAGGCTCATCATGCTTTGGCTAACTCTACAGTACCTGCAGAGCCAGGGCATCTCTGCTGCTGGTGCCACCCGCTGCTTGGGTTTTTTTGCGGCTTTCAAAGCACAGAGGAGGGATGCTGCTCTGGGAGTATGCTCTATAGTTGTGGGCTGCAGAGCGTACAACCATAGAGCGTACTCCCAGAGCGGCATCCGTCCTCCGATGCCGCTTCCAAAGCACGGAGGTAGGATACCGCTCTAGGAGTACGCTCTATGGTTGTATACTACCATGGAGCGTACTCCCAGAGTGGCATCTGTCCTCTGTGCTTTGAAAGCCGGAAAAAAAAAACCAAGCGGCGGGTGGCGCCAGCAGCAGAGACGCCCTGGCTCTGCAAGTACTGTAGAGTTTGCCAAGGGCATTGTGAGCCTGCAAGTCGCACGAGCGGGGAGTGGAAAAGCTGCTTGCACAACGTCCCTCTCCAGCCATGCAGAGCCCCATTCACTCACCTAGGGGCATTCCGAAGGCACCGAACCGCGGGAGGCGGAGGGCAGTGAACAGTTGCTTGGTGCCTTCTGGGTACTGCTAGGTCAGTCAGCGGCGCTGTGCCCAGCTGGCTGCTCGCGAGCATTGTCACCTCATGGCTGCTGTGTTGCTGTTGCAACAGCGCAACACAGCCATTTGATCTTCGGGAGCCCAGTCACAAGGGAGCAGCCGCCTGGCAACCCAAAAACAATAAGCCCTCCTGTTTAATAAGCCCAAGGCCATATTTCGTGGGTCAAAAAAATATAAGACCCTGTCGTATTTTCGGGGAAACACGATAAGAATAGGCTCAAAATTTGGATGAGCTGGAGCTGGAACACATTTGTATCTGATAGTTCACAATATTATATTAATAGAAATCTTCAGTGACTGTGTTAATGGGAATGTTTATCTACAGATGCTTTCTAAGTGAGTTTTCATTTTAAACAATTTTCCTCATGGAGTTTGTATAATTTCTGAATAGACCCGTTTCAAAAATCGCTATATATGAAATTAAGAGTAATGACTAATGCAAAACAAAGGTTGCTTGACTCAAACAAACCTCTTTCATGATTTTATTGAAAGTCAAAAAGTTTTGTAATAGTTGGAGAGCTAAGATGAAAAAAGATGGCTGATGGTTTTCTATCCTATTTTCCATTTGGCATTTTTGAAAAGTTCCCACTGATATTGAAGGAATGCTGCTGGCATACATTTGCCATGTTTGATTCAAAATTCAAAACTAATTGCCTATCTTTTATTCAAATTGCAAAAACCAGCTCCTTTCTCTCCTTCATCCTTGAGATCAATAATCTATCTGTTATAGGCTATTCCTGCTTTAAAACTGATATTTATATCCATAGATAGATGTTTACATAATTGGATCTTATTTTCACATTTTTTGTCTTTTGCAATTTAAAAAAAGGATTTATTATATGTTCCATCAAGTGGAGCCAGAAACAAACTTGAGGCAGATTCATGTTCCACTAATTCAATCTGGAAACAAAGTGTGAATAAGTATCATTGTTTAATTTACAAATGTACGTATTATGCAAATGGACATAGCGTGTACAGTATCAATAGCTTTATATAGCAGTATAAAATGACTAAAAAAAATCTGAAAAGCCCAGGTAAGGAGATGAGTTTGAGTCAGCCATAAACTATGACAGATATATCTAGCTATATAATAAAGTTAATATATTACATATATTAACTTTATTATAATTACATAATTACAACTGTCCCTCCTGGCAAATGTATTATTATCTGGTTATCTTAGGGTTTTTTTAATCTGTTGTGTCTGTTTTAGGGATTTTAAAAAAAATATATTTATTTAGCTTTGTACAGTTCTTTTAATTGCATTTTAACCTCCTCCAAACTGTACATATTTAATTTTTTATTGTATTTTGTGATATTCTCTATGGACTGTACACCGCCCCGAGTCCCTTCTGGGAGAGGGGGCGGTCTAGAAGCACCAAATATAAATAAATAAAAATAAATACAGTATATTCTGCTAAAATACTGTTTATGTTTTGACATATTTAGTAATATCATTTTAGTAAAGTCTCACGAGTTCCTTATTTTAGATTTCTTCAGGTGATTAATGCTGGATTATCAAGGCGTGGCGATGGAATTAAAAGAATTCTCTCTCAATTACAGATATTTTTAAAAAGAAAACTCTTTAACTCCCTTGTTCTATGACTGCCACTGAACCAACTACAACTCATCTATTGATACATTTTTGTTATTGGCACATTGAAAAGTAATCCTGCATTTATCAACACATCTTATTTGAAGCAGAGGAAGGGGGAAATAGAAAAGCTTATTCAGCTGAATAACTCAAAAATTAGCTTTCTCGAACCTGCAGTTCTAATCATCAGAAGATATCTGAAAACATTCACTTTAGTATTATTAAAATGAGACAAGATGCAATTGGTTTACATATTTCCATAATTTTGTAACTGTGTGAGGTACAGCATAACAACATTGAATTCATCATATTGCAAAAGTTCATCTTTTTTAAGTATTCAATCCGTTGAAATAATCCTTAGGATTTACACTTTCTCTACTGGTCCTGAAAATGTGTTCTACTTCAGTGGACTGCTGAAGGTCATTGCTCTGTAGTTATAATTCTGCTGACCTCACCCCAAAGTTAACTGCAGTTCTAATCTTGTTTTGTCTGGTCAACAATTTATTTACACAATGTAATTTGTGCACTCGGTAAGGTGAATGCAAGTGGACCAGCTGTTGCTGGAAAAGTAATAGTGCATTTAATTCTTTTAAAATATTTTGCTTCCCAGAACCTCAAATGAAATACTTCCTGAAGCAATGTATAAATATTTCAAATGGATGCATCTTTATCCCTCTAAAATATGACAATTAATACCCCTGAAGGTTACAATCTGCACAATGATGAACTGGAGGTTGCTTATTTCATAAATAGAAAATCCACTGCATTCAACAAAAGCATATGGGGTCAATGGCAATGTCTTAATGGAAGGAGGAAGTATGAAGAAGTCATAATGCTGGTTTATGCTACATGGCTTCACATGTTGTATGTTTTTCAAAGGCACAATGAATTGGCGATGGAAGGAAACTTCATAACCTTTACCTCTCTCCTCTTTCCTTTGGGGAAAGCAGCATTCCACAAACTCCAGTGCATATTTTACCAACCATTTCATGGACATCAGGTTTTGTCACACAACCCCTACCATTATCTTTTATCATTGGCCTTATTAAATAGGGAGGGATGATGGGGGTTGTAAACCACTAACATCCAAAGAGTCACTTGCTGGCTATCACTGAACATTACTCGGAAAACTCTTCCATTTTGCTCAGGTCAAGCGTTCATTTTGCATCCCATTCATTTCTTTTTCTTGACATATCCATATTTCTATTCTTTAATTTATGAATTTACAGAGTAGACATTATTTGGATTTCCTGTGGTCTCAGAAACTTTTGTTTGTTTATATCCTGTCTTTATTATTTTTCAAGGACATGAACATTTTCAACACACCTTCCTCCTCCTATTTTCCCCACAACAGCCATCCTGTGAGGTGGATTGGGCTGAGTGTGTGACTGGCCTAAAGTCATCCAACTGATTTTCATGGCTAAGTTGGGACTTGAACTGAGTCTCTTACTCTCTAGCCTGGTGCCTTAACTGCTAGACTAAACTGGCTCTCTTTTTCTTAAAAGGTAGAGAGAATCACCAACAAATTAAAAAATATATATCACCAGTAAGTATCACTGTCATCTAAGTTGAATATTGATTTACTATATTGATATGCTTTCTGAAACATGCTACTAGGGAACAATAGCGTGGCTTTCAAGATATTATCAAAAATTCCATTGGTATTTTTTCATGGAAAAATTCCCTACATATAACTCTTTACAATGTGGAATGGGCCAACATATATTTGGCTAAACGAACAGCTGAGAAAAAGCACTTTCTCAATAGTCAGGACCTCAGAGCATCTACAGGTAATCTATGACTTTAATGGGGACTGCCCATCATGGTTGTAAGTCATGACAGTTGCAAATAAGATCACACTCGATTCACTAACTGGAAACAATTACCAGCTTTTGGCAAAACTGTTGTAAAAAGTGGTCACGCTACTTCAAGCAGCTATTAATATGGTCTGGTTGCTGAACACCCGACATGCAGTTATGTGATCTTGGGGGAGCAGGGACGGTCATCAGAACTTTGGAACTAAATTATATGTATCATCACAGAAGTCCATAGTAATGAGGGGTTGCTAAGCGACCAGCCATAAGTCAAAGACTACCTGTAGTTAAAATGCAATGAAAAAGTCAAAGCCAACATATTTTCAACAGCCAGATTCTTGCTATGTATTGCTTGATGCATTGATGTTTGAGAGAAAAAGCCAAAAGCTCAAAACAAGCAGCATGATAAACCTGCTTTCACTCAGATCCCAATATCTGATATGTATATTCAAAAGGAAGAAAGGATTCTAATTTTAAACAAAATCTTGAGAAAAACTTTTATCTTTGACAACAGCATCAAATAAACTATCGCAAGCCTTAAGAACTCAATAGCATTGCACTCTGGCCAAACCAAGGAGAGGAGTCAAATAGGGAAATAATTTGTAATTCCTACGTGGGCACAAGAGTGTCAAGTCCAACCTTCAATGCCTTTGAACTTATCTAGTCTTATCCAGGTGCAAACTATCAATCTGAGAAGATTCCTGTGTATAGGTTTGTGCAATAAAACAACTGAACTCTTCATATATGGATCTGATTGATCACACCTGACACATACATATCCTTCAAAAATAGCCATCTCCATTCCCTTTCCTGTTAAGAATATTTTTTAATATTTGTAAGCCACTTGAAAGGAAGGGATAAACATTTTCCTCTTTATTTTTTATTTGGAAAAGAAAGTGAGGGAGAACTGCAGCTCTAAAATTTTACCTCTTGTGGCTGTGCCTTTCAATTTTGTCTGTCTTTTATAGGGGCCTCAATTTACTTCTTTGTCTAATGGCTATGTTCCTCAATTGTTGCAATAAAGAAAAGTATGTCATAGAACTTACAAGGGTTGACTGAAAAGTAATGCTTCCAGCATTATAAGCCACCAACAGATAGTGGGTGGGACGATGTAAGAAAAGGCTGTGCTAGTATTATAATATAATAAAATGGAAACTGGCAATGAACCCTTTAACCAATATACTATGACTGAGTGCTGAATAAATCCCTACAATTGAAACTCATTGGTAAATACAGCTTGTTTATAGTGATGATGTGTTGACCTATGTTCTGATTTTGTTGCTGAAGCACAAAATGCCAAGATATTAAATTGGAAAGAGCTGATATGTGATTAAAAGCCAAGCAGATGATCTCTGACAGCAATCAATGAGTTTCATATGAGAAATATTAACTGATTAAGGACAGTCAGTGCATCGCTCAGAGAAACTGTCAAGCTTGGCAGTTCACAGAAATGTGTGGGTCACATTATTGATGTCTCAATATCAGAAACTTTGTGCAAGATGGGTTCTTTGTATGTTGACAGTAGAGATAAAATCTTTAAAAGACAATAATTTGCCACCAATTGTTGTCATGCTACAAGAATGAAGATGGTGAATCATGACAGTAGGGAAACTTCAATTCATCACTAGGAGCCAGAAAGAAAATGTCAGTTTATAGAATACAAGTCCACCCAAGACGTAATCATAAAATTGAATCTCAGTGTCCTACCTCGTTCCTATAGAGTTCTTACTTGGCACCATGCTATTTCCACTTTTTCCCCAAACTGAAGAAATAATTTCATGGACCATCTATTTCACACAAATGAAGTGGTGAAAAATAGTGTCAAGATCGGGTTGAAGAGACAAAATGTGGGGTTCTTTGTGACAGCTTTAAGAAGTCCATCATCATCAGAAGGTTGGAGAATTGTGATGAGATGGAGAAATGAATACATGTATCAAAAGTTAATTTCAAAGATTATTCCTGTTAAAATCTCTCACTCACTCACACACACACACACATTCAAGACAGCAAATGTAAACCTACATTTTCCTGCTATTTTCTGTACAACATGGGCAAAAGCAAGAAATCCCGCTCAAAAGTAGAAGTAAAAGTAAAAGATCAAAGGACATGTAGTTTGAGAACACTGTGCACATACTATGGTTGCTTCAGCTCCATTATCACCCAAATTCTGCAAATCTAGCAATGAGCAGATTTATTTTTTTTAAAAAAGTATACCAGTTAGCTGAAAGCATCTTGACAAATCACCCTATCCAATAACAAATTGGTAGTTGTGATTTGCTTCAGTAGAACTGACTATCACCAAGTATGGAAATTGATCACAGCAGTTCTCTTGGTCACTTCTTTCCGTGCTAATAGAAATTCATTGAAAAGCACAGGAGGAAAGAGAGCCCAGAGGGTCATGATTGTAAGCATCAGGAAATTCAGCTGCTATCAGCATTAATAAAAGTCAGAGTGAGACCAGAGAAATCAATATTGCAAAACCAGACTTGCTCTTATCTGGGGAAAGAGAAAATGTGCTCTGTTGAAAAGTAATTGCCCCTTCTCTTAATAAAAGAATCACACCTTTCTGCAAAAGGACCCAAACAAAAAGTGCAACTCAAAGCCAACACTCCTTAATAAATGATGAATGTTATGACGCAGAAGATGGGAGGGAAAATTAAAATTTATATACTATATTAGGTCAAGTTCCAGGCTTCACTGGGCAACAAAATCAAGCTCCAGGCTTCACTGCAAAAGCATTATAGATCCCACAAAACAATGAAGACTAACACTGCAATTAACAGCTGATAGATAGCAATGTTATCTGTAGGAATATTAAAAGTCAAGTATATAAATGCCTTTGTCTCGGAATACTTTTAATTATATAAAACCAACCATGCAAGGAAAAGTTGATAGACATAATCTATGACCCATTTATCTGTGAGTGATATTGCTCCTTTTCTTTCAGATAAAACACTTTCCCAACACTGACACTCTCAGTATGAAGCTGTTGAATTTGACAAAGCCCTCTTGCAAAAGATATTAAAACTGCCAAATTAATTAAAATGATGGAACACTTCTGACAATAAAGTTAATTCTCACCATACCTAAGTTCAGGCCAGGGCACCTTTCCAAAAGTATAATAGCTGCTTGTTTCCTGGGTCCCATAAAGCCTAGGGATCCACAAAATCCTGAATGGATTCCATGGAACTAGGAGAAGGGGAATTATCTACAAGGAACTAAGAGAGAGAAAATTAAGAGAGTTTTTTAAAGGAACTCTTAAAACATTTCTCCACAAGGGACAAATATTTAGTCCTTTGTAGAAAGGGTTTTGTTCCATCACCTTGCAGAGACTTTTTTAGTTGAAAGGGGAAGGCTTGTAAGCTAACTTTCAGAAGCCCCACTTTTTTAAACAGAGACTCTGAGGATTTTTGTTTTAACAAACAGTTTCTGATGAAGAAGTTTGAAAACCCCAGCTCCAATAACATGATTAAATGGGTACAGTCAGTTCTGACCAAACTTTTAATTACTGGCAGCCATTTCAAAACACATGTACACAATGAAATTGTGTGCGCTAATTTTATCACATAAACAGCAGAGTTTTTGCTTCCATCTTTCCTTTCTGCCTAGTAAATCCTTCCTCATTCATTCTGCATCCTAGATATTTAAGAATTTAAGATAAATTATTCCATGAGGAGATATCTGTTTAAAAGGAATCTTGTAGAGTTGCTTCATTAGAAATGTTGAAAACATAAAAGATATTTGAGTTTAATTAGGCAGTGGATATGAGTCTTATGTTAGACACTTATGTTTTATAGATAAACCGGAAAATTCCATCCTAATTTATTTTATTACACAAATGATATAATTTTATCTTTTTGGTAAATGGCAGTTAATCAGAGTTAATGTTAATTGACTCAATAATACTTTGAAATATTTAGAGGTTTTAGGCTAAATGTTTATTCCTTTATCTTAGCATAAAGTTCTCCAATGAAACAAATTGGACCTAATCCCATTGGGGGGGGGGGGGCATAAATTAAACATAGCCTAGATTTCCATTCAATAATTAATTAGATGTGATGAGATTCACTTCAATTCACTGTATTTTAAGATGTCTTTTTTTATTCCTTCATATTACAAATATAGTTCCTATCACATAACTTTATTTGAAAGAAACAGCCTTTGATATTTCATTGTATAAAATAAAACTGCCTATTGGAAGAGGCAGATTTTACTTTCTACATGTTCAGCTTATTTATTTACTCGCAGTCATTCATTTATTTAAAAACTTGGGCTACAGAATCATTTTTCTTTCTGCTGAAAATGCTACATATATTAACTCAACAAACCAGGTTGTGCAGCCATAATGAACATTCCAAAATGACTTGAGCTATTTCTATTAGGTTTAAGAGCTGCATTTTTGTGTTATGAATTCTGATTTTGCATTTAATTTCCTAGCTAAGAACCATTTTTAAAAAATGTACTGCATTAAATTGGCATCTTTTCCACCTATCAATGCATTGTTTTATGTACCATATTATATATTCAGAAATATTTCATGAGAAATTGAATGATTCTTCAAATGCTTAAATACAACCATAGAAGGAATTTGCAATGAGGATAAAAGATCACAATGTACCTGGAACCTGTTATAAAAAGGAAATCCTCTAACAAAAAAAGATTAGACTTAAAATCTTACTCAAATTCAAATTTCTCTGAGTCCTAAATAATATTCAATAAGCTGATACAAACTGGGCAATTAATGCTGATTTGTCTCAGCCAATTAAAATGGGCAACATACTCTTACTATGTTGGAGCAATTTTAATTTTCTAATTGTGCCTCTGTATCTTATATTTCTGATGCCTTCCTTCCTATATGAGACAACTGTTGTTTTATTTGCTCCTCTCCTATATTACTATAAGTTCTCTTTTTTGATTGTTTCAAAAGGTACAAATGGAATTGTCCTGACTGTAATAGTGTTTTAGAATTGGGGATGGGAGTGGGAGAATAAACTATATTTTCTTTTCTTTTATCCCACGAGTTAAATAGAATAAACAATAAACTGTTCATACCTTTTAAAACCACTATTAAAAACTCTGAAAATAAAGCTCAAATAAAATAAAGCTTGCAGTGTTCTTTTTGTAACTTGGAAACAGTCCATGAAACACTGGCTAGATTCCCACCTTACTCTAAGAAACAAAGTCCAGAAATGCCGGATTTGCAAAACACGAGGTGCCAAAACCATACAAATCATACTATGGTTTAACACAAGACTACTGACTCTTGGCTCTTTAAAGCTAAGATTCATAACTGTAAGGGTCAAGCAATACAGTTCTGACTTAAGAAAGTACTAAACTTTGGACACTAATGTCTGCCAGAGTTTACTGCTTTTGCCCAGGCGAATGACAGATGGAATCTTTTCTTGATATTCATATTTGTTATCTGCATACAACAGATTCAAAGTGCAATTCAGGCATTTTATGATGTTGCAGTGTAAAGCTGATCAATTTAGGATTTGTTTCAGCTTCAGCCAATTGAATGTAATAGTTCGAACACTGCTTCAGAGAAATTAAAATATTGAAGAGAGATTGGGAACATAATTATCTTTCAGAATAAATTTATATAGTTTCTTTTCAAATAGAAATAATATTACTTGTAATGTTAAACAACATATTACAAAAAGTGCAGTTACTATTTAGTTTTATTATCAGTCTGATAGAATAAAGAAATGAAATCCAAATCAGTGCCATTACCAATATGGAGTTATTATCTATCATATATGCAATGAAATGTGTTAATACAAAGTTTAGGAAAGCATTCATCACTTTAAATCACAGAGCCACACCTATCACTACAAAAATGATATTAATCCAGCAATCTTAAGTGTACTCCCTAACACATAAGATTTGTTCACAAGCATTATCAGCTATGGAGTCATGAAATTTTGAAAATGTACATATATAATCCAAATTTATAAAGTAAAATTACAGTAAGTCACTATTTAAAAAGTGACATTATCACCTAATGGGATACATGTTTCATATTGTGAAGGATGCTTTATAAACTCTATCAAAATATTTGAATATAGTTAGTTCTTGGTTTTAACAAAATTCTGTGCTTCTTTGAGAAGCATGTCCATATCTTCACCATCATTGTCTTGACAATCTGGTTCCCAATCAGAATCTTCATCAGTAGGATCACTCTCTTCCTCCTCTTCATCATCTATAAAACTGTCATTCAAGTTGTATTCATTTGCTTCACCACCATCATCACTCTCATCCGCAAGAACACTTCTTACTATATAATTTTCAACAATAAAAAATTAAAATCTTGGGTTTCAATGTCCAATGCAAAATGATAGTAATGTACCCTGTCTTATGAAATGAATTTTACAAGTTCATACTTGATGTACAAGTAAATGTGTTTTTCTACCAATACGGAAACACAATTTGAACAGGTGAGAAAAAAGTTATTATTAGGAATGTATGAAAATATGTACAGTAAACTGATATAGCCTTGCCTCTTCAGTCTACTTAGTGAAACAAGAAAACAAGTCCACTGGTATCTCATCTTATTTGATAGTGGGATCACTCCAGCTTTAATTCTCTTCACTGCAAATTACTCAAATTCTGATTTGGAAAGACTATTTGAATTTATCCCAATTTCTAAACAAATTTGAAAATTTATTTTTATGCACAAATTGAATTGTTACTATTCCACAGATGGCCACCAAACTCCTTTCAGTTTTCTTGTGGTCTAGTGTTATGAAAGGCAATAAATAAATGTTTAATATCATTACATCAACTAAAATCCATGAACTTTTTTTTCTGAGTCTAATGTTCCCAAAACTTTTACTAGCCAGTATTTCATGCTAGCACTGCCAATAACATATAGACAAATTGTACTCTTCTGGAGAAGTAGTGATTTGCTAGTAGTGAGAACTTGTACTATTTTAAATATTAGCTGGCATTGTAACAGTAAAAATAATTTATGGAAAATCTGGTATTTTTAGATTGATATTTTTAGAAATTATTGGCCCTAAAACATATTTTAATCTCAATGTCTTTCGTTGGTTTCAAGCTCCACTTTACAAAACAGAAATTCGAAAACTATTGAAACAAAATAACAAAAGTGCTAATGAGAGTGAGACCTTACACATGCAATGTAATAGATGGGATATCATCATCATATTTAGAAAATTCTCATTTAGATGAGAAGCATCAAGATATGTATATATTGTACTATTCTGGGTTAGTCAAAGCTGTTTTTAATTTTTTTGTCAGTTTAGTTTTCTTTTCTAAGGGTCTCCTTAAAAAAAAGAGAGAATTACTATACAGGTAGTCCTCAACTTACAACAGTTCATTTAGTGACTATTCAAAGTTACAATGGCACTGAAAAATGTGCATCCCCCTTGGTCATGTGATCAAAATTCAACTGGTTCATATTTATGATGGTTGCAGTGTCCCAGTCACATAATCAGCTTCTGCAACCTTCTGACAAGCAAAGTCAATGGGGAAGCCAGATTCACTTAACAACCGTGTTGCTAACTGAACAACTGCAATAATTCATTTAACTATTGTGGCAAGTAAGGTCATAAAATGAGGCAAAACTTACTTAAGAAATATCTCACTTAGCAACATACATTTTGGGCTCAATTGTGGTCGTTAAGTCGAGGACTAGCCTGTATACAAAAATGATTCCATTTCTCAAGTGTGTCAATATGAATTTGGTTTTTTCCCCTCTAAATATACATATAAGTCAGATATCCTGGAATGAAAACTCTCTTTGAAGCATTCCTAAGAATAGCATTTTCAATTTCTTGTATCACAATATATAATGCAAAACTACTGAGGCAGGACTGAGAGAGACTTTAGCCAGTTCACATAGTTCTACCAAGAACATTTGAAAATGACTATGTGAAATGCAAAACATCAGTTCTAGTTTTTGATAAGCTTTTTAACCTTCAGAAGAAACACTAGGAAGCAGTAGACAAGTGAGTGAGTTGATCACAATTTTGCTCCGCTAATCCCATTTTATTTTTCATTTATCATTTTGCCTGAAACGATATAGTTGGCAAGAACAGGCAACCGGGGACAGAATGTGATTACATCTTCGACTATCCTAGAAAAGAGAACATCTTGTATGCTGGATGATGAAAAACTCCAAGTCCTCTTTGTTGCATTCTAATGTAATCACAAGACCTCTTTCACTTCCGTTACGTTTTCTGCCCTATCCTTTCGTATGTCTGGCTGCCTCTCTTCTCACCACCAGATCACTGCTTTCTCTACAGTACCAGTATTTAAATGGAGTATAAAAAAGCATAATTATATTTCCTCTTCTTGCCTGCTTTACAATTTCAAGAGCACCTGTCCCTTTCCTTCCCTCTGCAGAGTGAAACAAATAATCTCATATAATCAATTTTGTTTCTTTTTGTCTTATATAGCTGTATTTGAACATTACTTCTTTGAAGCATCTATAACAGCTAACTACTGAATTGCTAATATACTGTACTTTTAAAAATAATAATAATAAAACTCAATTTTTGTAAGTCCTTTGACTTCATCTCTGTTGCAGACTCATTCTTATATAATGATCCTTCTTTGGACAAAGTGATCCAAAGTTATTTGTTTTGTGTTCTTTTTCTATAAGGATGTCAACTTTGTAGTCTGATATAACCTGAATTCAAGTTGCAGAATTCAAGTTGCTATGGGTAATTATTCCTCTAGCACAACAGTAGTTCTCTTTCTAAAAATCATACTCCTGAAAGTAAATTATGTGATTAAGTCATGGGTGCAGGTTAAAAAAAAAAACTTCAGCAGCAATGCAGTTATCTGATTATGTTTACTGCAACAGCTTTTGAATAAGCAAATTTCAAAAAGTTTGTCCCACTTCTAGAAAACATTTGTTCACTCTTACCATATAATTTTTAAGTTAATTCTCATCCTTCTTAGACTCAGTTAAATAAATAAATTTTATAAATTAATATCATGTGTGCTATCAATGCTAAAGATGTTTGGGGAAAATACAAATTCTCAGTTCTTCCTTTCCTAATACATTTATGCAATAAAATGCTATTGGCTTTTTATTTGCAAGTTACTTAAAAAGTTATATGCATTGTGGATATTTGGATACATTATAGTCATTTCTATAACTGATAAGATGTTCCACAGCTTAGTTTACAAAGCCACAAGAAACATATTTTGAGGAGCCAATGTCACGATGAGACGATATGCGATCTCAATGCTCTGAGATCGCCGTCGATACTTTTGCCACTGGGTGGTCCAAACGGACCTAAACCGTCCCGCAGAGACAGTGAACAGGAAGGACGTCTTGCTGATCTCAGGAACATCACAAAGTCCCTGATCGATCCAAGAGAAGTTCTTCAAGCCAGCGACAAAAAATCCAGCCATTAGGCTGATGAAGTCGGGGCAGCTTCAAAATGGAAGGATACGGAAAGAGAAAGTGTTTCCAGCTGGTGAGGAATTTTTACCGTTTTAAAAGAGACTGCCTATAAAAAACTGGAGAACAGAAGAAATAAGCGGCGGAATTAAATTTGGAATGGTTTTGGACAGTGGGTTATCTTACTTTTTAAATGCTATCTTCATGGATGGAATTCATGCAAGCCTTTTAAAACAAATGGATTAAGTTTTCTTCTTCTATTTGTTTTTCTTTTATTATTCTTTGTAACCTATGGGCTAAAATTCTCCTCTTTCATTACTGTGGGTGTTCTTCTAACTCATTCAAGAATCAGACTTTTTTTTAAACTTAAAATACAAAAAAGATACAAAAAGAAACAAAGAAAATTGCAACAATAACACTGCTACTCGGAGGCTGGAGGTTTGTGTATTGGAAACGAAACACTCTTATTTTTCACACTGATTATTCTGGCTTGGCACTCCAAGGTCTCACTGCTTGTTTATAGAGAGTGATAAGAAAAGCATACAGATGTCCCTTTAAAGTATATCTTTAACCAGAGAAAGGTGAAAATAAAACATTATTGTGAATCTATGCTTAATCTTGTTAAAACCTTCCAAGCTAGAGCAGCAGTGTTTGTTAGTTGGAGATAATGGCACAATTTCAACAGCAGAGAGAAATTTTAAGTCTGCAAGAGATATTCTCAGAAATACACAAATTATCAAACACATATGAGAGGATAGAGAAGAAGTTGGAAGACTTAGAGCAACTAACAGCAAAATATGATGAAGTTGGAGATGTTTAACAAGTGGAAAAAGTGGTGGTTAAAATCCTAAAAATCAAAGAGAAAAATGAATATAAAGAAATTAAAATTGCTGATATTTATGGTGATTGGTTTGTCTCTGAAAATGGAAAGGGTGGAATACTGAAAGACGAATTAAATGGAGTGGAAACCTACCCCAGATGGCAAGATACAGAAGAAGAAAAAATAAAAAAATGTATAGATTTAAAAAGAGAAATTTTATTAGCAATATCATTGATAACACTACCGACAATCAAAGATAAGCTGATTTAAGGAAACAGAAGAAGGGCATCGAAATTACATGAGAGATTTTATAAGCAAAGAGTTGCTAAGAGGAATCCATTCAAAGTTGATTAAGGAGATGATTAGAGGACTGACACCACAAATGTCACAAGATATGAGACTGTTTTGCTACTGGAAAGATACAGGTTGATAGATGGAATAGTACAATTTAAAACTAGCTAAACTTAGTGAAATTTAGTGACAATAGATATAGTTAAATAAATAATTGATAATGATAATAATGTATACAATGTGTAGTGTTATGATAAGTAATAACTGGATATGAATATTGAATGGTACCCATGAAAGGAAGATTAGCAATCCTTTTGGATTATATATAAAGGTTAATTAAAAAGAACTGAGTTAGATACAGTTAAGTCTTGATTATTAGGGGGGAAATGTTATGATGCAGGATATAGTTAAATAAAGGAGGGATAATGATAACAACGTATATACAGGTATGGGTACAACATAAGGAAACTGGATGTAAATTGTAAACAGTGATTTGGAAAGGAGGATTAGAAAACTTTGTTATTAAATATTATGGATGTTTAGCTAGAATAGCACATAAGGATTCAGTGTTATTGGAGGATTTTAGAAATAGTAAATGAAATGCCAGTATGTGGTTATGTATTAAATCTTGGTATTTTTATGATGAAGAACATTTAAACAATAATAGTCAAATGAAAATGGAGGTATGATGATAGCAACATATATAAATATCTGAGTTAAAATACTTGAGTTAATATGAATTATGTTTGTTGACTGTGGAAGAGATGCACAAGAGCCTTTTTGTAACCAACTGATACACTTTCTACAGTATGTAAAGAAGGATGTGTTGTGTTTGGTTTGATCATTAAAAATAAAAAAAAATTATTAAAAAAAAGAAACATTTAAAAAGGTCACTATTTCATATTATTGTTACACAAACTGCTTGCAAAATAAATCAAGTGTCAAATCCAAGCATTACATTAAAATAAATTAATCTCTTTTTATCTAAGAGAACTGGTATACTTACAGAAATGTTGATCTCTTTTAATAGATTAAAATATATCATTATTCACATAAGGGGAATTTATTTAAAGGTATATAGGTTAAGCTTCGACTTATGACCACAATCAAGCCCCAAATTTGCATTGCTAAACAAGGTAGTTATTAAGTGAGTTTTGTCACATTTTATGGTCTTTTTTGCCAGAGTTAACTGAATCATCATGTGGCTGTTTAATGAATTGCCCATTGACTTTGCTTGTCAAAAGCTAGCTGAAATGGTGACCTTGTGACAGTGTAACTGCCATAAATTTAGCCAGTTGCCAAGTACCCCACGTTTGATCATGAGATCAACAATGTTATGTGTGAAAAACAGTCATGTCACTTTTTTTCAACAGTGCCATTGTAACTTCAATTACTAAACAAATAGTTGCAAGTTGAGGACTACCTGTACAAAGCACATCCATATAAAGTTAGGATACTGAGAAAAATGAACTTCCTATCTAATTTTGTAGGGGCTCTGAGCAGTATCATCTATATAAACGAACTAGGACTTCGCCTCAAAGTCATTTTATCTTTTTTTTACAATGAGGGATTTAGTAATTTTCATACTAATTTATGGGGTAGGATGGTGAGCAAAGCTAATTACTGAATTCCCCTATGCTTATAGGCCAGTGCTTTTTGAAAAAGTATAGAATCTTACCTTTTCTTGTAACTTTTGATCTGGTCTGCCTTCTTTCAGATTCTAGAGAAAAGGAAAAGAAATTATTACCAATAAAACAACCCAAACCGCTATGAATTTTAGTAAAACTAAAAATTGAAAGAGAACACCTGTAAAAATTCTCCTACTTATCTTTGGAGGAGTTCTAAACATTCTCATATCGCCACCAAATCGCAGGAAGAGGCTCTGTAATTTCTTTATTTATTTTGGTTCACTGAACAACCAAACATGTTCTGTATCAGGGCTCTTCCTGTTTCAGTTTTTTTTTACCCAATAAACCAATCACCTTATGCATCCATAGTGATATTTAATCTTTAGGAAAGATGCACCAGTAATTCTTGAAAATTTTATTCCTGACTCATACCATAGCCACCAGTTTGACATTTCATTCATTTTAAAAGCATTTAACTGTAAAGGAGAACACCTGTTTATGACAGATGGGACCAAGTGTACATTCTAAACACTTTACAAAGAAGCAAACCCTGCAAAAGGGCAAATTTCCTGAGATGCATGTGACTATAAAGTAAGAAGTTGGAGCTGGGATATAAACATTGCTTTGCAATTGGCCCACTGAAAGACAGCATTCACACCATGGGAAGTGATGACAACTCTTGGCTTGGATGAACTTGGTTGTTCATACTTGAAAAGAAATATGCAATAGTTAAGTACTTAAAATTTATACTAACACCACTGATTTTTATAGGACACAGCAGATGATAGGTCTTTGGGAGAAAACAAGTGTTTTCTTTTTATCACAGTTGACAACTAGTTGTTCTTCTGTACTTTAGAGGGTATGAGCTTGCAGACTTCATCTCATGTCAACTTAGGTTGTAAAGGAGATTGACGTGTTTTTAGAATGAAAGAACCAAAACAGATCTTTTTGCCTCTTACTACTAGGGGACTGTATTACTCAAATTTTGTCAAGATTTATGGCAAAAAGGAAAGGGCCCCAGATGCATTATTGCTTCATACTGTTTTTTATTGGGATTAAGGATGTGAAATACTCTACTCTGCCATGGCAAATTCATACTTTATTACTTTCAAGCTATTTTTATGGACATGACTGGAATATAGCTGGCCATAGACACTCACACAGGTGAGGCCAATAGAAAAAGCATCCTGGCAACAAAAATTATATAATCAAAGTCCCACTTCTTTTTCATATATCTCATCCCATATTTTAAAAAGGCAGCCATGCCCTTCATCTTGATTTTTTTATACCCTCCCCCCACCTGCCAAAGTTGCCCCTGTATCTTTCTTACTACCATGTTTCCTCGAAAATGCGATAGGCTCTTATTTTCTTTTTACTTAAAAAATATGGCCTTGGGCTTATTATAGGGCAGGGCTTATTGTTTTGGGGTTGCCGGGCGGCTGCTCCCTTGCAAACTGGCTCCCGAAGAACCGGGCACAGCCTCAGGGGCGAAGCAACCATGAGGTGACCAAGCTCACGAGCAACTGCCCAACAAACCCCCTCTCCAGTTGGGCAGAGCGCCATTCACTAAGGCGCCAAGCCACATGGCGCTCTGCCCGCTCCCCAGCTCCCACGGCTTGGCACATTCGGGATACCCCCTAAGTCAGTGCAAGGAGCTCTGCCCGGCTGGAGAAGGGGGTTGCGCGAGTGCCTGTTCCGCCCCCAGCAGGCATGCCTCCTAGCCTCAACATGTCCAGCTCTCTTTGTACTAGTAGCTGCCGCTGCCAGGCTCAACATGTCCAGCTCTCCCTGCAGCAGCAGCTGCTGCCACTGCCACCAGACTCCGAGCATAACGTCTTCTCCGGTTACAAACTCCTAAACTCGGCTGCTGAGTCTTCCAGCAGCGGCCATTCTAGGAGTGCGCTCTATGGTTGTGGGCTGGCTACTGGAAGACTCGCTGTCTGGAAGACTCTCTTACAGAGAGTTCCAGCAGCCAGCCCACAACCAGAGAGCGCACTCCTAGAGCGGCCGCTGCTGGAAGACTCGGCAGCCGAGTTTTGGAGTTTGTAACCAGAGAAGACATTATGCTCGGAGTGCGGTGGCGGCGCCTGCCGCTGCAGGGAGAGCTAGCCCGGACATGTTGAGGCAAGGGAGCAGCCTCCCGACAACTCCCCCCTCCAGCCAGGCAGAACGCCACTCCCCAACCTAGAAGTATCCCGATGGCGCCAAGCAATGTGAGTGCCTTTCTCCCCTCCGCCTGGCTCCTGCGGCTTGGCGCCTTCAAGATACCGCTATGTTGGTGAGCGGTGCTCTGCTTGGATGGGGGGGTGTCCAGGGGGTTTATTTTCGGGGGTGGGCTTATATTTTTCCCCACGCAAAATATGTGGCAAGGCTTTAGTTTCAGGACAGGTTGTATTTTCGGGGAAACACAGTACATACAGCAAACTCCTTTTTATATATTGATACTGCAATAGTTTTACTCCAGTCACAAGAAGAATAAAATCTGAGTGTGTAGTTCTATTTAATATATCAGTGATATTTTATATGGGGTGCAAATGTGGTACCATAATTTAATTACATCAAAACTGTCCAATTTAGCTTTTAACATCCCTGCTGCAAAATCCCTGATGAGTATCTAATTCCACATTAAGATTAGAATCTAGTCTAATTTTGTAGAATTTCATATACAGCTTTGATGCCTAAAATTTTGGCTCATATTAAGTTTTCATTCACAGTTACCTGAGTTCTTTAACCTTGTGAATTTATGTCATTATGGAAGGCAGTTAGTAATCTATAGCAACTTTAAATTTTATAGCTTAACAGCTACCTCATTTAGTTCTAAGAAAGATTCTTTAAATCTGAAGCAATTCATCCTTGACAACAGAATTCAATATATTTTAAATATAATTCTCCACTCTTATCATAACTGACCAGCTTATCCTTCTCCCTTGCCAATTGCTTAGTTAATACATTCTGCCAACTTATGGATAAGTCCTTACATCTGCTTGATTTAATATTCTGCTGGATGGGAAAATTAACAATTTTGCCTCAAATTCTTTTTGTTTGGCTTAACCATTGAACCTAAAGATGCTTCTAGTAATTCAAATGTATGGTAGCTCAGAAGAGAACCCTTTTTGTTTAATTTATAGTCAAAAGCCAAATCAAACTACTTGAACTATAATAAGAAATGTTCAAACTTCCAAAATCACATTAATTCCCATTCCAGCAGAATTGCACCATACTAAATCCAATAAACAAACAAACAAACAGAAGCAACAACGCTTCCATAGTACTACCTCGGCACAGTCTTTAATATTTTACCTCATTAGTTACATTAAAAAAGATCTGTTCTTCATATACATTAGAATAAAAGCACTTTACCTGGAGGAGTTGTGTGTTTATATTCCAACTTGTGCTGTGGATTTTTTCTGCAAAGAGAAACAGTTAGAGAAGATGAACCTGAGTTTTCCATCTCACTATCTGAAATTTCGAATGAAAAGAAAAATTAAAAGACAAAGCAAACAATTCTTCATCTTTGTTTCAAAGGGAAGCAAATCAATTATAATCATACTGGAAATATGATTTTCTCATTTTGAAAAAATAACTTTTGAGTCATTCATTTCCTAGAGGAGTGGCAACTTTAGCTAGTTCCATCTTTACTGATAAAGCTTTCAAATATTTCTCCATCTATCATAGGCTCCTATGCCTAAGATTCCTCTCTGAAGAGTAATTGGGCCCGGCCTGGGAGGGGGGGGGGGAGAGAAAGATTGCAATATGTTAGTGTTCTTAGAGTCCTGCAACCAAAATAGTGTGCCCAGAATGCAAGAGAAGTAACTGCTCTCCCTTGATTTTTGGCATTATTGGAGGCTCCACAAATAAAGCAATGGAGAATTTTTCTTTGCTGGCAAGGTATGTAATAGGTTTGCAGAGGGAGAGGGGGTATGTGAGTTTGACTTGCTGTTCTTCCGCTTTGAAGGAAGAACAAATAGGTTTGCCCAGTCTGGATGGTTGAATGTCATCTACTAAGGCTTGAACCATTAAACCCAACTTTGCTGAAGATCATGATAGAAGGTCGGTTAGATGACTTTTGTACTGAAATTATCATTATGGAATCCAAAGCTGTTGAAGTCACGATAAAGACTTATTTCCTATGTTGGGAATTAAGAAGAACAATCCACTGTGACCTTTTTAGTGAGCTATTGGTAATGAAACACAGCCTTAGCGGTGTCTTTCTGCTAAATCAATGAAGCAAAATGAATACTCATTAGTGGTGGAAAATTTTCAGACCCTCTTTCTGAAAGGCATTCTTGTTGCCATAGGCACTTCAGTGTAACAAAATTTCCTCTGCAGGAAAGTCAATAAAAAGTTAATGTTCCAGAGACAAAAAGAATCAACAAATTCTGCATGACACCAAAGACAAAAATGGCAAACAAGAAGAATCCAGATAGTATAGATATGGAAATCAAAACAAAACTGAAGGGACAGACAAGAACTCTACCCAGTACCACATGCTCTAAAGCAGGGGTGTTATACTGACAGCCTGCGAGCCAGATGCATCACGCCTACAAGTCCGCCAAGGGGGAAAACATCGTGTGGCAGCAACATGATGCTGCAAGTTTGACACCTGTGCTCTAAAGGGTTAGCTTTCAGCTAAAATATTGCAAAGTTTTAGAAATTTTCATCATTGTTTTGTAAAAGAGCATCATGCCAGATACGTCATATAGAAAAGCCGCAATGTAAAATCGAGTTTTAAAAAGCTTTGAATTAGAGTTAAGCAGCTGTTTAATTTTAAAAAAAATGGATAATTGCCATTTGTAATACACGTTGCTAAAAAATGTACCCTATGGAACTTATGCTTTTAAAATATGGCCCACCAAGACTCTTTGTAAAAGATAATTTCTTGCTGTAAACTATAAATTAAAAGTAGGACCTAGAACCAAAAGAATTGGAATATATAGCAAAACTCTACTTGAACAAATAACTTAAGCTATTTTATCTCTCAGGTATGAAGAACACTCACCACAGGGACCTTGCAATATGCTCTACCAATCCAACCTAACTCAGAAGGGATTGGGCTGCCCTGAATGGGGCTACTGGCCAACACTTGGAAAATGCAATAAGGATGGAGAAATAAGCATTTCTCACTGCTCTTATTGTCACAAGGTAGGCTCCAACAAAGGCTCTCACTTGTGTCTAGCTGGATTCACTCATGCAGTATTTGACTGCAACTGCTATAATATCTTCCAGCAACAGGTTGGGTGAATGGTCTTCACTGCTTTTTGCTTTGACATTTTTTTCTATGATTTGAAATCTTGTATTTTAGATTTTGTTTTTTGCGTTGTAGTGAACCATTAATAACAACTTAGATAATCATGTTTATCCAGGTAAAAAGTTTACACAATTTCCATAAAAACAGGTAGTACTCAACTTACGACAGTTGCGCCCAAAATTTCTGTTGCTAAGAGAGACATTAGTTAAATGAGGTTTGCCTCATTTTGTGACCTTTGTTGCCACAGTTGTTAAGTGAATCACTTCAGTTGATAAATTAGTAAACCAGTTATTAAGTGAATGTAGCTTCCCCGTGGCTTTGATTGTGAAAAGGTCACAAAAGATGATCACATGACCTTGGAACACAGCAATGCTAGTAAATATGAACGAGTTGCCAAACCTCTGAATTTTGATCACATAACCATGGGGATGCTGCAAAAGTGCTAATTGTGAAAAGCGTCATAAGTCATATTTTTCAATGCTGCTGTAACTTTGAACAGTCACTAAATGAACTGTTGTAAGTGAAGGAATACCTGTATATGTGCTACGTTTGAGTCAATCAGTAGAAAGTATATTTGGCATTTCCCAATGACATACCATGCCAGTGAAATATTTATCATCCAAACTTTGAAATTATTCTAAATGATCATTCTTACCTGTAACAAGCTGTTCCATAAGGACATTCAGGCCTATCATCATCAACCTGAGTTAAATCTTCTAAGTCATGATAATCACTATCACCAGGGTGACTAAATTGCTGGAAATGTATAGGATTCTTTCTGTGAAATTTAGAAATACTACATCAACTATCAAGATATATTGCAAATGTATGCAGCTGGGAGAAATACAGCACCATTAATTCAGTTAAACTAATACAAAGGACAATAAAACAATAAAAACAGTATATATTACAAATCTATTTCAATTAAAATTAAAGAAAGCAAATAGTTTTTTTTGAAACCTACCCTAATTGGGTTGGCCAAATACTGTATGCCAGTATGAGGGAATTTCATAACAAAGGTAACTGCCTGGAGTCGCTCTGTAAGTGAGGTCAGTGGTTTTATATTATATACTGTGTTTCCCCCAAAATAAGACAGGGTCTTATTTTCTTTTGATCCCCAAAATAAGCGCTTGGCCTTATTTTCAGGAAGGTCTTGCTATTTTTGAGCTGCAAGAGGCCCCTTAACCTTGGCCCGCGGATCAGCTGATCCAGAGAGGGCTGGAAGTTCTGTCTCTGTTTCCAGCACACTCTTACCAGTCCTAGTGTCGCCTTTGGGGCGCGGTAGCTAGGGTTTGCGGGATCAGCCTTGCGAGTTCATTCGGAGTGGATGGCAGGTGCATGTGGGGCACGTGTTCAATGCCCCCCCCCAGGAAATGGCAGGGATCGGCTGAGCATGTGTTTAAATATTTTTGGGGGAGGGCTTATTTTCGGGGGATGGTTTATTTTAGCGCATGCGTTCTAAAGCCCGATTGGGCTTATAATCCAAGGTCGTCTTATTTTCGGTTTGTGTGTGTGTGTGTGTGTGTGTGTGTGTGTGTGTGTGTGTAATATAAGACCACCAACTTCATTTACAGAGCAACTCCAGGCAGCTACCTTTATTATTAAATTCCCTCATATATATATATATGTATATATACATACATATAATCAATTAAATTAAATTTTTTGGAGACAGAGAATATACTCTCTCTCATAAAGCTTATGTTAGATAAGCATGAAACAGTGCAAACTGAAAAGGCAGTACATTTTTACAGAATTATAAAGCTCTATATTGTATTATCTCTCTCTTTTTTTTCTATATGTAGCACACATCTGGCAATGCTAGTCCTGGTGAACGCATGAAGAATAGCAATATTGTGCATTTTAAAACTTAGACAAATTTCTCTCTCCTTCCAGCTCTCCAAGCTCTGAATGTACTTGACAGTGGATTTGCTATAGTTATCTACTGGAGATCAAACCTGATCAAAACACAGAAGTGTCAGTCAAGACATATATTTTTACCACAAGATGTGGTGTTGGCTACCATTTTGGCTGGCTTCCAAAAAAAGATTGGACCAATTCAAGGAAGTCGTGGGGATCAATGGCTATTAGCCTTGATGGCAATGTGACTGCCATCTGAGGGCCATCTGCTGAGAGACCAGTAGACTTCCTTGGGCAGTTGACTAGCCACTGAGAGAACCAACTGCTGGATAAGATGGAACAGGGCTCTAACTTAACAGAATACTATTTATGCTCATCTAGTCTTACATGGTATTACAAGCATGCATATAGATTGCAAGCATATACAGCATGCTCGTAATACCATGTAAGAATCACATATGAAACAATGTACCTCCTATGTGATGGGAAAAACTTAAAAAATGAAAACACAATCTGATATTATGCACTTCTCCTAGCACTGATTTTGCTCAAGAGTCAATAGTTAATAACTATCTTCTAATTGCTTCAGTCTACTTTTGGTGGGCAAAGAGAAACAGCTATTCTCTTAAAGAGGCATTCTGCCTTTTTCTCTTCCCTACCATTTATTCTAAAAGAATGAGAATCAATTTGGCCCTGAGAGAAGTGTTTTTACAGCATTCACAAACAAAAGTCTCTTAAGATGCAACCATGTATGACTAAATACTCTTATTTTTAATTGTGTTATTGTTACAAAGAGACAAACTGTTTTGACAGAAAAAAACAAACCTCTTATGAAGCTAATTATAGTACCCATAAACAAAAACTAGTAACAGCCATAAACACTTCCATGGAAGTTATTTAAGAGTTCCAAGACCTCTTTCCCAGCAATAGACTAATATAAGATAGCTCCAATGGTATAAAACTTTTTGACAGTTGTATTAAATCAAATGAAATGGCTACAACAATTATTTGAGGCATTCCATTTCTTTTATATATTTCCAATATACAAGAAGTGCTTATCTTGGGACCGGAACTTTCATCGCTAATACAATTTCTGATGCAATTGTTAAGTGAGTCACCACATGATCTTGACCAACCTTATAACCTTTCTTGCTACTGTCATTAAGTGGCTTCCCCCATTCATTTTGCCTATTGGAAGCCAGCTGGGAAGGCTGCAAAGAGCAACCACATGAAACCAGGTTGCTATGACTGTCATAAATACATCCCAGTGCCTAAATGGTGATCAGATGCAGGGACACTGCAATACTAATAGTCCTAAAAAAATAGTCCTTAAAAAAAGGCTGATCTTATGACATGTTTTTCTGTGCTGTTATTAACTATTCAGAATTAATAACTGCACCGAAAAACATGATTTAAGACCGCTAAATGAATGTTCTTAAGTTGAGGATTACCTGTATAGATAGTTCGTTCCCACATGTTCCTTTATAAAGAAATAGTATAGTATAATCTTTATTGTCATTGTACTTAAATACAACGAAATTCAATCCATTTAGAAGAAAATAAGTAGAAAACAATCATATTTCAATATTTTGTTTTGAATACCATTTCTTCCAGTCTAAACTTCTGGAGCAGAGGTAAGTTTAAACTGTGCATACTGTATGAACAAATTGCACTCCCCAATCATTTATAGAATATATAGATTCTTAAAATTCCTGCACATTACTGCACATGTCTGAACACTGACGTTCTTTTCCAGTATTACACATGTAATTACACATCCAGCACATGTCATGTAACTGCAATACTCATAATACAGAGTAAGCTGTGCATCACAGTATTTCAATTCTTACACAGTATTCAGAGGAATCTTGGAATTACGTATTAAAAGAACTTAAATTTCTGTTTTAAAAATGTGAGAAGATGAACAGTATTGCTCAATGGAAACAAATGGAAGTATGCCAAACAAACTCTCAAGTTGTATGACTTATAGGAACCCTGGTGGTGCAGTGGTTACAGTGCAATATTGCAGGCTAACTCCGCCCATAGCCAGGAGTTCAATCTAGATCATCTCAAAATTGATTCACCCTCCCATCTTTCCGAGGTCAGTAAAATAAGGACCCAGATTGTTGGAGGCAATATGCTGACATTTGTAAACCACTCAGAGAGCACAAGTGCTATAAAGTTATTTTTTGCATTAACTCAGCAAAGTATTTAACATAAGCAAAATACAGTCTGTCAACAGCTTAGATTTTAAATATAAATAAAATTAAAAGAACCCTCCTGTCCAGACTATATGGTTATGCACCAGTAAATTGCCATTTAGAAGTTTAACAACTTGATTTTACCTGTAGCAGCTTTTCCCATACTGGCAAGAAGTCCTCTGCGGTTTGTTTATGTGAGAACTCTGTTGCATCTCCTGACTTTCGGTTATATTTGAAGTATCTATTCCAGCAGTCTGGTTCAGAGTAGTCTCTTGAATATCACCCTGACTGAGTAATGATTGTGACAGCTTTTCTTTATAAACCTGCCTGGTTTTAGAGTTAACACTCTCCAATTTGTTTTCTTTTATATTTGTTGTATGTACTTGAGCAGACTGAGATGCTTGTTCATCTGACTTGAGGTCCAGGTCCAGATCTTCATCATCCAGCTCATTGTTAAATTGCTCGAACGAACTTTCAGGTTGCTGAGATATTTTTTTACTTCCATTCTTTGGCATTTTCTTTGCAACATCTTTAGTAAATTCCCCCTATATCATGTGGCAATTGGTATGAAATTGTTCATGAAACAGATTATAATTTATTATTCATGTGAAAACAGAGTTTAATTGAGATAGATTAATTAATCAGTATACATGACATAACACAATCAAAATTAGACAGGTCCCTGCCTCATGGATCTTATGTACACAAAGAAAAACAATTATGAGGACAATGAATGCTAGAGAATAAAAGATAACATTAAGGAAAAATGGGAGAATTAAAAGAAAGTTGAAATTTAGCAAACACCCTGTACCCCAAAAAGCAAGATGGTAAAATCATAAGCCTAAGCAAAATAGATAGTGTGAAGTATGAGAAGAGAGACTGATTTTGATGGTAAGATCTTGAAATTCAGATTTAAAAAATGAATTTGGATAGAATAGAATAGTTATAAGCATAATTTAGTTTAAGGAACGAAGAGAAAAAGGAAGTCAATGGAATGCCTAATTAGGAATATGCAAAATAATTTCAAGAATAATTCCCACTAGCTAATAAAAGTGTGGACATTTAAAGTTCTCATATTGGCTATACACATCTCTAAATATGGGCTGGGGAAAAACACACAACCCAAAGTGCTCCCTCATGACTACATAGTAGTAAGAACTGAAAATGTGGCAATCCTTAAAAAAGGACTCTCTTACCTACATTGTAGAACTATTAAAATTAATGTGGATTTGCCACTTTGAGGGAACTGTGGTTCCCAAACTCCCTTCTCAACTGAAATACTTTTCTTAGGTCCAGTTACTAAAAATATGTTGTACCCATAATGGCATCATTTGGATATAAATCATATTAAGTGTAGTATACTTTATAAAGTAGACTCCATGACACTATTTTAATCTTAAAATATCAAAGTAATAATAATAAAAATTATCTGACCACTGCATATCTGCATCATAGAGCCATGTGAGCTATGAAATTTGGACATAATTAGTAAATAATCAACTTCCTAAAATCAAAAGCATTCTTGTAACTCACAGCTTCATTAAGGAGTAGTATGTAAGAATATAGTAGTATGTAAGAATATAATGGCCAATTGTATGAAATGAAATGGGTTGCTATTCTCAGTGATATTAGGCAATGGTCCGTGAGCCCTTTTCACCAGTCCTTTCCATGGGGTCACCAGCATTAGGATAAAAAAAGAGATTCTGCCTATATCTGAATGTATACCTCACTTTTGACTTTTCTAATAGCATGAAAAGCAGTCAGTGACTTTCATGAGAAAAAAATTAGCACAAAACATCAGATAGAAGAAAATAGGAACATGTTTGAAATGAATGAATTGGCTTTTATATGCTTCAGAAATAGAAAACAGGATGAACATATGGACTGTACCAAATCACCCTCTTGGCCTGATATTTGATAGCTGTTTCTCTACCGATAAGGTTCTTCCTTATAAGCATTATGCATTTCTATGAACAGAATAGCAAAACCTAGTATAGTCTTGTGCTTCTATATTAGTAATATGAAGTATTAATTGAAAAAATAGAACATACCTCTTTTAGAAGGGCAGAATCTTCACTTTCAAGAATTTTCTGCTTTTTACTTACACCTGGCTTTTCTTCTTCATTACTACCTATTTTGATTTTAAAAAACAACTGATGAACAATTTTATCATTTAAGCTATGAATAACTGCACAAATTACAAAGATTTCATACTATCATATTTTAAAAAAGTAAATTACAATGTATCAACATTCTGTTTATTTAAGACGAATTCTATAGATTTGTAAAATACTATGGAAAACTGAATAATTACCTAATATGAGACAAAACAATGATTTACCAAAGAACCCAAAAATCTCTGTCTCTGTGTGTAATATATATATATATATATACATACATACACACACACACACACACATAATTATAATATAGTTATATGTCTATATGTATGTAGTAGTTTTATGTATATGTTATAGGTCAGTGTACCTCATGCTGGCTAGGGAATTCTGGGAGTTAAAGTCTACATATTTTAAAGTTGCTAAGGTAGAAAAATACTATTATAGGTTACGCTACTCCACCAATACTTACATGTAGTAAGTAATTCATCATTCATCATTGTAACAGACACAATTTTCACAGTGTGTCTTTAGTTACTTAAAGAGCGTGTTTTAATGAATAAATTATACCCTACTGTATCAGTGACAAAATTCTTCCCCTCTTCTTCATAAAGTCAGAGATTTATTTCTAAAAAAATTTATTAGCGACTACTGCATACTAATTTTAACTGTCTTTTTTATTATCAATGTTCAGAACCATTCTCCTTGGTTTATAATAAAAGCTACAAAATATGGAAAGTATATTGGCTCCATTCAAAGCAAGATTAAAAAATGCATTTTGGTTTTGGATTATCATATTAATAAGAAAAAAAAATATTTTAAGACTTTAAGACTGCTCAATGTAACTTACATAAACAGTCATTACTAAATACATCCTTACCTAGGCAGACAAGCAATTATTTAGAAGACTTAGATTCTATAAGGTTTTTCATGTGTAAACATTCTACTAATATTAATTATACCTTTGTACAATCTGATGTATGCATGTTTAAGGATATAGAGTTTACAACTTCTGTTTACATAACTATTATTTTAATTTCTGATGTTCTGAAATTCTTAAAATGCAGTTTACATTTAAAATAATCCTACCAATACATTAGAATTCAGATACAATCTGGTTTGTTCTCTCTCAATACTATACCAAACAGAATATATTATTGAAGAAACTTTACTCATTATTCTTTCAAAACCTTTTTCAGATGAAGAAAATCAACTAATAATAGTGTGTGGGTTTTTTTAATGGGAGCCACCATCAATATGATGTCTGATTACCATTTCATTACTTACTGCATTTTTCGGAGTATAAAACACCTCAGAGTATAAGACACACCAAGATTTTGAAGAGGTAGTTTTTTTAAAAAAATGTGTTTGCACTCGGCAGGCCTCCCAAACCCTCTGCACGCCTCGTTTTTTTGTGAAAAATGAAGCATGCAGAATTTGAGAGGGCTGCAAAGTGCTCCTGGGGGCTGGGGGGAAAATGAGCAAAAAATGGCCCGAAAAAAAAAAAGGGGGCATGAATAGCCTTTAGGTTTGTAGAGTGCTCCTCTACAGCACAAAATGACCAAAAAGGCCTGTTTTTCGCTCGTGTTTGCCCTCCCCAGCTCCCAGGAGCACTTTGCAGGCCTCCCAAACCCTCTGCAGGTCTATTTTTGTGAAGGGGGTGGGGTTTCGGGAGGCCAAAAATGCTGTATTCAGTGTATAAGACACACCCAGATTTTCACCCTCTTTTTTGGGGAAAAAGATGCGTCTTATACTCAGAAAAATATGGTAATTAGAAATATAGTTAGTTGGTTCTATATTAGTAAGCAACAACAATAATTTATAATCAACATAGTATAAAATCCTGATTATGCTGATCTTATCTTATCACTACATATCTCAATTCTGTTGCTGACACAGTATCGAATCTCAAGAAAAAGTAAATGCATTTCTATTATTCCAAACTCCAAAAGGAGAATTTAGTAAAGGCAACTGCCATGATGACTTCCATAGCAAATCTATCTCTATACTTACCATTTTTAGAGGCTGAGATTGACTGGCTTGAAACCATTAGATCTGCTGGCAGCATCCATTCTGGAAGCTGTCTTTTTCGCTGAGCAGGTCTTGATTCCTCTTTTTTAGGAAGAGTAAACTAAAAAAAAGTAAATATATTGTTACATATTTTGCACAGGGATTAAACAAAGAACAATAATGCAGATGAGATCAACGATAATTCTTTTCCATAATTGCCATAATATTGTTAGAATATACCTTATATTCCTATATTTATGCAACTGCATCATGCGCTAGTCAACTCATATATGGATGTTCTGAAAGTCCCTGAAAACCTAACTGTTCTTCCTGGCCCTGGAGGAGAGTACAGATAGTCCTTGACTCATAATCAATTGCTTAACAACCATCCAAAGTTATGATGACTCAAATAACCTGTGTTGCAAATTACAATTGCTGCATCACCATTACAATCATGTGATAGCAATTCAGGTGCCTTGCAGCTGCCTCGCATTTATGACTAGTTGTAGCTCCCATAGTCATGTGATGTTTTGTGCCAGTTTTGCCATGGGCATTAAGCAAATCATTTGCTAAATGACCATGGTAATTCAGTGACCATTGTACAAGTAGTTGTAAAATTGGGTCTGGTTATGTGATAACTCAATTTATGACCATAACAGCTTACAATCCAAATTCCGGACTCAATTGTGATAATAAGTTGAGGGCTACAAGTTATTGTTGTTGTTTGATTTGGTTTCTGTTCTCTTCTTGATGACTATGATCTGTTTCTTGGTATTATTCTTTATTCAGAGTAGGCAAACTGCCAAGAGTCATTTATTTGTATCCTGCCTTTATTGTTTTTACAAGTAACACATGTAAAAGTGTGGCAAACATATTTATTACACCTTCCTCTTCCTGTTTTCCCCATAACAACCATCCTGTGAGTTGACCTGGATTGAGAGAAAGTGACTAGCCCAAAGTCATCCAGCCAGCTTTCATGACTATGGTGGGACTTTTGAATTCATAGTCACCCACTTTCTAGCCTGAAGCCTTAACCACTAGACCAAGGGTGTCAAACTCAATTTCATTGAGGGCCGCATCAGGGTTGTTTTTAACCTCGAGGGGTCGGAATGGGTGTGGCCAGTGTGCTCATGGCCAGTTTTACATCACTCTTATCGGGGGCACCTGTGGTGGTCTGAGCGCTCTGCCAGAGAAAACAGGCTCCCGAGCTTTGTTTTTGGCTGCTACAGCCTCCTGCAACCCTCTGCCAGAAAAAAACGGAGCTCAGGAGGGCTGCACACAGTCCTCCGGAGCTCCATTTTCACTGATAGAGACACTGCAGGAAAGCCTTTCACTGTTTCCAGGGCAGCCCTATGAGCCAGATCTAAGGCCCCCATGGGCCGGATCCTGCCCCCGGCCCTTCCTTGAGTTTGACACCCCTCCACTAGACCAAACTGGTTCTCAAGAGGGGGGAGGGGAGGATTATAAAATATCCCTTGCTAGACATTTCATAACTCTGTTAATAACAAAGTTCCCCTCCCATAATATAGTACTGCTCCCTATCCATGTTGCTTTTATTCTCCAGCCCCAACAAATACTTCCAAAAACGTTATTCCCAGCAAGTTCAACAAAGACTATTCCACTCAGTAAAGAGATATATTTTCAACCTCTTTCACTGGATAACAACTCTTTATATGACAGAAATAACATCATCCAAAACAACCTCTATTGAGATGCCACTTGTGATCACAAGATTTAAACTAGTAATCCAGACAGAATTCACATTCACCTGTCTGGATTTGAATTTATATTGCATAGAGGCATAGGAAGACAGGCAGTAATACCTGAGGACATCCTGGATAATAGATTGAGATCTATGTTTTAGCCCAGTGGTCCCAACCTTTCTGGCTTGACAACCCAGCGGGGGGGTGGGGGGGTCTATGTGAGTGGCAGGCACTTTCCATTTGAACAAGTGGAGCTGCGCATGTGCATTCACCTGCCACTCATGTGGCCCAGTTCTGAACAGGCCAAAGTCCAGTAGTAGGCCATGGCCTGGGGGTTGGGGACCTGTTTTACCCTACTGGTCCAGCCCTGCCACTACAACTTCTCTGAAAATACGTTTTCTATAACCTCATATTTCTTACTATATGCAAAAAACATCTTCATCATAAAATTCATTTAACTTTTCAATTAATAAAATTGCAGTACACCAAAACTGAAAATTACCCTCTCTGGGATTTCGGTTGCTTTTTCCATAAGTGAATGTACTTCTGGAAGTTGTTTTTTGCTAGAAGAGATTGTTGATTGTTCTGAAGGCTGACTGTGAGATATCATGGTAGACTGCAGAGTTGTGGGGATTTGATTTGGTAGGTCTTCTACACCACGATTATCATTTTCCCTATTGCAAATAATAAACCTCTTAATGGCAGCGGATTGACACAGATTGCTATACATTACTTAGTAGAAGAAATGAAGAATTAAAAATATAAACTTGTAAGTTATATATAAGTTATGATCAGGAGCTCATATTATTTCAGTTGAATTATTTTTATTGTTTCTTATTGTTGCTGCAGTTGTTTTATTTGTTTTAACCCTTTTTATTTTGTGCCTTCAAGTCAGTTTTTGACATCTGGCAACTAATCCCTACAGTATTCTTTGCAAGATTGCAGAAAGGGTTTGCCATTGTCTTCTTCTAAGGTTGGGAGGAAGTGACCAGCCCAAATTCACCAACATAGATTGAAGAAATAAACAAATTCAATAATTCTACAAGACATCAAGGCAGTCCTGGATGTATCCTGAAACATTTAAATATTTGACACAGCCTAATTTCAGTACCTGCAACATATTCAAAATTCTGCTTTTAAACTATAGATGAATGCAAACCCATGTCTTAAACATTAAACATTATAGTGCCCCCTACTTTGGAACTGAAGGAAGATTTTTTTTTGTGCCTAAAGTTTTTTTCTTTTAAAGTTGCCTAAAACTGGTGATGTCCTAATATGAATTATGGAAAAATGTAGATTAAACAAATGTGCAAATCTTTCAAAATATTGGAATCCAAAGCAGCTTTTTTTCTTTAATCTTAAAGGAGCTATGTCTTTTTCCAGGCTTGTTTGCTGCTTGGAAAGCTTATACCATTGTTGCTGCTATACAAAGTGGTTCTGCATGTGCCAAGGGACAGCTGGAAGCTGCTTCAAAACAGCTGTGCAAGCCAGGAAAATATAACAATGGATGGTTGCTTCATATGTGCTCTTGCCTGTTCCAAAGAATACATTTTAAAGAATTTGTACAATACAATGTAATGAATCCATATGCTATATAAACTTCTGGTAGTTGTTCCATGATAATAGAGGCATGTACACAAGTGCTACAGTATCCGTTTTTTTTTAGTACAAAACAAATGCTGTTCAGAGAGGAGAAAAATAAATATTTTGTGTTAAATAATATGAATTTAATGCCCTATAAATGTAAGGTAATTATTCCTTGCTATTTTAGTGAAGCTAATGTTCCTACTTCATTCTATATCTGGAATGAACTTTTGACAAAAAAAATATCTCTTTTGCTCAGAAATACTATACAGAAGTTTGTTGCAGTGTTGTCCTTGAACTCTGTCATTACAATTTTCGTTACTTTTTCATTTTGAAAAAAAAACCTGATATTTCAATTATCTAACAAGAACATTGAATATAAATATATATGTATGTATGTACCTACACCCATGAAAATCTGTGTGTGTGTGTGTGTGTGTATAGAGATAGAGATATATAGATATATATAGATAGATAGATATTGAGATATGTATATTGAGATAGATAGATAGATAGATAGATAGATAGATAGATAGATAGATAGATAGATAGATGATAGATAGATAGATTGATAGATAGATAGATTGATTGATATATATATTCATAGGTTTTCATGGGTGTAGATATGCTGGTCTTGTTGTATTTGGGTCTTTTCCCATGTAAGATTGAGATTGTCTTGGCAAAACATTGCCAAGACAATCTCAATCTTACATGGGAAAAGACCCAAATATAACAAGACCAGCATATGTACACACGTACACACACACACAGTACTGTGCAAAAGGTTTAGGCAGGTGTGAAAAAATGCTGTAAACAAAGAATGCTTTCAGAAATATAAATAATGATTGTTTATTTCTGTCAATTTTCAAAATGCAAAGTGAGCGAACAAAAGAAAAATCTAAATCAAATCAATATTTGGTGTGACCACCCTTTGCCTTCAAAACAGCAGCAATTCTTCTAGGTACACTTGCACACAGTTTTTGAAGGAACTAGGCTGGTAGGTTGTTCCAAACATCTTGGAGAACTAACCACAAATCTTCTGTGCATGTAGGCTTTCTCACATCCTTCTGTCTCTTCATGTAATCCCAGGCACACTCGATGATGTTGAGATCAGGGCTCTGTGGGGGCCATGCCATCACTTCCAGTACTTCTTGTTCTTCTTTACGCTGAAGATAGTTCTTAATGACTTTGGCTGTATGTTTGGGGTCATTGTCCTGCTGCAGAATAAATTGGGGAATCATACGCCTCCCTGATGGTATTGCATGATGGATAAGTATCTGCCTGTATTTCTCAGCATTGAGAACACCATTAATCCTGACCAAATCTCTAACTCCATTTGCAGAAATGCAGCCCCAAACGTTCAAGGAACCTCCACCATGCTTCACTGTTGCCTACAGACACTCATTACTGTGCCGCTCTCCAGCCCTTCGACGAACAAACTGCCTTTTGCTACAGCCAAATATTTCAAATTTTGACTCCTCAGTCCAGAGCACCTGCTGCCATTTTTCTGCACCCCAGTTCCTATGTTTTCATGCATACTTTAGTCTCTTGGCCTTGTTCCCACGTCAGAGGTATGGCTTTTTGGCTGCAACTCTTCCATGAAGACCACTTCTGGCCATACTTCTCCGGACAGTAGATGGGTGTACCTGGGTCCCACTGGTTTCTGCCAGTTCTGAGCTGACGGCACTGATGGACATCTTCCGATTTCGAAGGGCAATAAGCTTGATGTGTCTTTCATCTGCTGCACTAAGTTTCCTTGGCCAACCACTGCGTCTACGATCCTCAACGTTGCCCATTTCTTTGTGCTTCTTCAAAAGAGCTTGAACAGCACATCTTGAAACCCCAGTCTGCTTTGAAATTTTTGTCTGGGAGAGACCGTGTTGATGCAGTATAACTACCTTGTGTCTTGTTGCTGTGCTCAATCTTGCCATGACATGAAACAACCTCACCTTGGTAGCAGAGTTTGGCTGTTCCTCACCCAGTTTTAAGCCTCCTACACAGCTGTTTCTGTTTCAGTTCATGACTGGGTGTCAACCTATGTGTGACATTGATGATCATTAGCACCTGTTTGGTATAATTGGTTGATCATACACCTGACTATAATCCTACAAAATCCATGATTTTGTGCAAGTGTACCTATGAGAATATGCTGTTTTGAACGCAAAGGTCACACCAAATATTGATTTTAGATTTTTCTTTTGTTCATTCACTTTGCATTTTGAAAATTGACAGAAATAAAACAATCATTATTTAGATTTCTGAAAGCATTCGTTTACAGCATTTTTTCACACCTGCCTAAAACTTTTGCACAGTACTGTATATATAAATCATTTGTATATATAGATACCAAAATCTCTAATTACATTCTGCATATGTACAATTGTTACAAGATTCGTCTTAATTTTTTTATGGAGAAGAAAGGAATACCTGCAATTACAGCTAACATGAGATAAAGAATAGCTACCACTTACCATAATGAGTCAAACATAATTTGACTCATTTAGCATACTGCATATCAGACTATATTGTAGAAGGCAATTTGGCACTGAAATTCACTGATTCAACATCAAATCTCATTATTTTAGTTGGTTTCCTTTTCCAGTGGAGCACAGATTCTTGAAGATATTTGTCTACCAACAGAGAAGAACTGCCACTTGGACACAACTAATGCCACTTATCTCTGTCCAATGGAAATAGCTGATCATCTTCAACAGGCCACTAAAAGCAAGGATTCACATGGACCTGCCAATTAAGAAGTACAGATATCAGTGAAGATACTGTAGGACATAATAGATTTAATTAATGAACACTGATTCCATTACAATGCAGCTTGTTCTAGGAGAGATGATTATTTTAAACTACAGTGAGAAAATGCTTGTTATATATTAATTGCATTCACAGACACAAATAAGGTTTACTAGTACAGGATCAAGAAAATTCCTTGCAGGAGGTATTTTCATCAATTTACACTCCTGCCAAATGCCACTACAGAGAAGTTCAGGCTCCCTTGTGGGGAGCTGAACAACAATTATCACAAGCCACGATGATGTCAAATCAGTGGTGGGTTTCAATTTATTTTACTACTGGTTCGCTCATGCGCATGAAGTTCTGCACATGCACAGAAGCATCCAGGCGGGTAGGAGGAGCTTCCCACCGCCACCACTACTGGTTCGTCCGATCTGGGATGAACCGGCATAAACCCACCTCTGTATCAAATGATTGTTTTGCACAAATGGCACAATTATATAACATCTGATATCAAACCAGAACATTTTTTTGCTAATATCATGACACACATATGTTTTTTGCCCACCATGAATGCTCATGCTATAGTGGAAATAAGGAAACTAAAGACTATTGGATTACTGAAGATAAACAGCTATTCTTTCAATCCTGCCTCACAAATATATTCACTAGATCCTTAGGAAATGAAAAGAGAATGACTGTTGGCTTATCTGAATGGTCGTTCTCTAGGCGCTGCGGGAGTGTCCAAGCATGGGTTAACTTCAGCTTGCTGCACAAGGACTGAGCTTAAATCTTTAGTGTAGCCACACCTCCTGCTCCATTTGGAGTTCAGTTTGAAAAACAAAGAGGTGTAATTTGGAAGGATGTCATAAGGAGGAGGACTATGTCTTCAGAAGTGATAACACGGCTCCACTAGAGTACCCCAGGGCGGGGTTGGACACTCCTGCAGTGCCTAGAGAATGACCATTCAGGTAAGGCAATGGTCATTCTCCTAGACGCTGCTTGGAGTGTCCAAGCATGGGACATACCCAAGCTATATAGTCCCAGGGCAGGAAGAAGAAATGTCCCGTTGTTCCGGAACTGCAAGAACTCACTGCAAAACTCTTCTCCCAAAGGAGGCCTCAGTAGCTGTGAAGGAGTCCAATTTATAGTTACAAATAAATGGAGATGTCGAGGACTAAGTTGCTGCCCTGCATATTTCCTTAATGGGCGCTTGCATTGCCCAAGCAGCTGAAGTCGCAGCTCTCCTCGTGGAATGAGTGGTTATGTGAGGAGGAACGAGTTCGTAAGCCAGCTTTATGCAGGCACAAAACCAGGTCCCACGTCGGGTACCAGTGCACCATCGGGGGACATAGGTTGGTAGCTCCTTTCAGGAAGCTGCGGACCCTGGGATGCCTGCTGAGTGATATAGTGTCATCTCTGGACAATATGGTAGCCAAGGCGGCCGCCTGCCTCCGCACTGTGTTGGGGGCAAGACCTTTATCCAGTCCGTCCTGGAGAAATTCAAAGATTTGCGGGATAGTTGCTGCATGGCAATGATGTGACGAGACTGACATCAAGATGCAAAAGCTGTCCAGGTTGCATCATAGATGTGCACAGTGGAAGCGTGTCTGGATGCCTGGATGGTGCGGATGACCTTGTCCAAGAAATTGTACTGCCTCAGGAGGTCCCCCTCAAGTGGCAGACGGCCAACTGGAGCCACTGGGGATCCGGGTGAGGAATGGCCCCCTGGCTGAGGGAGATCTGCTCCTGAGGAATGCGGCAGTGTTTGGTCACTGACAGGTCGACAAGGTCGGCGAACCAGGATCGCCTCGGCCAATGTGGTGCGACCAGCAGCACCTCCACACCCTCCAGCAGGATTTTCTTGATCACCTGGGGAATGAGGTTTAGAGGTGGAAAGGCAGAAAGAAGGCTGAGAGGCCAGTGACATCGAAGGGCGTCCGTCCCTTCCGCCCCAGAGCACTGGAATCACGAAAAGAACCGGGTAAGATATGTGTTTGTCAGACTGGCAAACAGGTCTATCGTCGGAAAACCGAATCTCTCAGATAGTTGGTAAAAGAAAGACGGATGGAGTCGCCATTCCGAGTTGCTGATTGTAGTTCTGCTCAGCCAGTCTGCAGTTACGTTCTTTTCCCCCAAAATGTGATCCGCCCTCAGTGACTCGAGGTGGTGTTCAGCCCAATGCCCGAGTGCCTCTGCCTCCAACATCAGGGCCTTTGATTGACTCCCGCCCCGATGGTTTATTTACGCCTTGGTGGCAATGTTGTCCATCAGTATTAGGACGTGCGCGCCTTCGATGTACTGGCAGAAATGTCGAAGAGCCAGCCTGGCTGCCCTGAGCTCCAGCCAATTTATGTTGTGGGCAAGCTCCGCTGGCGACCACCTGCCCTGCGTCACATGTTTCTGAAAATGAGCACCCCAGCCATACAGGTGGGTGTCCATGATTATAACAAGGCGTTCTGGATCCCTGAAAAGGGAGCCCCTTCTCAGTGCCGGCGACTGCCACCACCTGAGCGACTGGATGACCCTTGGATGTATGGCCACTACCCTCTTGGAGTTGCTGGCCTTGCATCAGTCAACCGGAAGCAGGAACCACTGAAGCTCCCGTGCATGCAGGTGAGCCCAGGGGACTTCAGCAATGCATGAAATCCGTTTTCCAGAGGGCGAAAAACAGCCCTATGGGCAACCTGGAAGTTTGGGAATGGTGACTTCCGGTTTGCTCGTAGGGCCATTTTCTGCTCTCTGGAGCCTTCAGGAGCTTCCCTGAAGGCTCTGGAGGGCGAAAAATGGCCCTATGAGCAACCCAGAAGTGACTTCCAGTTTGTCCGTAGGGCCATTTTTTGCCCTCTGGAGCCTTCTGTTTTTCACCCCCTGGAGCCTCTGTTATTGCTCTCCCCAGGCTCCTAGAAAGCCTCTGGAGCCAGGGGAGGGTGAAAAAAGTGTGCCAAAAGCGGGGGGTGGGGGTGTCGTGCGCATAGTATTATGGGTGTGGGAACGCACGCACACCCCTGCGCTCCTCCTACTTTTGACACGTGATGCAAAAAAGGTTAGCCATCACTGATCTATATTACATCATGGCTAATGGATCAAAATACAAGCAATAAGCAGCATTACTCCTAAATGATTTCAACTGTGATCCATAAAATCTGAACACAAAAATACGGTATAACTAATTGTCTTATGGTTTCTTTTATTCTGGTCGTCCACTTAGATTTACGCAGATCTAAATAACTTTAAAAACTGTTATTAAACTAAAAAGAAAATAGTGAATATAATTATAATTTCAAGTATGTTATATACATAACTATAATACACAATATGCACTTCAACAAGTACAATTGTAAGACAAGGTTCCTACACAGAACTTGCATATTGTGACCTCTAGTGGAAAATACGATATATGTACTCAATCAAACGCCTAGCATATTATCAGTATGAGTCTCTATTCAACTACTGAAAGTAAACTGTAATCTGCAAATTAGAAAATACAATTGCAAGGGTTGATGAAATAAAAAATGTCCAAAACAACAATTCTTGTTAAAGAAAATGTTATAACTTTCAGAAACAACTTGAAAACTGAGATGTTATTCCAGTGGTAAACCTGGCTATTTGTGATTTCATGGTTATCCATCTATATTTATTGCTTACGTTGGTTTTTCTTTTTGCATTTTACATCTTTATATGCCTTTAAATGTTTATTTGTATCAGAAATATTTATTTTTTTCTTGAATTTATAATGAACATATGTATGCTTCTGAACTCAAAAAGAGATTCCAACCTTGAATTAGCATGCTGGAGGATACCATAAGAATTAATTCAAAGAGGCTACTTGTGGAAGAAATGGTAGAGTGAAAATGGCTGTGTGAAAAACAGAGGCTGATGACAGCAGTGGAATGAAGAGACACCAAGTCTCTTTGATCATTCCTCACAACAGGAACAGAAGACTTGAGAACTCTGGTAAGTACTTCAGACTGCTGTTACTCACAAGGAGACAACCAGTCTCCTGCCACTTCAAAACTCTAGTAGAGGAGGGAACAGTCATCTTTCTCAAATCCAGTCTGAAGTTTTGAAAGGATAATACTTTTGTAATTTCTTTGCTACATACATGGTTTTCTTTTCCATTTTTCCATTTTTATTTTCTACACTAGTTTTCTTTATAGTTTGAATTAGCTTTTACCACTGCAATTATACACTTTAATAAAATTACTATAAAAACAAAGAGTAACTGGTTGCATTTGCACTGCATTTGCATAGCAACAGAGGTTGCTGGCAACTCATGAGGACTGATATTTTGTCAAGTGGAGCAAGGTAGGCACCTAGGAGCTGAGGTTGTAGTTGAATAGCATCAGAGATTTCTGGGAAGAATATTTGCATTCAGCTCTGGAATCTTTACTTTTTGCTGCTTCTTTTAGAAGTTAGACTTAAGGTGGTTACCAGGGGGTGAACCTCCAGCAAACCTGATGGCTGAACTGCTATTAAATTCAGGGCTTTGCATTTTGCAACCAAATGCTATACCAGGGGTCAGCAAACTGTGGCCCTGGAGCCGCATGTGGCTCTTTCAACCCTCTGCTGCGGCTCCCTTTTGCTGATCGACACCACAATTGATAGGGCTTTTGGTTAGGACAGGTAGAGGAAAAAGGACTAGGAGACTCTATGGTGGGATAACCGGACTTCTTATCAGCTCCAAAATTGAACCGTGGGGCTTCCGGTTAGGACCTTTGTGGCTCTTTGAGTGTTTAAATTTGCCGACCCCTGTGCTATACAATCCTTTCAAGATAAGGGAATAAATCATATCCTCATAATAAATCCACACCTAGCAAGGAATCTACATATCTGAGGGCAATCTTCCTTTCTGGTTTTCAAATGACATCAGGATCAAAGCCTTGGTCAGGAGCACCTCAAATCAAACCCCAGCTCAAGTTGGAACCCCAAATTATTCTTCTAATGTCAACCAAGCCACAATACAAGCTATATTAAAGTTATCAGGTGCTCTAAAAGTATTGCCCTACCCAGTGGGAATAAAATGTGTATTCTACATGTAAATTACAATGTGCATGTAGGATCTGGTGAGGGTGGATTTGATTTAAATCAACCTGATTTAAATCATAATTTTTAAAGAGCAACTGTCATCTCTTCCCACAGCTGCTATTCCTCTGATCCACTGTTGACTCACCAACAGTCCCATTCACATTAATGGGACAACTGGTGATGCAGCAGTGACACAAGGGGAGGGACATGGCAGGCAGCAGGTGAGTGGATGCCCAGTAACAGGCGCTGCCATGAAGGATCTGAAATGACAGGTGCTCTTTAATGTTATATTTACAAGCTGCTTAGGTTTCACTTTCATTTTTACTGCTTACCCTTCCTCCCCACGCTTAGAACCTGGTGGTATAGATGCATTTATCTTCAAACAATCATACAGTTTGTAGTGTACATAGATTTGCAAAACAATGGGATAAAAGAATATTCCTGAACTTTATTTTATGATTTATCTCATGGTTACTGTGAAATTGTGTGAATGCATCAATACAATGCATGTTATCTCAGCTTGTAGAGCTTGGATTCATTGAATGAGTCTACCAAAAATGTAAATATTGCAGAATATACAGTCTCATGCTACATAACTAAGGTCCATTTCATGCTGAATAAACTAAATTAATAATGTATCTTAAATAGAAAACTATCTTTAGATTTTTACTTCAAAGCATTTTATTAAAATAAATGATAAATTTAAAAGACCTGATTTAAATTTAAAAAATCCGAATTAAATTTAAAAATATGATTTTTATTTTTAAAAAATCATCGATTTTTATATACCCTGGATCTGGTGCAATGATCTGGATTCCTCTAACCGTACTCTTAAGTGGCTCAATCAAGCAACATCACTTCTTTTAGCCTTTCCATCTTTCCATTATTATTTTTTTGTTAGCTTGCAAACAAAATGGCTAATGGTTTCACTTCACCAAGCTTTTGCAAAAGACAAGCCCCCTGATAGACTAGCGGGGTGGGTCTCATTGCTTTGAATGCATGGCTAGGTAAAGGACGCTGTAGTACTCTGTAAAAGCATGCCAAAAATCTTGAAAAGTCTCCATCAAGGTAAAAGGTACCCAAATTTGTTTCAGTAAAAAGCCGTCTTGGAAGGAAAGGTAAACTTCGCGAATGGACGGAAGAGTGTATCTCTCCTTCATTTGCCCACAAATCGATCGCTCCTGAATTCGCTGCCAGTGCCGTTCGTTCTCTCAGCCAACTACGCAAAAATATTAAGACAAACTGGCACTCCTTTGGCGCACCTGTTGTGGCACTTACTCCCCAAAATAGAGCCTCTTGCTATCACTGACTCCCCGAGCGGCAGCGGCAAAGGCAAAGGGCGTCCACTGGCACTAATTGAAACCCAGATATGGTAACAGGCCTCTCGCATTTCTTCCCCCCGGATGCAAAATTCCACAAGGGGGGAGAAAAAATAGCAACGTACCGTCCTTCTTGTATATATTCCTCCTAGCTGCTGAACTGAAACATACCATTCCGGTGTAACCAATAGCTCGCTGCCTTTTAAGAGAAACACACTCATGACTGCGCCACAAATCCACTACGCAAATTCCGGCCTCGGCACCAAACTACACCTCCCAAAATGCTTATCGGCAAAGGCGGGTGTTACGGGAATCCCTGGTTACGTAATTTGCAATGGGGAAGGAAGAAAAAAAAGTAAATAAACAAATTCGAATGGAGAAGCCGTTAAAACCGTTAGTGGAAACCGAGGGCCGGGAACTAGGTGAGCGACCTCGAGCCTCCTGCGTTCCTCGGTGACGTCGCGATTGTATCCAATCACCGAATAGGGCGGAGCGGGGCAATTAAATAGCGGCGACAGGGTATTCGGGAATGGGGTTCCCAGCAGTCACTGGGAACAAAGGTGTCTCGAGGAGGTTGTGGTAATCTGTTGACGTACATTCTCAGGCGAATTCCTTTCAGTTTCGTAAAATTATACAGAGCTGGTGTGGCAAGTGCACAAATTTCTCGTCATAATATCCATTGTTCGCCATGAGAGGTCCTTGGTGCTCCGTCCCCCGCTCCTTAACAAAACAGATGTTTTAGAGAAGACAACTTATTAATTGCAAAACAGATGTTGATACAGAATTACATGTATCTTATCTTTTAAAAGTGAAAATTTCAATCCCATGACCCTCCAAATGTTGCCGAAATCCTCCCTCTCCAGCAGGCTGGGGTTAATTGGAATTTCTGGAACACCAAAATTTTCCCAAACCTGTTTGAGAACAAAGATGTACAATCTTTCTCAATCCAATAAGGAGAATATTTGTAGCTCAGTGTTGAAATGAGGAATCTTGGTGCTCTCTGAGCTTGGTTGTTTTTTTGCAGATGTTTCATTACCCCAGTAAACAGCACCGATGATACTTAGTTTGGGTAATGAAACATATGCGAGAAAACAACCAAGCTCAGAGAGCACCAAGGATCCCTCATTGCAACCCTGAACTACAAATAGTCTCCTTTAAAGTTTGCCATTCCTAACAATTGTATATGCACCCACAAACACAACCCATTGTGCAAATTTATGGGAGTGCCAAGGACTCCATCCCTAAGCTACATATATATATTCACTTTTTTATTACAGCCCAGCTGCAACTGTGCAAATAAAAAACTTATATATTTCAGGAGGGAGCTAATTAGTGTGTTTAATTTGATTGTGTTTTTTTCTAATTCAGTGCATGAAATTTTTATTTGAGGTGTATGTAAATTTGATGATTATTAAAAAGTAAGATTCAGTACTTTAAAAAAATATTCTGGAAAGAATCCTCAAGACTGTTCAAAGTCACTAACTCCCAAAGAGAGAAACATAGTTTTTGATCCCTTTAAAATTATGAAGGTTACATTGCTAATTGCTTTGCATTGTAACAATCCCCCCCCCAAATGTTTTAAGCCACCCAATTTTAAATCCTAGGGAAACAACAGTCAAGGACTCCAGCACTTACATTTCAATATTTCCATTTCACATTGCATTTAATATTAAAGAACTGCTTATTGGGTGACTGTGCAAAACAACTACCAATTCTTTTGGTACCAGATGAAATTTATTTACATTTATATAAGACTTCTTAGCTTATTACTAAATCAGTCTCTCTTGCCAAGCTCCTGTACTCATGCATTTTCCCCTGATGTTGAAATGCTAGGTTACAACACAGTATCAGCCCCACCAGACATTCCAGGCTTCTGTGGGGTTTCCCCCTTTCACCATCTTGCTGCAAAAGCCTTAACCGGCATTTTTGTGACAAAATAAAAAAGTATTTTGGCTAGTTGATGGGCAAGGTGTGTCTCTTTTTTTAGAAGAATGGCTGAAGATCATTTACAGCATCACTTAAATTTTCCTCCCAACCACACTACCAAATTTGTCAAGCTACAGTAATAGAAGGAATCTTATGTAGGAAGCAGAAGTCATTTAAAACTCTGAAGATTCAAAACTTTAAGAATGTTAGTTATTGGTTCAATCAGAAAATCCGTTTTTTGACATATAAACCTATCCTATCTATACTATTTTATCTTATCATATATCTTCAGATTCTGATGATTACTTTTACAGGCCTTGGCTACAGCCATTATGTAGGATCATTGACTTACAATGGAGTTTATATGAATATGGATGAAAGTGTTAAGCTTGGCTTGGGAGGCCCAATTGCAAATCTACTCTCTGCCAGTTGCTTGGGACCAGTTGGTCTCAACCTAACTTATCTCACAAGGTTCTTGTGAAAAAATAAGGGAAGATCGCCATGTAAACCATGGTTTACTATGATGATCTTTTATTTTTCATTTCTTCGTGTGTTGGTAATAAAGTAGTAATAATGTCTATTAGTAATGTGTATAAATAAAGTAATTATTAATTAATTAATTATTTAAATATTATTTAAAGTAAAATATTAAAGTAATGTGTATTAATAAAGTAATAATAATGTATATTTGATTTATACCCTGCCCTTTTTTCCAGGTTCATATTCACACTGAAGCAATACAGTCCACTTAATTGTTTCATATCTCAGGTGTATGTACAAATATTTGAGAGGAATTATTTCCTTTAGCTCAGATTGGAAAACTTGTCTCTGTATAATTGCTACTTTTCAGTTAGTGTATCACTTCAAGATGCTCCATTTTAACTGAATAGAAAAAAATATGCCTACTTCTGTGGGGACACACACATACACAAACACCCCTATACATATGTTCCTTAAGAAAGGCAAAGTATCATTCAGAGAAAACAATAAGCAGTAGTATTAAAGCCAAAATTCCCAAAATGATTGTGCTCACAGTCGCTATATATAGAGAGATATTTTAGCACTGATATTTAACTAGAAATAGTGTTTTAATGACATTAAGTAGCAGCAAATGTTTCTAAATAAAGTTGATTACAGTTTCATTTCTGATACTTTTATTTTTTTTCCAGAAAGGCTGAATGGTATTTAAACAGTCTAAACTATGAAAAAAGTGTCTAAACAGAAATCATCTAAACAAAACCAGCAGACTGTTGCAACAACTACTTATAAGAAATTGTTCTTTAAATCTTCCAAATTGAAGAAACACAACAGTCAAGAGGATTTTGTGAAACTATTTCCACTAGAAGTCAGCTTAAAGATTTTTAGCAAACTTGACATTCACAGCTTGTGCAATGCTGCAATAACTTGCAAAAGCTGGAACCAAACCATTGAGCATTGTGATGATTTATGGAAACACCACTGTTTAAATATAAGAGCAGTCTGTCAGCGAGAGGTTGATGGTGACAGAGGAAAAGGGTACTCATGGAAGGTAAGTTTAATTGAGGCTTGATTATTATGATTTCTTCTATCTCATGCACTGTATCACTAAGTCTTTTGGCACAGTTGAAATTCATCAAGTTTTTAGGATTTTTACTTGGCAGATTGATCTGTAGTATAAGACTATGTTACTTGCCTTATTTTTTGACAAAACTAGAAAGAAATATGACAGTATACAATATACTGTATTTCTGTAAGCAATTGCTTTTAAGGTTTTGCACCTTAAGTTATGTCTAGTAAACAATTGGCAACCACTATAGATCAAAGATCTATTTAACTATTTAACATACCTATTTTACAACGGGCCAACCAAAAATTTGGAATGACCTTGGAGGCTTTTCTGGAGTCTGGGGAGGGCAGAAATGGCCTTCTTTGCCCCCCGCCCCCCGGAAGCCCTCCGGAAGCCAGAAACAGATTATTTCTGAACTTCTGGTTGGCCCATTGGGCCTGTTTTTTGCCCTCCCAGGCTCCAGAGGCTTTCCTGAAGCCTGGGGAGGGCAAAAACTTCCCCTGCCGCACAGGGGGGTCATGCATGCATCTGCAGGTGGGCAGGATGCATTGCATTGTGGGTGTGGGGCACAGGCACTACTGTGTGTGCACACATAATTTTGGCACATGTTTACAAAAAGGTTCGCCGTCACTGGTTTAAACTCTGAAACTTCTAACATGAGAATGTAATCATTTCCATGAATCACTAGTGGGCAGCAATGTATTAGAAGTCCATTCTAATCTTTTTTTTCTTAGAATAAATCATCCCTAAAATATTGGTTTCAAAGACTTGCAATCAAATACAAAAACTATATGATGTGGAATAGATATGTCCTTTCTAATGAAAGGAGTTTACAGAGTTTTCACATAGTGAAATTATTCTTAATCTTATTCTTAATCCCAATTGGAATAATCTGTCTTGAAGCCAACTTTTAAGAAGATGAGAGTTGATTCTACCTCCCACCCCACTAATTATGGAATTGCTTACAAGAGAAGGCTTTTTATACATAAGTATCTTTATTTATATCTCTTTCCTATTCTTCTCTAATTGCTTTTATCAGGTCACGCTGCATAGAAACTACTGGAAAAGCAAAGTAAAGTATGAATGGCTGAGTGGAAAATATAGCAATATTCAGTCACGGAGTAATTTACCAGAAAAATGTATGTATCCTATGGATGTGGATACCTGGGGAGAAATCTTGGAAGCTGAACTAGAAAGAGTTTTATACAGAGGAAATTAGAGAGGAGTTTGTGTGTGCTTATACATGTTTGTGTATGTGTGTGTGCCTGTGTGCATATGTATATGTGTTACATTTGTAGTTTGGTTTGTGGCTGCTTTATACATGTTTATTTAATTTTACACGTCCAGAACTGTAAATATTTTAATTCTTTGTTACAAAATTTGAAATGCTATATGCACAAATAGTTCTTTGATGCTCATTAACAGCACTTTATAAATAATGTCAAATATTTATTAAGTTGGTGGCCTAGTCTAGTGGCCCTTCCAAATGATTAGAACTGCTATTCCTTTCAATGCAAGCTTGCAAGTCCATTAATGGAAATGATGGAAATTGTAATGTAAAATTTATGGAGGATACAGATTATTTATCCTTAAAGTGCATTGATTTAGAAGATCTTTGCTGAACAGTTTGATTTATTTTTGGTCATTGATCAAAATAAAGAATGGTTGACTAATCTGATTTATCTGCTTATAAACATTTTGTTTCAAGATTGCAATTATAGGTGTTGATTTGAAATTAAATTCCACTTTAGTTTTTAAATTTTAAAATAGGCCTATACATGTGTGTATGTATAGATGTATAGATTAGGATTAAAATCTAAAATCATTTCTCAAAATTGTGATATACTTTAGGTTTTTTACCCACAAAGCCTAATTCACATAGGATATGTCTTTTAGACAGTTGAATAGAATTCATTTTTTTAAATATCATCTGAAAATTATAACACTTTCTGCAGAGATAATACTTATTATTTTGTCACAAACCAAACTCATGAGAATTAAATATATGAATGAGTCATATCAAAACCTTAGTGAGAACTAGACTCATAGTCTATTAATTACACAAACATTTCCCTCTAAGTGCAATAGACCAATAATGTCAACTTTAAACAAACGAACAAAAAAAATTACATCTCTTCAAAAAAAGAAGCAACTGATATTTTCACAGCAATTTCAAATCTGAAAGGGTTGATAGAATCAAAAACAATATTTTGTGATAGCCAATTATTTCTTCAACTGCAGATCTTTGAATCTACTCCCCACCAGACCCCAACATAATTTTGGTACGTATCCAAAGATTGAGGATCTGATAAATTTTGTGATACTGGGATATAGCAAGAGCATTGCAAATTCCTTTCTTCATTTGTTGTAGTTATCATGGCCCATTTCTATTATGGCTGTGTAAGATCACCTATTGGCTTAGTTTCCTCTTGTACAAGAGGCATTTTAGGGCACAAGAGGGAAAGAGAGGAAAATGTATTCCACAAGCTTTCTTTGAAGTATTCCATTTGTGTCACTTCAATGACCTGTTTCTTTCCATTCTTTCTTTTTAACTTTTTAATGTTGAGGAATTTGAATTCTTTAAAATACAGAAAAATATGTAACATGATTATCAGAAATTATAACCAGAGAATATTAAATGAATAATAAGCACTCTGGTTGGGTTAGCATTCTTACAAATGTATTAACATCTGACAGTGTAGTAACATCCAAAGCTTCAGATTGTATTTAATACATTCATTGAAGGTAAACAATAACACAAGCAAATTATTTCTAGTTTGTATAAGTGAGATATCATAATCATTTGCTCAATTTGGCATCTGAAATTTATTTTGTCTGAACTTCTGGACTGTGGAATTCTGGATTTCTCTTAGTAGAAGGATGATGCTTATATAGGCTGAGCTAAGTTAAACTTACTTCTAGGTCGCCATAGAACCAATAGAACATTTATACATTAATTCAATGGATCTTGCTCATCTACATTCAGAGTGCAATGCTATACTTTGTAAAGAATTTCAGTGCAGCAGTTTCTTTATTTTCTCACAAGTATTTCCGGAAGAACAGAATGTATCATTGACAAACAGACAAGTGAAGAAGCTGGAGATGAAGTCAAGTATGGTATCTTGCAGAAGCAAGTAAATTCAAAGCTAGAAATGAAGCAGAGGACAACACAAAAACACATATTTGAATGCACATGTTGGTGACTCAGCTTCAAGCATGAACCTTTTAAAAAGGAATAAAAGGAAAATAATGTTAAGATCATTAGTGAAAACAGTTTTAAAGAATAATAAAATAGTTCTTTAAAAATATCGTATTAACCAATAGCAGAAAGGCATGGGGGGGGGGGGAATGAACAATGTTTAATCAACATTAGCTTAAAACCAAGCAGAAAAATAAAAAAGGGATGATGGAAGTAAGTTGTTTTTTTTAAAAAAATTGCAAGATGTTTATATTTCAGGGACACTATATATTCTAATTTTGCTCTCACTTGCCCAAGATGGTGTTTAAAACAAACATTCTTCAAAGGCCATATGTGATCCTTGGCTTGACAAAGAAAAACAAAACAAAAAACGCAGCTCTTGATTTATGGAAATGATTGAGGAAAAACACCCAACTTTAAAAATATTTATTATAATTTTAATGGGGTTTTGTAAGACTGAAGAAGGAAAAAATAGTAACTTCATACTGTAATAACATAAAAATAACATTAAAGAAAAAAATGGCTGTTGTCATGCAAGAACAATTTAGTTCTAGATGCATTTCAATGATTACAATTAACATGGTTTCAAATATGAAATGTTAGGGTTTCAATGACCTCAGATTTGTGCTAAGTTTATTATATTATGATCTTTAAACTTCCCTACAGCTGCAACTTAACATCTTTTTTTAAAAAAAGTGAGTGCTACCATGTAGACACCAAAATACCAAGAAATTACAAATATTTAAATCTGCTGTGTCTTTTTTCTCTCTTGGTATGTGAGCATATCCATTTTAATATAAAGTTTTAAACTTACTTATTTTAAAATGGATATGTTTTCATTTTGTGGTTGCAAGCTGTTTATAAACTTGCACATACAACTGAACCTTAATGCATAAAACCTGATTTACAACTGTGGTTTGAGAATTACTGTTTGACTGCAAGTTTGAGAGTAGGTGACAAATTAGATACACATACATGCCTGGGTGCATGTGCGTGCGCACACACACACAATATTTATAGGTATAGCTAAAATATTGTGAAATGGCCAAATCTTGTCCAGAACATTACAAATAATAATAAATATTCTAGCCAATCTTAACAAAAATAGCTTTAGCCTTACTTGTCTAATTAATTTCTAGTCTGGTCTCATAGTATAACTGACCAAGAACTAGTCATGAGTTCTAGCAGCATCTTGGAGTACAAGTATCTCTTGCAGACACTAGCTGAACCAAGTTCCAGCTAGGTGTGCCTCTTGCCTCTGTCTATACTTCACTTATGCATCTCTAAATAAGCCAATTATGACAAAAAATAAACAGTTTAATAATAATTCTTCCAAAGGAAAATAATGAGCTATAATGGAGCTTTAAGCTGCTCATAAAACAGGAAGTGAGGAAGATGACCAGAAATTTATATAAGCTTGGAATACAAAAAATGGTGGCCCAAAGTGGTGCAAAATGGTGCACATGCAACCCCAGCATCACTTTTGTGGCTCCTAGAACAACACAAAATAATGGCTTTGGCAAGCAAATCAATATATTCATTTTATACTAGGGGAAAAGCCTTTTTAAGCCTTTCTCCAAGCCTTGAGTTCTATACTCTCCATTTTTGGAATACATCCCTCAACAAACTGTATGGCCCTTGAGCCAATAGAAGTTGTGTAGTCTTTATCAAAATTAAGCACAATAATGAAATGGGGGTTAGGTTACTTGCAGGACTGCTTCTCCTTAGGAGTATCTGCCCATCCTACTAGATTAACTAGTGTAGGCATACTCCAAGTCCCCTCCCTTTAAATGTTGCCATCTGATGGTACCTCAGAGACAGGCCTTTTTGGTGGCTGCCCCAGTCCTTTAGAACAATCGGTCCTTGAGATCTGAGGGATTCCTGCCCTTTTCATTTCCCAAAGGACTATGAAGTCCTGTTTGGGCTAGGATAGGGCCCGAGTGGTGAGGAAGATTGGCCTGAAGGAGAAAGAGTACTTTTGTTTTTAATTGTTTTTTTTTACAGATTATGTGAGCTGCATAAAGTCAACATATGAGATAAGAGGCCTCACAAATTCTATAATAAACAAACAAATAAATAATACATACAATCTCAAATGATGATTATATTAGCCCCCCAATACTGCAACCATTGTAAATACAAGCCAGCTACCCAAATATTAAACATGCGATCCTAGTGATGCAAGGACTGATTGTGTCACTCTTCTTAGTACTGTTGTAACATTGAATGATCACTAAACAAATAAGTCAAATAAGTTTAGGACCACCTGTAACTAAAATATTATGTGAATCAGTCTCTGGATGGAGTACTCTATCATTTGTTATTTTTTGAACAAGGGATGAGTAGGAACCATGCTGCTAGTCCATCGTTTTACGTTTTCACCAATCAATCAGTATCAGAAATAAATTTCAGCATTGCCTTTCCCAAAGACCTTAAAAATATGGGTAATGATAATTATATGTGAGAATGACCCTGGAAGATAGAGGATCTACAGTCTAGCAATAGCAATAGCAGTTAGACTTATATACTGCTTCACAGAGCTTTACAGTCTTCTCTAAGCAGTTTACAGAGTCAGCATATTGCCCCCAACAATCTGGGTCCTCATTTTACCAAATTCAGAAAATTGGAAGGCTGTCAACCTTGAGCCGATCAGGATAGAAATGCAATACTGCATTCTAACCACTGCACCACCATGATTCTTAGGCTGTAGACAACCTCTGTGGCCACCCCAGTGTGTTAAGTAGGGGGAAACCTCAGTTCACAGGAGGGGAAAAACTGCACAAGTGTTTCAGAAGGGACCTTCCGTCAGGCCGGCAACCAAAAATGACACATGGACAAGTTGAGTTCCTTATCGTTTCACACTTATAGTAAAATGCTGCCAGATAGAGCACTTGACTATATGCATTTGCAGTATACTTTATGAACTATTAGGGAGAGGCACCTTAACAGATTAATAGAGTTGGAAGGGACCTTGAAGGTCATCTAGTCCAACCCCCCATCCAAGCAGGAGACCCTACACAATTTCTAACAAATGGCAGTTCAATCTCTTTCTCAATGCCTCCAGTGATTAAACTCCCACAACTTCCGAAGGCAAGCTGTTCCATTGATTGATTGTTCTCACTGTCAAAAAATGTATCCTTATTTCTAGGTTGAATCTCTCCTTGATCAATTTCCATCCATTATTCCTTGTCTGGCCTTCAGGTGCCTTGGAAAATAGCTTGACCCCTTCCTCTCTGTGGCAGCCCCTCACATATTGGAACACTGCTATCATATCTTCCCTGGTCCTTCTCTTCGCTAGACTAGTCATGCCCAGTTCCTGTAACTGTTCTTCATATGTTTTAGTCTCCAGTCTCCTAATCATCCTGATTGCTCTTTTCTGCAATTTTTCTAGAGTCTCAACTTCTTTTTTATAGTGTGGTGAACCAAAACTAGATATAGTATTCTAGGTGTGGTCTTACTAAGGCTTTATAGAGTAGTATTAATACCTCACTTGATGTTGATTGTATCCCTCTGTTAATGCAATTTAGAATTGCATTGGCTTTTTTGGCTGCCACTCATATTTAACTGGTTGTCCACGAAGACTCCAAGATCCCACTCACAGTTGCTACATACACACACACACACACACACACGAATTGAAATGTGCAAGTGAGTGTGTGATATGTTTTAATTTAAAGAGGCTTTCCTGTTTGTAAAAGATAGTCCTTTAGTTTTCCCTCACATGGCACTTTCCTGAGGTAAGGTATCACAACTGCCATAGTGCCAAACCAGAGAAACTATAAGCATAATAATTCAACATATCTAGAGGGCTATTCAAATAATGCTCAGCTAGGCTCTAGAGATTGCAACCAGCTGGTCACATGGCTTCTGAATTTGCTCAGAGATACTGTATTTGTGTTGTTACTACATTTATACCTTTCTATCAGCATACACACATTTAATGCAGATGGTTATGTTTTGAGTCCATAATGGTGAGATAAATTCTCTTTCTGCATTGATGTGGAACTTTGCCCCAGTGACTTCTTTTAACTATTTAAAACAGATATTGTACAATAATAAATTAGATATCCTGTTTCGTTGGTTTGCAACATACGATAGTATATTTTTAATTTTGAGAGCACTTAAATGGTAACAACCACATTGCAAATTATCAAGGAGGCAGTAGCTCTCGGAGCAAGCTTTATCTTCTTCCTGTGGCTTCCTTTAAAGTTTTGAGTCACTGAAATATCCATGTTCCTGTCAGCATTGACTAATTTACCATAATGGCTTGTTGTGAGTAAATTTCTATGAAAGGCATATTCTTATAACTCATTCCAAAAAACTATGAATTTGCATGAATGTCCAGATAAAATAGAATAGAATAGAACAGAATAACAGAGTTGGAAGGGACCTTGGAGGTCTTCTAATCCAATTTAGGCAGGAAAAGATGATTAATTTTCCTATGATTATTTTTTCCTGAGCTGTTTTCTCATTTAAAAAGAGGTTTCAAAATTAGAACTGTACAACATGAAGTGAAATCTGTTACAGTAGAGAGCTTAATATGGAGAACCATAAACTGAAAATCATCAGATTTGTATTTTATAGAAGTCAAACATTCTTTCTAGATAAAGAAACTAGAGAGTATGGATTTCCATTGTTCCCTTTGTATTGTTTTGCTCCCCCCTTTAGTCTTATAACCCACCCCCTGTTACACCAGAAGAGATATCCCAGTTGATCGGAGCTCTAAAAGCTAATAAGGCACCCAGGGCTGATAATGTCCTGCCAGAAATAATAAAAAAGAATGCCAGTTGGTGGGCTCCACTTTTAGCATCACTGTTTACATTTATAGATAAAACAAGCCATATGCCTAGAGATTGGGGAGTAGCAATTATCATACCAATTTATAAAAAAGGTAATAGAAATGACCCAGGCAATTATAGACCCATTAGTCTTCTAAGCGTTATTAGTAAACTGTATGCCAAACACCTAAATTATAAACTTCAAGATTGGCTAATTTCAGGGAGGATAATCAAAGACGAACAAGCCGGTTTTAGAGAAGGAAGATCTATGGTGGATCATATCTTGATACTCCATCATTTAGTACAAAAATACATATATTTAAAAAATCCTCTTTGTTAAGTAATTAAGCTCCCCGTTAGAAGAGTGAGTATGCAGAGAAGCGTAATGAGAGTGATATGGAATAACACGCACAAACCAGCATACAGGGACACTGAATAGTATAAAAATATAGTAGTTTACTATGTAGAAATATCGAGGTATTCAGAGTCCGGTTAACAGTCCAAGTCATACATGGTTCAGTAATTCAGTTATCAATATAGTCAGTCTAACACACAAAGTATAGCTAAACAGTAGCAAACCACAATACCTCAATACACCAACCAGCTTCTAACAAAACAGAGAGATAACAGCCATTCTGGCTCCCTCTTATAGCTGCTTGAGGTAAAAACCAATTACATCTCCTAGTCATTTAAAGTAACAGTAAAGTAATCATAGCTTATATACATTGGCAAACCAAGCCTAGGGTTACATCCCTAACACTCTCTTTTTGTGGCCTTCCTTGATTTTAAACAGGCCTTTGATTCAATATCCAGGATCACCCTCTGGGAGAAATTAAAATGCACCACTATCAATAAACGCCTCCTCTTCCTGATACAAAAATTGTATGCCAATTCCACCTTGAAAGTGAAGTGCAATCCTCAAGGGAGTTTAACCGGCTCAGTAAGGGTAGAAAAAGGGGTACAGCAGGGTTGCATCCTGTCCCCCTCCCTCTTTAACTTCTATATTAATCCGCTGATTGATCTCTTGCAGAACCCTGATTTCCATCCTCCTAACCTAGCACAACGCAAATTGCCAATTCTCTTATAGGCTGATGATGCCGCTATCATTTCACAAACCCCTGTAGGACTGAAGAGAGCAATTAGGGCAACACTCGGCTATTGCAGGCAAAACAAGCTGGTCCTTAACTTTGATAAATCAAAAATTTTAGTTTTTGCTAAAAGACCAAGCCAATACTCCTGGAAAATAGAAGGACATAGTTTGGAACAGGTTAGAACATTTAGATACCTTGGGGTGGTTTTCCACTCGCAAGGGACATGGAAGGCACACCTGGATCACACATTGCAAGTAGCTAATAGGTCCTCAAATGCAATTAAACATTTCTTTTATACCGGTGGAGGTCAGTTAGTACCTGCTGCCTTAAAACTTTTTGAGGCCAAAACATTGGCACAAATTCTATAAGGGGCACAAACAGGAATCCTTTCAAAGAAAGACTTGCTAGAAACCATACAAACCAAATTCCTGCGAGCCACCTTAGCTGAACCCAATGGAACTGCAAATGCCCAGTTAAGAATTGAGACAGGCATGCCTCAAATTCAGGTAAGAGCCTGGAAGATGATGATCATTCATTGGCTTAAAATGCATTTCTTTCCAGAGGGACTGTCCCCGCTAGTGTTGACTGACATTTTCCCCTCCCCCTGAAAACAGGCAATTGATCACAAACTGGGCTCTTATGGGCTCTCACCAGTATTCTTAATATCCCTAGGCTTTGATCAAGCAAAGCAAATAGTAATTAATAGAATGAAGGACATGGAGTTCCAAGAAGAACTAAGTAGGTTGCCTCTCCACAGTAGGGACAGAATCAAACAGGGTGTGTGGGAATCGGCAAGATATCTAAATGACCTGATCTTCCCAAAACAAAGAATAGCTTTCTTCAGAGCCAGATTTAACATTCTTCCTTCAGCACTCCTCCAGGGCAGGTATAAGAGAACACCTACAGCAGAACAGGTTTGTATATGTGGTAAAGGAGAAGTGGAAGATAATTCACATGTTCTATTACACTGCGAGCTATACAGAGCTTGTAGGTCTGCACATATTCTCCCCTTATTAGAAAGATTGCCAGGGAGGGCAGACAATTTTTATCTAGGTTTTCTCCTCCAGGCACTAACTCGGTTACCACGTATGCAGTGGCAAAGTTCTGTGCTGCTGCAATGTCCATAAGAAAAAAAATGGCTACAGAAGTATAGTTGTCATCTTGTACCAATTATCTGGACATATCTCTAACAATATTTGGATCATTGTATTTACTCCTATACAGCATTGCACTCAGGTAAACCAGGGAGTGACCCAAACAATCTGAAAACATGTATGTTATTTTCCACTTTTAATGTCAATACTTTTTAATTATATCTTAATGTCAGTACTTTTTAACATATTGTAAAAACTAATGTGTATTGCTGGTCTTTGACCATAATAAAGATTTACTTACTTACTTATAACCCAAGTAATAGACATAATCAGCAGATTTCAGCAGCAAAGGTCACAATTTTATGGGGCCTTGTAATTCTGACCTATCTTTTAACACTTGGTTATGAAAATTATTGAAATTACTAATATTAAATTATTGAAATTACTAATATTAAATTAAAATTAATTATAACAAATTAAATTAGACTAAATTAGATTAGATTAAAATTAATAAAAATAAATATTAAATTTAAGTTGACCAACTTTTTTACAATGAAAAGGAGGACAAATAAATTGGGGAAAAATATCGTAAATAAAAGAAATATTTTATTCATTGCAACAATACACTAAAATATGATATATGCATAATAAAAACATTTGTAACATTTTATATTGTAATTATGCTTACATGCCTGTTAATTATTATTTAAATGAGTACTTTTCCATTGAATTAATATTTTTTGTCAGTGTATCATCTTCTAACAATATATTGGAAATATCTGAACAAGAAATATCCTTCATATTGAATTTTATGGCAAGTGCTGCAGCTAGAGTATCAACATTCAATCTCGATTTCTCACTTGTCCAAAAATAATTGGCAATTGAAAAAACTCTTTCAACTGCTGCATTAGTTCCAGGGCAGCACAACGTAAATTGAACAAGTATAAATAAATTTTCACATGGAATATGTTCATTTTTGAAATGGCTGAAAATATCCACCCATCTTTTATCAATTTCAATGTGTTGATTTTCCCATTGTATTAATTTTTCAGAATTTAAATATATATTCAGTCTTCTAATTTCTTCAAAGAGACAATTGTCATCTATTTTAATGTCTGGCATTTCTTTAGATAAAAACTCAACACAAGATTCAATATCTGTCCAATATACTTGCGATGAAGTCAAAAAACCCCATTGAAAGCTGTTATTTCCCGTGATGTTTGTTTCAGACCATTCTTCGATATATTGAAAACATGTTTGATAAAAATTCTGCACTTCTTTGATAAACTTTTCCGTTATGCCCGGTTTTGATTCCTCTAAGTCTGACAATTTTCTTTTTATAATTAAAGGAAAAAATTTATCTTCAAATCAAGATTTATATTGAAGAATAAAGTCATTCAAAATAAGACTAACTTCTGTAGCTGAAATGTGTTCACCTTCAATATTTTGAATCGTTTTGTGAAAAATAGATGCTTGATTATGTACAAAATACATTAATATCTCAGATATTTCATTATTGAAAAACGATTCCAGGATTTTAGGACATTTGTCTAAACTTTAAAAATATGAACGGAGAGGCTCAAATAATTGTAGAACACGCTCTACAGCAGGTGTTAAAGCAAGCCATCTAACTTTTGAATATCCTAAAAGTTTTTTGTATTTAACATTCGCTTCACAAAATTGTTTTAAAGTAGCCACACAAACGGTAAAATGACTAAAATACAAATAAATTGTAGTTATTATTACTTCTACATCAATTGGCATGGCACATGACGCCGTGTTCAAATTGTTTTCATTTATTACTCTATATAGATGGTTTGACAAAATTTCAGCAGTTTCACCCTCAATGGATTCCAAATTTAAATTTTTTACTTGAATCCCCTTGGTAACATTAAAATATCTTACTAGTATTGGATACAATTTGGTTTCATTATGATTTGATGCATCAGATAAAACTGTTACAAATGCTGCAATTTTCAAGTCTGCTGTAAGTATTTTATCACAGTAATTTTTAAATACTGATTTAATAATAGCCCCGCATTTTGTCCTGGCGCATGAAAATTTAGCATTGTGAAACTTTTTCAATAATTTAGTTGTACAATCCATACTACGAAAACTTTGTGAATTATGGTATGAAATGCAAATGTTCCCTCCATTGCAGCTAACTGTTTTTCATCTTCAGAATAATTTGAAGTTTTAAAAAAACCTGTTACTTTACGACTGGAAGCTGATCCATCTAATGATTGCTTATGTTTGTTGGTAGACAAGTGTTTCGTTATAGCTGCTCTGCCCCCAACTGCAATACAAAATTCTCCTCTGCAAATATTGCAGAAAACAATGGCATCTTTCTTTGATATGAGGAATGGAAATTCCTTTTTCAATTGATCGTTGAAATGGCATTTCCTCTTTTTTGATTTTTCCATCCCTAAATGAAATTTAAAATTTAAAATAAAATATAAAGCTACACGAACAATGCAAGCACATTATGAATAAATAAAATTATTACAACTGAAACTTTAATAACATATGTGAATAAACTTCACTAAAATTTAAATTTAAATTATTTTACACTTCTGTTGACAACAGGGTTGTATAAATTTGTGCCGTGAGTCTACTGCGTGTTTATGTGCCGTGTCGTGTTTCGGTAAGAAGTAAACAAAGCCACTTACGCGCGGCACTCTTTCTCAAGGTCTCCCGTGCGGAGAGCATGCGTCTCATAATCACGTCTTATACTGCACTATACCGAGCCTTGACGAATTGTCATTTCAAATACAAATACGTCACATAACAAGCAACAGATTAGTCTTCAAATATCGAAAAGGAGGACATGTAGGAGGACACTTTTCGAGGGAGGACAGAACTTACGAAAGAAGGACTGTCCTCCCTAAAGGAGGATGATTGGTCACCTTATTAAATTAAACCCTTAATCCAGGAGGTGAAGATTTGAGATACCAAAAAATGTTTCTGTATTGCTGCTGTGGAATTAGCTTCACTGTATATTAATCTATGATCCAGATGGATTCTAATTCAATTATATTTTGGAAAGCTATCAAAACTTGATTATTCCAAAAAGCTTTTGGAGATTAGAATCTATGTTTTATATGCCATCTGTTTAGTACTGTGTTATCCTAATTTTGAACTCCTTTTAATGTGTGTTATGATGTGTCTTGCATTCTAATTTAGATGTCTGAATGAACCACCCAGAGATGTAAAATTCTAGTTGTATTGAAGTCATGAAAAATAAATAAAACTGTTTACCCCTCAAAATACGCACCCTCTATCTGCATAGCACAGAAATGTAACATATGTCAACATTTGATTTCACTGTAAAAGCAGTGAAATGGATTGTTTATTTACTTAGGCATGACTGACAATACATCTAACATTATGGCCCTACATTTTAAATTTTTATTTATTTAGTTAATAAATTAATATAAATCTGGAATATTTTAAAATGGAATCATTTGACACATACTATCAATATTCTGTCCACGTACAGCACAAGATTGGGGATTAGCTCAGGAGAAGAGACCTATATTTTACCTTGAATTGATTCAGGATGCTTATGTATAGTTAGTTAGTTAGTTACTTAGTTAGTTAGAGAGAGAGAGAGAGAGAGAGAGAGACAGACAGACAGACAGACAGAGAGTGAGTTATATATATTTGTTTATAATAGTAAAAAATGTGTGTATTATGGAAAATTAGGTTTAATCTTTCACTGTAATATAATACATGTTTTGTCAGAAATCAATTGTACTGTGTTCATAGCTTTTTATTTTTCCTTTTTGTAAAAGTTGCGAGACCCAGGGGGGCTTCTCCCCCCCCCACGATGTAGCTGTCAAAATGTTCCATAACCTCTTAACCCCTTTTTCCTTGTAAAACTTTTAAAATCAATAAAAAATTTTTAAAAAAGAAATCAATTGTACTGTGTTTAGCAAAAATTGTTGTCTAGTAAAAATGTAAGAATATATCAGTCAACTGGAAATATTATTATATACCCTCATTTTAGAAATGTTACAGGATTGTGATTCAAAAAGATTAAATTGTGAATTAGAATTACAACTTCTAAGTGGACTTAAATTAGCCATTCTTTGAGTTCTCGCCTCCAATAGATGTTAATAATCCCAGTTCACCTCTTATAACTGTTATTTATTTATAAAGCAATACATATAGTGCACTTTGAGCCTCTGGAATACATTATAATCCTAGATATTATTTCTGTTGATGTTTGAGCTACTTTGCAAACGTTCTCAGACAATTGGATAAAATTATATATCTAACCATGTACCTAGAGATGTGATGTTTCCTTATAAATTTCAATGCATGTTTCCAAAGCATCATTTCCAAGAAAGAAAGAAATGATTCTGGTCAGTTATTGGAAAATGTCTTATCAATCCATTGGGTCAGTTTTTGAGAAGAATGAGTAACAATTCTGTAGATCTTGTCTGAAAATCAACTATTCTGTAGCCTGATTTTCTGCTGTAACACCAGTTTTGATCTTCTGGTGGTTGATTTTCTTTGATTTCTAGTATTAATTATGCAACACACTGTTTCTGATGATAATTTGCTTTATGTGATCAAATTCTGCAGTTAGGAAATTGGAACTCAGTAGAAGTTCTTGAACTCATTCAACTTTCACCTTGTTCAGAAAAGCTCAGCACATTCAGCCAGACATAAAATACTCTTGCTTATCTAATTCCTTCTGGGACCCTCTTTACACTATACTCTAACCCTCTGACGGGAGACGTCTCCCTGCTATTCAAGGCCTCTCTTCAAGCACAGAGATGGCAAAGACTGGTTATAAAATAACAAAAGAGGTAGGGAGCAAACTCTCTTCTGCTGCTCATATTATGAATAGTCCTTGAATTATGACCACAATTGACCCCAGAATTTATGTTGCTATGTGAAAAGAAATTAGTGAGTTTTCCCCCATTTTATGACTTTTCGTGCCACATTTGTTGAGTGAAATGCTGCAGTTGTTAAATTGGTAACATGGATGTTAAGTGAATCTGGCTTCACCATTGACTTTGCTTGTCAGAACATCACAAAATATGATCACATGACCCAGGACACTGCAACCATCATAAATATGAACCACTTGTCTGGCAACTGAATGTAAATCACATGGCCATGGGGATGCTGCAATGATCATAAGTGTGAAGACTGGTCAAAAGACACTTTTTTCAGTGCCCTTGTAACTTTGATTGGTCACTAAATCAACTGTTGTGAGTGGAGGACTACCTGTTTTCTCAACATATGCCGATGGACTATAGCTTATATTTCCTAGAATGAGTGACTGTTAAAGTTGGTCACACTACATACTTGGCTATATGGAAAATAATAGCTAATGTGTGAAATATCTTAATATCTGCTATTAAAAATGCTGACTTTGCAAGTATTGCTCTTCTGGCTTGTAAAGATGTAAAAGCAAATGTCTTGTTTACTAGTTGTAGTAGTAGTTATGTCTTCATAACTTTGTTTATAGGTCTATCTCCATTTCTGTCTGCCTGTCTATCTAACTCAGTGTTTCTCAAACTTGGCGACTTTAAGTCCTGTGGACTTCAACTCCCAGAATTCCCCAGCCAGCTATGCTGGCTGGGGGATTCTGGGAGTTGAAGTCCACAGGACTTAAAGTCGCCAAGTTTGAGAAACACTGATCTAACTGAAGTAAAAAGGGATCATTGCAATTCAGCTTTTCTGATATGTTACCTTCCAGAGGTATTGGGAATGGAAAGATTTTGGAAATTATAATTCCCTAACATCTATTAGGAAAACTTTATAAAAACTTTATAACTTTGTGCTTAAAAAACATATTTTATGCAAAAATTGAAGGAGAATCAAATTTATACCTTACTTAGCAAAAGTTTGAAAATGTATTTTTGTTTAACTTGTATCATAGGATATGATGTACATGTTAGTAAGATATTTACTATTATTTTCAAACAGAAAAATATCTTTGACCTATAGTTTTCTGTTCAAGTTATAAGATCTCAGATATTTATGACATAGAACAGTGTTTTTCAACCTTGGCGACTTTAAGATGCATACACTTTAACTCCAAGAATTTCCCAGCAACCATGTTGAAGTCCACACATCTTAAAATTGCCAAGGTTGAATAAAAGAACTGAAGGTTTGTGATTTTAGCAAAGACAATAATGCTGGCTTTATTTTGTTAAACTTTATTAAAAATATATTTTATTGAAAATACTGTTTACAAGGAAAACATTTTTCTCCCCAACCACCATATGCAGCAATCATAATACAGATATCATATCTATTCATTCATCTGCTTCAGAGGTGCCCCATAAAATAAAACAAAGTGTAATAGAAGATCCTAATTATATGTATAATTGCATTTTAAACAAAAAACGTGTGGGAGTTTGGATCCTTCAGATGCTGGTAAACTGGTTCCCTCGCCATCCTTAATCGTTGGCCATATTGTTGGTTGCTGGGTGTTTGTCAGCAGCATCTGAAGATCTATAGATTACCATTCCTTTTTGGGATAGAGGAAAATAGAAAAAAATTGATCTATACAACATTAAATATTCTGCCAATTCTAAAACAATCTACGTATTGTTAAATAACAGTTTAAATTTAAAACTGATGTTCTTTTCCAGAGAGCTTACTGAGCTGGTAAATCTCTTTTGGGGATTTTCTTATTCTTTTTTTTTTTTTTGCTAAAACCAACAGTCTTTCATTTTCCAGTTCTAGAGACAAGCTGAATGGCCTTGATCCATTCTGTACGTTCTGCAGAGGTGGCTGCTTGAAGGACGTAGTGCACCTCACTTGCGGTAATAATCTCAAAGAGGTTTCCCTCCACTTCATTTTTCTTGCCTGATTTGGAGAGGACAGAGGAGAAAAAAAGTGAGCAAAGGACCAGGGAGAGGGCTTGTTTCAGCACTTCTGCCTCACAAGAAATAATTCACTTCCATTCTCACTGAACAACACACATAAATGAAACTCCTTGCACTTTCATTTAATCCACATACAAAATTTCTGCCTTTATAAACATCTCCTTCTGCTTATCTATGTGGGACCAAGTGGTCCAATTTTTTTATGGTCTAAAGTTGAGCTGCAAATTAAGCCCTGCCACCTCCCAGAGTTGGATTCCACCCCAAAGAGAGAGAGGAGGAAGGAGGGTGGGCATCTCACTTTCCTGACAGTAGGAATACAACAACAATATACAAAATATACTATTTAAGTACATAGCATGCAAATGCATAAATTACTATTAAGATATTTATATGTATATATATTCATATTTTGGGACATGGGGACTCAGTGGCTATGACACTGAGCTTGTCGATCAGAAAGGTCGGCAGTTTGGTGGTTCGAATCCGTAGCGCTGCCTAACGGAGTGAGCTCCGGTTACTTGTCCCAGCTTTTGCCAACCTAGCAATTCGAAAGCATGTAAAAATGCTAGTAGAAAAATAGGGACCACTTTTGGTGGGAAGGTAACAGCATTCCGTGCACCTTCAGCATTTAGTCATGCTGGCTAAATGACCACAGAAACGTCTTTGGACAGCGCTGGTTCTTCGGCTTTGAACCAGTGATGAGCACTACTCCCTTGAGTTGAGAACAACTAGCACATATGTGCAAAAGGAACCTTTATCTTTACCCTTGTTTATTCATAGTTAATGCATAAATGAACTAATGGATAAATGAATCAGGCTTGCCTTGGAAGTAACATTTTCCCAGATATTGGGAGTGAAAGGACGATGTTATTAGGTATGCTATAATTTTCAGATGCTAATCTGAAAATCAGGCAACAGAGGCTGTGTACAAAATCTCATGGGGAACCCCCCTCACTTTTGACAAATCTCTCCAAAATTGCACTTCTCTTCTTAATTTAAATACTCCTGCTTAATGATTACCCTCTGATGTGTCTTCAATCGCCGTCACTACACAGCCCCTCAAGTGAATGGCTCCAAGTGGATCTTCTCCCTGGAAGAAATTTCATTCAATATTTATGCAAACTCAAATTCCAGGAAAAAAATTGTGATCTGATGACAGCTCTGCTTTTAGAGGTAGAATGCAGAAGTGGCATGTAAACCAGCTCTTTGTAATTTCTCTCTGGATAAGGAGAAAATTTAAGATTGACCATAGATGCTCTATACAGTTGCTGCTCCTCATTAGGAGACTGCAAGACAGCAGTTTTACAGTGGATTTAGAGCTCTGGGACATGAGAGAATAGCCATCTTGCTTAAACCATGGTTGATAACTTCAAAAGGAAACTGAATTTCATAATCTCTTTTCTAATTACTTTGGAAGTTGCTTTACAGCTACTAGGAATCTTTGGATCAATAGGCTTTACAGCACCAGGTGAGTTTCCTTCAATCCTTAGTGAGAGAAGTTTTAAATAAAACTTTAAGCACTTAATTTGTTTTCTTTTGGAGTAACCAGCAAAAGTGTGATTAGAATTTCAATTTTGGAAGGTTACAAATAAACTAAGAGTCCAAATGGATTTGAAATAAGATTTTGGAATTAATCATAAAAATCCTTCCCACAGGAAAATATTTTTGCTTTAAATTCTCTTTATTTTTCTTAAAGATGAGACTTTGAAGGTTGAGCACTAGAGAAAACCAGGAGGAACTAACAATTGCAATTAAAGGAGAAGTACACTTAAATTTGACTTATTAGTGCAAACTAAAGAAAAATATTTTAACATTAGATGTACTGAAGGATATTTTTAAACTCTAGAGTCTAGACCTAGTGCAAACTAAAGAAAAATATTTTAACATTAGATGTACTGAAGGATATTTTTAAACACTACAGTCTAGACCTAGACATTAATTTTAAGAGTGTCTGCCTTATAGACTATATTTTAAAGACGTTACCAAAGAGGAACAAGTCTTATCTGATAAAACAGAGACTCATTTGAAAGTGGATGTAAAAATGGCAGGCTAAAAGAATGACACGGAAAAAAGATATCACACATAAAAGAGAAAGCAGTTGATGCCTTAATAATTGAATAATTAATAATTGAAAGGGATATACAAATAAACCAGGAGATAATTTTCTTCTACTGGATTTACAAAGAGATTTGTATTTTGGGAGAATGGATAAAAAAAATTAAAAGAAATCCAAGTTCTAGGACATTATTTGGAGTAGAGATTAATGGTTCGTATGTATGTATGAGTAGTTTTGCTGATATCTCCAGCAAAGACAGTCTTTATAAAAATTCTTAAGGAAACATATGAAGAATAATCTGTAGAGAATGGGACTGCACACACTGTGCACACAAGCTCTAAGATTTATTTCCTTAGACATTGTCTATCCCTTCCCCGACCTCATCAAGATATCAGAAGGGATCCTTTTAAGACGGAAGGAAGGAAGGACACACATGTCTTAGTCAGATCTGTGGTTTGGAAGAAACAGCATCATATTAATTTTAAGATCTTCTTCGTGAACTGTCTGACCTGGGAACTCCCTTGTGAGGAACTATTTCATAACAAATTGCTCTAAGGCACAGTTTCCCTATTATTACAAATAATTTTGTGGCTTATTGGATTTCCAACACCTAAATGAGAATCTATTTTGTTTCAGTAAATTCTTTGGTTGACCTGACTTAGTAAAAAGAAGAAAAAGGCTGAAGGGGAGTATATAAGACAAGAGTTGTTCAAACTCCCTTTCAGACTTCTTTGCTCAACACAAGGAAGTCAGGGAGAAATGGAGATGGGATCCAAAGATACAAGAGGCACAGTCCCATTATCTCTGCAGTTTTGTTTTCACATGTGGATAAAGAATACCTTTGGTTGTCCAAGTGTTTGAAGGATAACAAAACTTATTAATGTACAGAGACAATGGAGCAGTCTTTCCCACACAGGTGACATCCAGATGTGTTGGACTCCAAAAACTAGAACCCTCAACTACCATTGATTCTGGGTGTTGAAGTTCAGTACTACTAGAGAAAAATGTGCAACAACTATACAAATCGACAAGGGTTATCTACTCAGAAAAGTGGCATCATTAAGTGATGCAAAAGTTACTACATAATTTAATGCTGATAAAATGTATTTGAGCTTTGTGATGAAGAAGGAAAGGTGTTAGTAGTAAATTATGGGTGCTAATAGTAAATTAGTAGTAAACATACTATTCCTATAGTGTTCTGTAGGTTATTTCATCACCACATAGCATTTCAACAAAACTGAGGGATATAAACACTTACTGCCGCAGGATCGTAGTAATGAATGTAGGCAGGGTCCTCTCTCAATACAAATTTCCGCACTTTCCAGTTTTTTCTCCTGTGACCCTAAACAAATATTAAAAAAACGTATTTTTTAATTTCCCACTCTGCAGGCATAAATGTCAAACTATAACCAAGCCTTGTTCTCACAATGGAACAAGACACTTTAAATTATCCTTGTTGTCATAAAATCAATGGCAAAGATTCCAATGATTTTATTGGACTTTACTCTGATGATCAAATTGGTTGTTTTGTTTATATTTGAGGGACCTTCAATTAAATCGCTAGGGTTGTTTCATTTGATATAGACCAGGCTAAATAAGCTGTATCCTTAAGTTTACAAGTGATTGCTGAATTCCCTTTCTGCAGGTCTTAGAGCCCCCTTGCTTTGGATTACCACTATTTGGCTGAATTTGATGATTCCATAATCCCATAATTTGGGGTGACAGAACCAGCTGTAGTGCAAGCCACCAAAAGTTTTTCCATGTTTAGTTTAAACTCAGCCACCTGTATGTATTTATCATATAATTCCAATGCAATATGAATATCACATAAATTATATCATGTGCATACAACCTTTCAGTACATGAGTTTTCTTCCTATTATAGTCAGGCTTGGTTTTTTATTAATAAATATGCCTCTTTCCCCCTTTTTTTGTGTATCTTTTTTCTCTTTTCTTAAGATTAGTAAAAAGCATGTTGAAAAAGTAAAGAAAATGTGTCAAAAAGCAACATGGACAGCATGAAAGGCAATGCCGTACACGTTTACATCTGGTGATTTGTGATTTTGTAATGAAATAGATATAGCATGTTTCACATTTAATTTGTTAAACATTTTTTTTTCTCTCAGTAAGATTTAACAGTCTATTAAATATGGGTAGCAGAAAATAAGAGTAAAACATTATGTCTTTGACACTCATTTAAAAACTGATCATCAGTTCTGCCATAGGTCTTGATCATTTCCACAAAACGTTGTGACTTTTTAATTTTCTGCCAGAGAAGCATGAATCAAATCAGAAACTCAATGAGTCACATGCTTTTAAGTCTTGGAGTGTTATTTTATGTGAAGTCCTATTGTAATTCTATTGAAGCCAGATCCCTCTGTCTGGAACCATTGAGACACCAGATGAGTGTTACATTTAATCTGTACTACTAAAACGACTCTTTTGGCTGTCTGTTATACTTTAGCTTTCTTTCCATAACTGTTGCAAAAACAGAGGACATCTTTTTAAAAAAAAACATTTACTCATATTCCAGTAACAATCAGCTCAGAGAACTGTCATGGGTGTACGCTAAATCTAGACTTCTCAATTCTAGTCGTGCCTTCTGGTGTGTATTTCTTGCTCCAAAAGCAGGTGAGCTCTGTTTTTCCCTTTTTAAAAAAGCTCTCCACCTCTTATTTTGTTCTGTGGGTTGAAACAAGTTAGGGGTTGGTGAGCAGAGTTCTAGCTCAGAAACTTTGCACAGTGGCTATATCCCCACTAGCAACTGATCGCTGCTTAGCAATGCGACAGTGGGTGATGCTGCAGATGCAGAATATAGCTAGGAAAATTCAGAGAATGTTCGGTACTTTGGTGATATTTTTAGACCGGGTGATTTCATCCATATGTATTATATATTTATATTTTATCTGACAAAAAAACAAGACATACACCAACCTGTTTCAGCAGGCAACCCTGCTTGACTACCAGGCCTCTGAATTCTTCCTTGAAGACTGTGTCATCATCACTGGAGTTGCCCTCACAGAAGAAACCACTGTCGGCCTATTTTAAGACATTGAAGAAGCCAAGTTGATAAATGTCTCCTAGGATAGTTCAGGCTATTAAATCATGCTAGTGTTAGTTGGCCATTTTTTTTAAAAAAAACTGTTCATTGTAGAGAATGGAGAAGCCATTGGCTTATCTACCCCTTATTCCAATAGGGGCATTTTTTATGCATCTACTTTGTCTTTAAAACAGAGGACAAACAGACAAAAAATTTTTTTTGTAGTTTGCCAAAGCTGCTTTTCCTTCTTGACAAATACATTACTAACTTTATCTTTTATGCTATAAACAGATTTTGGCAAACTTTGCCTTGCCCTATGCAACTTATCTGTAATCCACAAATAAGATCAATTAATCAGTCAAGCAGCTGAGGCTCATAATACAAGAAGGGCTCAGTTAGAACACACTGTAAAGTTTGTTGCCTGTGTCTTAATTCACAGAATTATACAACTGGATGGAAAAGTGAAAGTACATGATAAAAAGAAGCAATTCAGCTTGGTGAGGATAAGGACTGACATCAATATTGTTCAATCAATCAAAAATGGTCTCTTGAAACACTATTAACATAATCATCAATATCATGATTATGCCAAGTAGAAAATGCAGCAGCCAAAATAGAAGAATTAAATCCCTCTCTTAAAAGTCCTTACAGTAAATTATTATCTTTTTCTGAGTAATATGTGGCCACTCTATCTTAGCAAACTTACATGTTGTGTAGAGATTTGCCAATCAGGGTCCTAAATAATTTTGTTTACACTGCATTTGCACAAAAAATAGAGTGAAACTCAAAGCTAGGTAATGTGGCATCTTCCGATTTTTTGAATCAACTTCCATCAATTTAGTGGCTATGGTTTATGGCATTATGTAGATAATGGTCACTGTGGATGGTGTTGTATCAGATAGTTGACTATGTTCTAGCTAGTAGGGGACAAGTTGTGTGAGTCCAGTTTTAGGCCAAACTAGATGTGCACATGCTAAAGAGATTTATTGGTCTGACTATAAAACACAGATGATAGAAGTCAACTTTTATCATCATTTGTAAAGTAAGAAGTAAAACATCTATGCTGCTTTCATCTTTCTTTTCCACCCAGAATAATCTTTCATGTCATAAAATATAAATGGAATACATTTTTAAGCTGCGGGATATGGAATAATAGATTGGTGAGGGCATGGTTCAAATAATAGATCGTGCTCCACATGCTGATAAAAACACTGATTTGGAGTGGCTTTTTAGGGATGAGGTGGGTAAAAGTTATTAATTTAGTGAAATCTTATGCCTGGATTACTCTTGGAGTAAAGTTAGTGCAGAATTTATATGCATTGCACATGGAAGCATAAAAAGTAGAATTTTCAATTCATACTGTGTGGATGATGTTCAGACTGGCAGCTGGAGAAGCATCTGGTCTGATCTAATACAATGTTTTCTTTTAAAAAAAAGAATTGCAGATACAGCAATAGCGCTTAGACTTATATACTGCTTTACAGTGCTTTACAGCCCTCGCTAAGCGGTTTACAAAGTCAGCCTATTGCCCCCAACAATCTGGGTCCTTATTTTACCCACCTCGGAAGGATGGAAGGATGAGTCAACCTTGAGCCTAGAGGGATTTGAACTGCCAAATTGCAGGCAGCTGGTAGCTAGCAACCGGCAGGCAGCAAAAGTAGTCTGCAGTACTGCACTCTAACCACTGCGCCACCAAGGCTCATATATATACACATATACCATCCCTCCGGCCGATTCGCTCACACAGAGAGGGACTCCTCCGGGTGCCGTCCACTAGGCTGTGCCAGCGGACGACGCCTAGGGGAAGGGCCTTCTCTGTGATGGGCCCGACCCTCTGGAATGACCTCCCCCCCAACATTAGAATGACTACGGACCTCTGCTCCTTCCGTCAGAAACTTAAAACCCACCTATTCCAGCTAGCCGGCTTGGCCTAATTCCACCTATCCCACCTCAGTCCTATTTCTAAATTTTTTAAGATTGGTTTTAAGGTCTGCTTTTTAATTTTTATAAATTGTACAGGGGTTGTTTAATCTGATTTTTATTTATGTGTATGATTATTTGTATGTTTTAAATTTTATTCCTGTACACCGCCCCGAGTCCCTCCGGGGAGAGGGGGCGGTCTAGAAATGTAATAAATTATTAATTATTATTATTATACACATATACGCATATACACATATACGCATATACGCATATACGCATATACGCATACACGCATACACGCATACACACATACACACATCTGCGAGTACAGCTTTTTTTTTTTGTTTAAAAAAGAGTGAGATAGGGAGAACAAACAATACATTAGATGATACCACATACTTTTCTTATTACTTGTTTGATAGGTATAATTCAGAAATGTTCTGTGATTTAGATAAAGAAGATAACATCTTGACACTTACAAAATAGTAATAGGCATCCTCCATATCCAAGAAGGGGGTTTCTGATAGGCCTTCAAGTGCATTCTTCGATGTATCACCAGCAGCCTGAAAGTAGCCTTCATTCAATAGGGCAGATGCCAGCACTACACCCTCTTGGCGATTTCGTAATGAATTGTTTGACAGCAACCAATCAATCACAGAACTACCTGATGACAAGGAGAAGAACAAAGGATGGTCACCAAAGATACATTAAAAAACAGTAGATATGTTAAGGCTTAAGAAAACAGAAATGCAAATCCCCTGATGATGATTATCTCTGAATCTTAGAAATAATCTTGGAATACATTACAGCTCCATTTTTTAAAATATATGCTTTAATTTACCTATTTTGTTGCTGTTTAAGCAATTCTTAACAACTTCCTACCTGTAAAACAGTGATTGAAAATTTTCTTGTCTTTTTCCAGCTTCATTTCCCGTATCCCCTTGTTAGGGTCCTTCATAGAGAGATACAAAGCACTGTGCCGAAAACAAAAGGGGTGTAATATAATCACACTGAGATTTGTGTAAAACAGCAAGAAATAAACAAATGTTTTAAAACAAAGCAGCAACATTGTTGATTTTTTTTTTAAAAAATTGGCTTTCCACAAAATAAAATCACAAAGTTTTTAAGATTCCCATGAAGGCATCTAAAGAATGTGGCTATTTATTGTGCTAATGGGCTGCTGATTTGCCCCAGGTTTCTCAATCCTGTGGACAGCTTAAATTCTTATGCCTGAAAGAACACGTAGAAATAGATCAACACTTCCAAACAATGGCTTTCTCTAGATCTGTGCTCCCAAGCTACCATGACATCCACCCTATTAAAATTGTTGAGGTTGGCAAACACTGCTCTACACATAAACTACATCCATAATCTGCATTGAAACATGGCTTGAACGTATTAAGAAATTAATATTCTTCCAGTTATTAATATTAGGTACTATCTCAAGCAAATCTCCTTGTGCCAAGTTTTCCAAACATCTCTTTAAACCTAGGAGAGAAATGTGAAGTAACTCAACTTTCAATTTAGGAAGCAACAAGCAGCTGGAGATACTGATCTGTGATGAGAGAGACGTAATAAGAAAAAAAGGTAGTTGCTTCACCTGACTGAAGTTAGCGAAGAACTGCTGCCAAAAGAAGTGTTTAAGGTCCTTGAGAACTAGGATAGGGGGCAAATACCCCTTTTTTCTGAGATCAGAAAATGTATAATGTATGCTTTAGTTCCAGCTTGTTGATATAGAAAAATTAGGAATTTGGATGCCAAGTTTCAACACAGAATAATTCAAGCAACTGCTTCTATAGCTGTAGTCAGTCTCAATTGTGGCAGATCTGAAGGCCCAATTCAAAATATGGCTTCCACGTCTGACAGCTGCCTCATAAAAATAAAGCTCTTGAAATAAAAGTATTTTCCCACATCCCACTTATATAAGCAATGTTTAGCTTTGGAACACACCTCAGATTGATGGTTTCAGGAAGCCTGATAGATTTCTTTGTTGATTTCCTGGAAAACCTTTGCCCTCCCAAAATGCATTTGATGGCCTTCTTGATGTCTTTCACCCAAGCATCTCTCTCCTCAAGATGAGAAGCTTGTAAGATGTGATCCTGTTGTTTGGCTGTTGTGAGTTTAAAGACAAACTGGAATAGGAACACATTTTATTGTTAGCCCATATAAACAGGTTTTTTTTTGTAGGCATCTTATGTTAGCAAGCAGTGTAGAATAGTTTATTCCCCAGCTAAATGTCTAAACAGGCAATAATATGAAAACAACTGGGAAAAACAATCCTATTTATTGTTAATATAAGAACTCAGTATTGAGAGATGAGTGCCTAGTTTTGTTAGCTCAGAGTTAGAAAGATAAATGGTGATAGAAAAAAGGAAGAGTGCTCAGTTCAGAACCTTTTGCCATCCTTCAATGGGCCATTCCACAGCACTGTAGATATGCTCCAATCTCTGCTGAAATAGGGAAAAACACATTTTCCCTCAGTTGTAATAAATATGTTGTCTTTTATCCATTTGCCATTGCATATACCACCACAGTCTGAGACGTGGATACTACCATACTTCAAAGCTGCAACTCTCCTCAGATGATCCTTAGATTTGACCAGGGGTGAAATGCTCTGAAGTCTGCTACCGGTTCGCTTCATGTGTGCATGCGCACTTTGCACGCATGAGCGCCAAACATATGCATGTGCACCGCAGGTGTTAAGAAGCCTTCTCTGAGTCTGCAAAGATAAGTAGAACAGCGAGGGGGGGGGCAAACAGCTGTGCTGCGCGATTGACATTCACTAGAAAGCAGGCTTTCCCGCTTTCTAGTGAATATAAATCATGCAGCACAGTTGATTGTCGCACAGCTGATCATCGGAACTTTTAAAAACTTTTTAAGCATTTTTTTTACTACCTATTCGCCTGAACCAGTAATAAAAAAATGCTTTAAAAAGTAAAAAGAGTGAATATAAATTGCATGGCTCAGCTGATTGTTGCACAGCTGATTACCAGTTTCTTCCGAACTGGTAGCATTTTTTTTTACTAACGGTTCGAGTGAACCAGCCCAAACCGGTAGCATTTCACGTCTGGATTTGACTAAGAAACAACAGGAACTATGAGCATTATTCAGTTTATCAACTTCTACGTATATAGAGTGCACCAAAATACTTTCCCCTTTCTATTTTCTCATACAACTTTTAAATAAATATCTCCCTATTGGACAGGAGGTTTCAGTGAATTCTGATGGACTCTGAAGAGAGATTTAGTTCATTGTGTATCAATTCACATGAAAGTATCTACCTTGAAATGCCTAAAGCAGTGTTTCTCAAACTTGGCGACTTTAAGTCCTGTGGACTTCAACTCCCAGAATTCCCCAGCCAGCTATGCTGGCTGGGGGATTCTGGGAGTTGAAGTCCACAAGACTTAAAGTCGCCAAGTTTGAGAAACACTGGCCTAAAGGAACAGAGGTAGAAAATAAATAATCTATCCACAGTTTAAAGATCTCAATGACTTTAAAATTTAGAAGACATATGGGTGGAAGCAGCACGGTTCAGTGTTTAAATCCCATTCCTGGGAATCCCTGGTCTGCCACACAAGGGGAATGGGGAAGGGAAGACTCCTTTTTCTGAAAATATTGCACAACCCAGCCTAAAGTGCTCATCTGAAAGGAGAGCAAAAACTGCTATACTAAGCATTCTATGCCAGAGCAAGACTGCCGTTTGAAATTGAGAGTAACAAAACCATAGTAACGCAAATACTATATTCACAGATGACTTGAGGGGAAAAAAGGAAATGTGTGTATAGGTTGCACATGAAACTGAACCAAAGGAAATAGTCTCTGGGATCAGTAGCTTTTCCATTAACTTTGCTAATTTTTTATATTGTTCAGTTATAGGAACCAAAGAAACAGCTATGCTGGATCCAACCAAAACACTATTTTGTTCAGTTTCCATTTGTGATTAGTTATTTGGCTCTTTTGGCAATACATAAAAAACATTATTTGTGATTGATGGTGATGGTGTTACCTGTGCTGTCAAGGTTTTATTCTTATCAACACTTCCTGATGGGGGTCACAAATATGATGTGATGGGGCCATGTATGCTGGATGTCAAAGGCTAGGGCGCAGCCTATTGGACATGTACAGCCTTCCATCACTTCTCTTACAGCCACTTGAATCTCAGATTACATCCTAAGGGCAAAAGTTTAGGGTTTTGGCAGAGGTGGGCTGCTCCCAGTTTGGCCCGGTTTGGCCGAACCCATAGTAGCGGTGGTGGGAGGCTCCGCCCACCTGCAGAAGCATCACACACAAGAGTGTGTGCACACGGATGAGTGAACCGGTAGTAAAACCAGTACAAACCCACCACTGGGCTTTGGGGTTGGATGGGGTAGTTCCCCTGTGAGGTCATTAGGAGCAAAATAAATGATCACAAGATTTCACAAGGCTTAAGAGATTGATTCTGCCTTTCAGACCATCCCAACTTCCAAATGCACCATATCTTGGAATGAAGCCTTCAGAATAATTTCATCCCATTCTACTTGGTGATGTCATAATATCATTTGGCCCAGGAAGGCTACATATTTACATACACAAACACACAGGCAATGTACATACCGTCCTTAAATACACACCCACCCATTTCCCTTGAATGCAAAGGGTGTTGCCTACTCTTGGGACAGGCCTTACTTCAGCATGCTTCCAAAAACATAAATACTCACTGTTCTTTTAGCAAAATCCTGGCAGGGACTGGTCAGTTGGCTGCCTTTGAGGGGAATCATTCCTTTAGGATTGTTATCAGTCTTCTTCTTAAATAATTCGATGCCATCTTCGGACAGCACTACCCACATAGGCTTCCAGGTATTAAACATACTCCCCTGTATCAATCAATTAAGAGAGTATTATCTACACAGCCAGGGATGGCACAAAAGAAAGTGTTTGTTGCTTTTTAAAGAAAGGTTATCAGAATGAATATTCACATTCTAGGAAGCAGTTGATACACACAGTTTGCTTTGCAGCCATTTTTCCACTGATTTTAGAATGCTGAGTAGCTACAAATGGGATTGGCTTGCAGTCACAATAAGGAGACTTGAAAAAAATGTCATTGAATGGGCCACATCATGCCCTCTCTTAGGCACTCCACCAATTTAGATTCTTCTTTCTGTCACCTTTTTCCTTCCGCATTCTCTGAACACATTCCAATGTCCCATCCCCATAATCAGACAACAGCACTTCTGTACGCTTCTGGAGCTTCAGTATTTTGAATTGAAAATAAGTGTAAGACAACATGAGATGGAGTGGGAGTTCTTAACTGCAAGACCCATAGGTATGGTCATATAACACCACTAAACATGATCTATGAACCTGCTAATAGTTGGCCATGCCTTAACTTCCCCAATCTTGATTGTTTGAAGTGTATTAAAGCTATAACTCTTAGAATATCATAGCCAATACATGCAAGAGGCACAGGATTGAGCTTCAAAATCTGTAGTCGGTGGTGGGGAGTGCTTCTACTTTTTCAAAAATAAGGATGTCTTCAGATAAATATTGGCCCTTGGATTTGGTTGACAATGTCAGTTGTTTTGAACAAAGAGTTTTATTTGGTGTTGTTTCTACTGGGATATTGCTTCTGGTTTTTATGCTTACCACAGAGGGAAAAATGAAATTTAGAATCTAGTTTGAAGGTTTAATAATTGTGTACTTACAGATCTGGCTTGCGCTAATTATAGGCTATGTTAAAAGTTAAGGTTGTAAGTTAGTCTTTTACTGTTTTAGAAAGAATGGGAAGTCAACTCTTTCCCCTTTTCTCCTTTTTTTTAAAAAAAAAATCCTGCATCCCCCCCTTTTTCTTAATCCTTATTTTCATTATATTTTATGTTATAATAAACTTCAATAAAGCACACATTTTTTTAAAAAAGATAAAGCTTGTGCCCTGGGTAACTACCGCTACATGGACACAGCCATGATTCCTTTAGCAATGGAACGGGAAGGGTTTGCCATTATGTCCTCTGAATCTTTTTTAAAAAAGAGTTCTGGTAGTCCTTGATCATCTTTGTGAGGAAGTAAAGTTGGGATTGCTGCCTGTGTTTCGGAAAATCAGCTGCAGCCGGCAGAAGCCCTGCCCGCAAGCTTCCCTCAGGCACTGAGACATGCCCTCATAAATTTACTCACAGGCCTGCTAGCTGATGTTGCAGCTGCCTGTGGTAATTGAGCCACACCCTAGTGTTTTGACGGATTTGACAGCCAGAGGCAATTTCACCCCACCCAGTCTTGAGCTTACAAAAGCAAATGCTAAGACAGAGTGAGGAAAAGATGTGCATAATAAGTAAAAGCAAATGGCCTACAGATGACGAAGCAAAGGTGACATTTGCTCTGCGGGTTGGCAGCTATCAAAAGCAGGCAAGCAGGCAATATATGGTGTTCATCATACCTTGTGGTCATGGCACTTGAGTGAACACCATATACTGATGGAAATCCTGCCTTGGAGTTTGCCTGAAGCTCAGCAGCAGCTGGGAGAGGAACAGCTACACTGAAAAACACCTCATCCCACCTAGTGCAAGAAGATTTGGAAAAAGCAAAGATTTTAAATTACTTTAAAAACCTGGAGGTGTATTTTGAATATCAACAGGCTGACGGGCCATAATGGCTCAGCAGTTAAAGATGCTGAGCTTATCAGTTGGAAAACTGACAGTCCAGATTCAAGCACCGAGCAATGGGGTGAGCTCCTGTGAGCTCCGCCTTATCTCCTATCCACCTAGCCATTCGAAAGCATGCCAATATGAATAGATAAATAGGTACCACTTCATTGGAACGGTAACAGCATTCTGTGCACCTCAACCAGAGATGGGTTGTTCTCAGTTTGGCCTCGTAGTGGCAGCGATGGGAGGCGCCGTCTCTCTCATGTGCATGCGCAGAAGCATCGCACACATGAGAGAGAGAGAGAGAGAGAGGGAGGGAGGGAGGGAGGGAGGGAGGGAGGAGAGAGAGAGAGAGAGAGAGAGAGAGAGAGAGAGAGAGAGAGAGAGAGAGAGAGAGAGAGAGAGACAGCACAAGCGAACCAGTAGTAAAACCGGTACAAATCCACCACTGGCCTCAACGTGTAGTCATGTTGGCCACATGGCCACAGAAGCGTCTTCCATGGCTCCCTCAACTAAAAAACAGAAAAGAGCAACACTTCCTAGAGTTAGACACAGCTGAACAGGTGAAACCAATACCCTTGAATTAACAGTGAGTATAAAGACTGAGCATATACAGTACCTATATACTCCATCTGATACTAAGCAGGCTTGATCCTGCATAGCTTCTGAGTACAGATATAGTTAACCAGGTGCCACCATTTGCTATTTCTCAAATTTAGTCACTACAACAGCTCTTAGCCATCTGGGATAAACCAGGTAGGAAACATGACTAGATAAGCTGACTCCACATTTTTGTAATACTACATTAATAGAATCTTGCAAGTCTGATGGTACAAACTTCCTGTCTCCACTTTTAACTGTTTGCTCCATTAAGATAGGTCCTTTCTCTGACCATTAAACACTTCGGGGCTTCCCCTTCTCTCATCTGTTTGTTTCCCAGACAGTATCTCTTTCTCTCACCCCTCAAAGCCATTCACACATTCCGTTACAGGAACTTTTTTATTGTTTAAAAATATTACACTAGCTTTTTCTTTCTTTAGTGTTTTGTTTGGCTTTCACATGCGGTAATGACATTTTTAATGTTTATTGTTTGATTTATGCCCAAATTCACTGTAATTGGGATATGAATCTGTTTTTAAGTATTAAGGTCTTGAATTATGTGAGTAATTTTAAAAAGCCCTGTGAATATATCTAATATCTTAGCTCTTCCTTAACTGAATCATCAACAGATACACAGAAGCAGAATTTATAGGAAAATGATTTAATTTCTCCATAGATCTAAACCTTGATAACAGACACTTGAAAACAGATTATGAACTGTAGCAGCAACAGCATCAAATCAAATCAAATACCTTTATCAAATACCTTACAATAAAAGGGTACAGTAAAATGAAAATAGTTTAATACAGCAATTAGATATTAGGCAAGGGGAAAAAAATAATAGGACAATAAAGTAGTATGTCTAATTAAAATTTTGCACAGGTGTGTAACTTGACAAAAACATTTGACCACCTAATATATGAGTGTAGGGTTAGCATCCCTTAAAAAATAATAAGCGTAAAATTCTACATGGCCCTCGTATTTGGAAATAGATTGGGGCAATCAGGGCATGTCTTGGTGCACCATAGAAAAGGCACTATATGAGGACATGGGTGAGAGTTTCTACCTTCCTGGAAGGGGCAAAGCCTCTGTGAATGAAGGGTCCCATGAAATCTTCTGTGGGGTAGAGCTGATGGCAGGGCATCAAATTGAGCTCTAGAAAAGGCCCACTAAGCACTATTTACTTAGTGTTAAATTGGATTACCCCCTGATAGAGGGCTTGTGACCGTCTAATAATTGATGATAGAATTCAAGGCATTGATGATATCATTTTGGCGCTCAGTGTCCCCGATTGTCTCTTTAACTGCATCATCTGCAGATGAATGCTACAGAACTACCATTTAAATTTCCTACAACCTGCCAGAGGGCACCCTTGTTGCTGACCTTATGGAAAATTAAAATGCAGCTGCCAATTAGTAATTCAACGAATATCAGCTGGAGCCTCAGCAGGTGCTTGAGGTTTCTGTTCACTGGTCTTAGCCTGAAGTACACTTTTAAATTGCTACAAAATTGGCATTCTTTGTATACTTAGCTCACCTTTCTGTCCCTGTGCTGCCAAGGTTGGTTTCTTCCAATGGCATTTACAATGAATTACTACCTGAATTAAACCACCTTGAGAGAAATTGCATAGCTGACCATGCAGTTTCTTATTAAAAGTTGTTGCATAGATTTCTTAATTCCTTCCCTTCCTTGAACTAATCAGAAAGAGCGTTAAGTGCTCTAAACTGGAAATGATTATTAGAAGATTTGTTGCCCAGAAAATAGTTTGTATAAATTTCCACAGGGACCTTAAGATCCCTTAGAAATGTAAACATTTATAGAGTTATAGATGTTATAACCCTTGTTTTAGAAGCGAGTTCACCTAATTAGGTAAAAGAGAATCCACTGGAGTTGGACAGCCAATAAATTTAAAATAGTAATAAATGCATAATTACAGCAGACTGGCACTAGGAGTTCTGAAAATACAGTGGTACCTTGGTGCTCATCATTAATTGGTTCCGGGAGGCATGATGAATACCACAAATGATGCGTACCAAACAAAAATTTTCCTATAAGAAATAATGTAGCGAGTCACAAGGCAGCTGACACTGATCAGTTATAGGTTTTGTGTTGAGTACCAAGCAAACGATGAGTACCAGGACAAAAGTTTTGAGTCAAAATACATTGAGTACCAAATTCAATGAGTTTCAAAGCAGTTGAGTACTACGGTTCCACTGTAATAGAGGTTTGTCACCTTGGTGAGCCCAGAAACAGTGAAGAAATTGTTTTATTTTTGTGAAGAAGGGGACAGAAAGTATATGCAGGTAGAAGGAAAAGCACTTGAGTAATTGGTAAATAGAGTGACTGGCTGATAACACTGTGTCAACCAGAAAGAATGAGTGCTGCATAGTTGCTGCTTCCCAATTCATAGCATCCTGATTGCAAAAGACATCTAAAAGTAGTCCAAAATGCCTTGTCCAATATGTGTTACTATTTAGTTATACAATTTATATGGCTTCTTTTGCAAGATCAAGAAGGATCTGTGTCTCCCAAAAATACAACAAAGTTCAAATGAAATCTCTAACCACATTGTGTATAAGGTTTTTTCTTAGTGAATAGTTTGAACCCATGCAGCTGTGTTGCATTTTGCTTGACAGGCTGAAAAAAAAATCAGATAGCTGGAATCCTACAGATTTCACTAACATGTGAAACAGGAATAAATTCTTTTTTTGAAACAAAGATCAAAGCCAAGGAAGAAATTCTTGCCACAGGAATGGTGTTATTTTATAGGGTGCTGGGAAGGGAAACACTAAAAAGAAATGAAGAAGAAATAGCATCCATGCCACTTCCCTAAACCTTCACTTCTCCTTTTCTCTTTTCTGTTACAAAGATGTAATTTCCCCAGCTCAAACCACCTCTGAGAACCCAAAATCTTACCACATATACTGTGCGGGTGAGTTAAGCATGTTATAGCCTGCGTGCACAATTTAATAAAACCTTCCCATAGTGCAGTTCTAAACACATTTATCTAAATCCCATTAAATTCTGATTTCAGCATCCATATGCCTGGAATTGCGCTACTCCTCCTTTTCTGGCTGAATTACCATGGCAATGTACTGTACTCTATATAGCTGCCCTTGAAGGCATTCCATTTCAGCTGAGCCAAATAAAATAGTTTGAATGAGAGGTTGGCAGAAGTGTGTCAATTTCAATGATAATTCATTGTTGTTGTTTTCTTTTCATGCACAGTTCAATTCATTTTAGGCTCTTCCTTGCTTCTAAATGAAACCTATAAATGTGATTCTTGCAGAACCTTTTTTATAAAAAAAATCAAGGCTTTGTATGAGTTTTTGTTTTAATCTGCTACTACTGTTGACATGGTTTCTATGACTACGTTTTACGAAACACCGTTTTTAATTTGCTTACATTTTTATATGTGTATCTGTCTATATCTTCAGCACCATGTCAATATGGGAAAACAACCCTTCAAATGATGTATGTTTAACTATCATCTGAGGATTTTCTCCCATACTGACTCAGCATTAAGGAGGTGATGTTCTGGGAAGGAGGATAGGAGGAGAAAACGGAGATGTGCAGGGAAAAAAAAGTTCCATTTATCACATGTTTTTTCCCCTAAGCCTTTACATTTCTAGGAAATGGAGAAAAGGAGTGCAAAACAAACCAGCAAAAAACAACATTGGACCAGCGCTTCTGATTCTATTCTTGTCATTGCTCTTATAGTTCCATTAACTGAAATATCTTATCTGTACACTGGAGCCCTACTTTAGTTCCTTCCATATTCCATTTAATTTGCCTTTGTGGTCTTAGCATTTACTGACTGTTTCTGGAGCTTTGCTAATCATCCCTTAAGGCTGGGTTCCTGCAAGTCCCAGTGAGCCACAAACCACAATACTATTTTAACTGGGTGTGCTATGTAGCTCCAGTGGGTGGTTTAGGGAGCAATCTCTTGTACAAATTTAGCCATTGTGTTAATTGAACACTATAATTAAAATGTAGATGGTAAATTGGATGAATGTAGCCCTGATTTTGTGGTTTAAATTGTCCAAATTCCCATTGGTCCAAGACAACTTGACTTAAGTCATGCCACTTGTTGAATGCAGCAACAGATAAAAGTAATTCTCTCCCAGGGCATTGTAAATGTATAAACTCTGCCAGATTTTGAAGTTGTCTTCTCTTCTAAGCCCACTTACCCACTTTGTGCAGCAATGTTGTGGGGTTGCTACATTCTCTGCTGGTCAGCAGCTGCTATTTAGTTATTAATGTGTGGTTAATCAAATGATGGTCCATTCAATTAATGAACTTTCCTCGCTCACTTTTAGAAGCTCAGTTCTCCATTCAGCCTTTACATATGGTATGTTGCTGGGCCTCTTTTCAGTTTCTACTTGTGTTGCAAATAGTTTGCCTCCATGCTTTCCCATCTCTCTCCACGGTATTGCAAAAGTTCCCCTTTCCTTGTTTCCCCTAAATCTTTAAACTCCAACATAAATATACTAGAAATAACTTTTAGTGGACTCAATTTTACTCCAGTTCTTCCATGTTACAGAGTTTTAATGGATCTACAGGGGAAAATAATAATGAAAGATAAACTTGTTCCCCTTTACTTTAATTAGTATCACATTACAGCAATGAGAGAACCATGAAAGGAGGAAAAGAAGAAAAAAGAAAGGAACATCTGTGTAATATCTTTGCACTAGGGACAAAAAAAATCAGAAGCTGCCATTACACAAAGGATAATTTTACTGATAAGCCAAGCCTTTTCTTGTGATAATAGATAAATATTCTGACAACAGAACCCATTTTATATACAGTGCACATACCAAGCACAAGACTAGTGAAAAGACACAACAGTTACCAAAATCACAATAGAGGAAAACAGAAAGTTAAGCCTTTTGCCCATTAACCACATTCTCTGTAGAAATTATACCACGCAAAAAAAGTTAGAAGTGGGGAAACACTTTCTTAGTGCTGATTAGAGATAAGGTGTGTTGTTTCAAAGGCTGGTTTTCAAGTGACAGCAATTGAGAAAGAAACAATCTTACTAGCAGCGAAATCTAGTTTCATGATATATCTGGAACTGAATAACAAGGAGGGGTGGGTGGAACCTCAAACAGGTTGATAAATTTCATGCCTAATCAAGTTTTCAGTTTTTGTTTTTGAAGCCTTAATTAAGAAGGATTCAGTGGCAGGATTTTTTCTGCTGACCATGCTTTATTGACTGTGCCATACAGAGCTAGATTTTTGCGCTACATTAAACCATACTCTGGATCACAAGCCAAAATGGTGAACTTCATACAACACAAGCCAAAACCAAACACCACTTTCAATAGTATGGTTTGTCATAATGTATAATGCATTATCATTATCCAGATTTTATGTAAGTCTGATCACTCACAGCTTTAAGTTGTCTTAATTTAATTTAATTCTTCCTACAAAATCTTTTAGAATAATTTGTTTATTAAAAATTTGAATGCCATCCTTTAAAGGAGAATTTTCCACTGTGACTTATACTGCATTAAATCCCACTATTGCTTAAATAGATTAAAAAAATAAATTATTGATTAAAATACAAGACATCAGTTAAAATCCTACCACAGACTGGGTGATTAGAAAGGTTTGTTGCAACATACAAATTTAAGAGGGCATACTTTTGGTCATTAACCTAGAGAATTGGCCATTAAGGCTAATTCTTATTAGGAAAGGGAAATTACATTCACTTTCTGATGGATCAATTACTAAGAATAGAATAGAATAGAATAGAATAGAACAATAGAGTTAGAAGGGACCTTGGAGGTCTTCTAGTCCAACCCACTGCTCAGACAAATAGTTGTCCACCTTCTTTAAAACTTCCAGTGTTGGAGCATTCACATGTTCTGGAGGCAAATTGTTCCACTGATTAATTGTTCTAACTGTCATGAAATTTCTGCTTAGTTCTAGATTGTTTTTCTCTTTGATTAGTTTCCATCCATTGCTTCTTGTCCTGCCTTCAGGGGCTTTGGAGAATAGCTTAACTCCCTCTTCTATGTGGCAACCCCTGAAATATCAGAACACTGCTATCGTGTCTCCCCTAGTCCTTTTTTTCATTCAACTAGACATACTCAAATGCTCCTCTAGCATACTATAATTCAGCCTCCCTTCACATCATGTCATTCAGGATCAGGTGAGGATGGGAACAGTAACACCCCCATAATCTTGGAGAGAGAAATAGCCATGCCTGCAGAAGTCTTTTCAGTGAGTGACATGTTGAGTTGGCAGCCAAATATTCAGTCAATCAGCCAGACAGATAGATGATAATATTAAATCTTGGAGGATTTAATATTTCTGGTTATATGTTTCTCAGGTTTAGATACTGTCACTATCATAGTCCCAGTATTCTCAAAGAAAATAAGTACCAATTGTCATTCCCCAGTCTTAGCATTGGTAGAAAATTGAAATTATATGCCAACAGGTCTGAAAGGTACCAATTCTAAAATATTGCAGAGATAAAGCAAGGGCAAATCATTTCTGAAAAATATTGCCAAGAAAACTGCAGGGATTCATCCAGGCAGTCTCCAAGAATCAGACACAATTGAAGAAAAAGAAAAAGCATATTATATTTATGTATACTACAATAAATGTAGGTATATTATAAATACAGACACATACACAGCTGTAATTCCATAAGAATGTAATTTCCATATAATCCTCACGTACCTTCTTCACTAGATAGCCTTCCCTTATCCGTCTGGGTTCTCGTTCAGGTCCTTGTTCCATCTTTCCCCTGTTCTTTTTTAGTAGAGTTCAGTAGAGCTTTGTAAGTTGCACTTATATAGTTATCACTTTCACAAGTTCCTCTGATTGTTAATCACATGAAAGCATGCTCACTTCCTCTTCCGGAAGAAGGACGTGTAGAAGCAAATGTAAAGGTTAAATTAAGAACATTTTTCTCTTTTAAGTACACACGAATAACATGAACCCGAAGACATTTTTTCATTACATGAGAGGACAACTCAACATTTACCAGCCTGAGATATTTATTTAGCTTTTATCAGTGATCAAGAAAACAGATATCTTGATAAATAAAGCAAAATAAACATGGCACTTTGCTCTTGTTGAATTACATCCAAATGAAGATTATTTGAACCATTATTTAGGGCTCTTATTAATGGGAATGATTGTTATGTCATCATCTCAGCACAGTTTTCCATGTTTTCTTTTCTGGAAAAATTGGTGCTGCCTTTCTGGAAAAGCTTAAATTTTCAGAATGTTGAAAATCTTACCTTCTTATTAGCAGTTTTAATGTCTGAGTTTTTAAGAAACTGGGATATTGATGTTGCTCTGATTCTGATTTTATTATTTAAGAATATTTTGATTATTTGATGTAATTCATTCTGAATGATAGGGATGGACAACAAATCTATCTTTCATTAAAATTCAAAGCACTCAAATCAAAGAGAAACAGAGTGGAATTTTTGTAAATTAAGGGTCATGATTAAGGATCTTGACACAATAATGTATGAGAGAAGCCTGGGACCCTATAAAAGCCCAGTATAAATGTAGCCACCTTCTCAAACAATCCTCAGAAGGGAAGAAAGCAGAAATACCTAGGTGGGTGTTCCCTTCATTCAGTTATGGTATTTTTAGATTGTGACTACATTGTGATCAAGAAGCTTTCCCATTGCTGAACTCAAATGCTCTCTGATCATCTCTGATCTGGTGGAAAATTATGCAAGAATGAAATTTGCTGCACCCATTGCTCATCTCTATTCTGTCTCAAATGACTCTCTTTCAAGAACCTACTGTCCTCTGAACTCCATCCATGGTAATGAGTTACAAAGCCTTCCAGATCTTACTCATCTTACTGTTTTGGGGGAATGTTGGAACATGCAGAGGAAAGATTCCTGTAGTTGATAGCATTATAGCTAAGGACATCTTAAACCTTTCTCAGAAATATGGCCAGACAAAAAGGATGCCTTATTTATGTCATGTTTTAATGCAAATGGAGAAAGGCCTTAGATTCAGACCTGTTCCTACAATGCTTCTGCTGAGAGATCAATTCTGCCAATTCTTCCTTCTCCCGTAGCCCTTTTGATTCCTGAAAAGCTGTAAGGGATAGAAGTGCGTGTTTGGGGGAAGGGAGGGGATGGAGAAGGATTGATGTCTCCCAATCCTTTTGCAAAACCTGTTTCTATATTTCAAATCCCTCTGTGAATGGAAGGAGCATCATTTGGGAAAAGCACCTGGAATGAATCTTATGGAAAATAATGAAACGGTTCCAATATGAAGAAAGTTGTCCATCTAGTATTGCTCTATTAGAGAATTGTGTATACTACAATCTATAAGATTCTCAATTGAGGTGAATGTGCTAACGAAGCCTAAAAACTATTCCCATTCTCGCAGAAAGAAAATTTGAGAATAAGAGTAACATTTGCTTTTAGAAAAAAAAATTATCACAATAAAAGGAGGCTTTAGAAGAAAAAGATTGGAAAGCTCACAATAAATATGAAATAATTCTGCTGTTATTTTACAAAACAAAACAAATGGCTACGAAGCTCTAGCAAAGTGCTGAAGATTTGTAATTCTATGCTTACATGAATTATGGTGAAGTCTTACAATAATAACAAAAGCGCCCTCTTCTGGTACTGAAAGCATGATTTTTGTCTTATATTAATGTAGCCTCCACACAGCAATGGGTGCTATATGCCCTGTCAGAAAAAATGACTACATCTACAGTTTTAGTGAGCTAAGCCCTAAGCATGAAATAATGAGCAATTTTCAAATTCTCTGGAACTGTTCTACAGCTTACGTGACAGACGAAGCCAATGGAGATGGGGCTGGATAAGGATTTGGATGATATGAGGTTTTTCCAGTTTCTCTCTTTTATTTCATCTGCCAATCTAAGCTGCCAAACTTAATCGAATACAGAGTTCTAATACAGAATTCCGGAGAAACCAAAATGCATAGCATTTTTGCAATGCAATAATATAATAACAATTGCTTTTTTTTCTGTATGTGCATATGTGCACACCTCTATACTGTAACTATCACCAGTTCCTACTCTTTTACTTTTTAATCAAACGGGACATAACTTTTTCAGCCACAAAAAGAGGAGGTCACCATGTTCTCCCAAGCACCTGAAGGCGGGACAAGAAACAATGAATGGATGAGGATCTTGATGAAACAGTGGACATTGGTGAAACAGTGGACATTCTTGGAGCTCTAAGACTGTGGCTGAATTCCGGAGCTCTTGGAGCTCTAAGACTGTGGCTCTAAGACTGTGGCTGAATTCCGGTCGCTGGACAGTCCAATCTGGACCTAAACCATCCCGAAGAGATGGTGATAGGAAAGGGTACATCCCGTCGATCCCGGAGACACCCGCAAAGTCTCTGGTGATCTGGGAAAAAGCCCCTTTTGCCAGTGGTTCCGGGGCAGCCAGAAGGTGGCTGAAACTGCTGACAGCCCCGAAATGCAAGGGCAGGAGAGAAGCATGTCATTTTGGTGAGAGTTTCAAAAGTTTTTTTTTTTTTAATTGGAGGGAGATCACCCCAAAGGAGAAGATTTAAGTTAAAATGAAGACTGATGAGAGAATAAGTGGTGGATTTGGGATATAGTCAATTGAAGGTTTCCTTTTTTCCCTTTTTTTTCTGCCAGAAGCCTGACTGGACTTTCAATGTAATTTATCTTTTAAAGTGGATTGGCTTTTTTCTTTTTGTTTATTCATGTTGGACTCTCTGGACATTGAAATACAATTAAGTTTTATTCCTCAAGAACTCCTCTTTTTTCTATTTTTACTTAATGTTCTAATTATACTTCTGTTTTCTTGGTTTTTGTTTTTATTATAAATAAAAGGCAGAGAGCAAAAGATAGAAACCAAAAGTGTGAAATAAGTAGCACTGCCACCTAGAGGCTTTGAAACATTGTTTTTATTCTTGCATGAATGTTTGGAGAGAAGTTGTTCTTTTCAAGGTTACAATGTCTAGCTAAGGCTAGATAGTGAGAGAGCACAGTTGTTTACACAGGTGCTCTCAGTGAGACCTTCAGTGTGTGGAAACTAGCCTGGAAAGAATAAATAGAAATTTTAAGGGGAAGCCTAGAGTGACCTTGGAAAGGCTTTCACTTTACAAAAGTTTTGAACTTTCTTTTTTGGTGGAAGTGTTTATCTTTCTCTGTTGTGGAAATTGCCTCTGGCCCTTCTTTTTTCCTTTTTCCCAGAACCAATGGGATACTATGAAGGCCTATACTAGAGGCTTGATAATAGACTATACAAGAAAGAGAAGTATAAAGAAAAGACAAATTTTCAAAGGGCTAGACAATGATTATAAGGTTTTTGAAAAAGATTTACAGAAATCCCGACAGAAAAAAAGACATTAAAATAAAAATGGACATGATTAAGAACAAATTGGGTCTATTGGAAAAGGAGGAATTAGCACAAAAAAATTAGAGGTGCTAAACAGAATTACTTTGAAAATGCAAACAAACCAGGTAGATGGTTGGTGTATAAATTGAAAAAAGATAGAGAATTAAAGAAAATACTGCAATTAAGAGATGACCAAGGGCAAATTTGTTATGGAAATGAAGAGAAAAAAATTATACAAGATTACTATGGTAAACTGTATGAACAAGAGAATATAGAAGGAGGAGGAGTTAAACAATACTTACAGGAAGCCAATCTTCCCCAGATATCCAAAGAAATTGAAACAATGCTAGAAGGCAAAATAACTGTGATGGAGTTAACCGAAGCGTTTAAAAAACAAAACAATGGAAAGGCCCCAGGCCTGGATGGGCTCCCAGTGGAATTTTACAAGACGTTCCAGGAATTGTTGTCCCTTCCATTATTAGAAGTTATGAATGAGATGATGTCAGAGAGGAGGATACCCAAATCATGGTCAGAAGCATATATTACACTCCTACCAAAAGAGGAGGCTGATTTATTACAAATTAAGAACTATAGACCTATCTCCCTGTTAAACTCAGATTATAAACTATTTGCTTCAATATTAGCAGAATGACTCAAAAAATACCTAAATGCTTTCATTCACTCTGATCAAAATGGATTTCTACCAAAGAGACAAATTAAAGATTATATGAGAATAATCCTGGACACCTTAGAGTATTATGAGGTGCATCCTGAAAAACAATTGGCGTTGATGTTTCTAGATACACAGAAAGCATTTGATAATATGAATTGGTGATTTATGTTCTTACAACTGGAACAGATGAACTTCGGTAAGAAATTTACTCAAACCATACAAACTATATACTACAAACAGCAAAGATAATGATAAATAGAGAACTGACAGATTCTATTGAAATAAAGAAAGGCACAAGACAAGGCTGCCCTTTATCTCCTCCACTCTTTGTTCTAACATTAGAAGTTCTAAATAGAAATATCAGAGAAGAAAAAGAAATGAAAGGAATGAAAATTAAAAAGGAAGAATATAAACTACAAGCATTTGCAGACGATTTGGTTTTCATCTTAGAGGATCCACTGGAAACTGCACCTAAATTGATAGAAAAAATAGAGGAATATGGAAATATTCAGGATTGAAAATAAAGATAAAACAAAGATTTTGACAAAAAATATAACATTAAGACAAAAGGAAAAACTGGCGGAAGCCTTGGAGATCCAAGTCACGAGCAAGGCTAAATATTTGGGGATATATTTAACCGCAAGATGCAGTACATTCAAAGAGAACAATTACCATAAACTTAAACAGCAGATTGCGACTGATCTGATGAAATGGGAAAACCTACAACTATCAATGATAGGGAGAATATCTACAATTAAAATGAATTTCTTACCCAGAATCTTATATCTGTTCCAGACAATTCCAATTAGATTAGGGAAAGACTATTTTGATGATCCAAATAAAATAGTTCTGAAGTTCATTTGGCAGGGGGGGAAAGCAAGAATAAAATTAAATTGTTACAAGGTGCTAGAATAAGAGGAGGATTTGGCTTGCCTAACTGGGAATTATACTATCAGGCAACAAGCTTAATGTGGGTCAGAGTGGTTAACATTAAGGAATTCCAGGTTATTGACTTTAGAAGGACATGATTTATTGTTGGGATGGCATGCTTTTTTATGGTACAAGGGAACTAAAATGCAGGGGTATTTTAGAAGACACTATCTACGGGACGCTCTGTTACTAAACTGGGAGAAGACTAAAAGGCAATATTACTTAAAAATTCCAGTCTGGCTATCAACTATTGAAGCTTTCTCATATCCAATAATATATATAAAGGAACAAACAGATATGGTGAAATACTGAATGCAAAGGGTGAACTTAAATTGGTTTTCATGTGTGCAAATACAATCTAGATATGACAAAGACTGTAAGAAAGAAGGTTTCTATGATAAAATGACTGAGTTAGATAAAATCTTGACAGGTAAGAAACTATGATAGCTTGGGGGGGATTTAGATATGGGATTGAATTAGATAAGTGGCAGAAATTGTGGTCTCAAAATTAATAACAATGTCAACAGCATATAAGGAAAATTTATATAAGATCTTTTACAGGTGGCATCTAACCCCGACAAGAATAGCAAGAATGTTCAAGAACAAATCTGAAAAGTGTTGGAAATGTCATCACACACCCAGTTCTTATTTCCATATGTGGTGGACTTGCATAGAAGCTAAAAGATACTGGACTAAAATCCACAAGTGGATGGAGAAAATGACATATAAACACATAGACTTTAAAACAGAGATTTTTATATTGGAAATAATACCCGAAACATACAATAGAGATCTGAAATATTTGATTGGAAATATTTGATTGGAAATGGCAGCTAGAATTGTGCTTGCAAAAAATTGGAAAAATGAGAAAATACCAACGCAGGAGGAAGTTATTCAAAAAATAATGGAATGTGCTGAAATGAGTAAATTGACATTTGAAATCAGAGAACAAGAAGATGAACAATTTTACGAGGTATGGGATTTGTTCTATCATTGGTTAGATAAAAAAACATGGGAATGAAAAATGTTGGGAGAATTTTTTCACACTGTAAGAATAATAGAATGATATAGGTGATTCTATAAAGGCATATTATTATTAAATAGATTAAGAATGATGCAATGGAATGTTGGTATATATATATGAATCAAATACTTAGAATATTTTGTTTAAAATGAAGGAATAACAATAATAATTGAACAAATGATGCACAACGATAATAATGTACCTATGTATATTCGATGGATAATCTGTGATTATATATACAACTGAAAGTGGTGATGCACAAAGGTTTGTAACCAAACGACATGCTATATGTAATTGATGAAGGTTTTATGTTCTTTTTTTGTTTGTCCAAAAATAAAAAACTTTTACAAAAAAAGAAACAATGAATGGAAACAAATCAAGGAGAGAAACAACATAGAACTAAGGAAACATTTTCTGACAGTGAGAACAATTAACCAGTGGAATGGCTTGCCTTCAGAAGCTGTGGCTACTCCAACACTGGAGGTTTTTAAGAAAGATTGGACAACAATTTGTCTGAAATGATATAGGTGTTCCTGCTTGACCTATAAGTTGGACTAGAAGACTCCCAAAGTCCCTTTTAATGGTGTCATTCTATTATTGTGTTATTTTTTATTTACTATTTTTTTTGCCACCTATCTCACTATGAGGTGACTCTAGGCCAGTGGTTCCCAAGCTTTTTCAGTCCACCGCCCCCTTGGTGCTACAAACTGATCCTCAGTGCCCCCCACCCAGTGGTGGAATTCAATATTTTTTACGACCGGTTCTGTAGGCATGGCTTGATGGGTGTGGCTGGGGGGGGTCATGTGACTGGGTGGTTTGCATGAAGGAATAAAGATAGTAACAGTAAAATTCAAAACTGTAACACTTAATTGCACATTTATTCAAAATCCAATTTAAAAACCTTTGTAGTTAGTTAATTCAACAAAATTGTTGAACATGATCCAGTGATACCAGGTTTTCAAAGTCTGATAGTCATTTATCAAGAACCTTAGTAACTTAGTAAACTTAGCAAAATTTAGTAACTACTTCACTGTTCAGTAAATTCTTAATGTGATGGATGGGCTTGATGAAGTGATACCAGTTTCCCAATGTCTGGTTTTAAGTCACTTAGCAGGAGTCTTAAATCACCACATTCAGTAATCTGGAGTCATTTTCTTTGCTTGGAGACCACACTGAAGCCACGTTCCACCAAATATGATGTTGGAAATGCAACAAGGAGCTTCTTAACCACTGTCCATAGTGCAGGATAGCGATCAGAAATTTCTTTCTGTAACTAAAACTCTTGATACAATTTCTTGAACTTTGGCTTCAGATCAATGTCACCAACATTTGCTTGAATTATTTGATGAGATTATTGCATGGTACCTAGGGATTCCCAATATGGAAAGTGAGAATGGGAACATTTTAACAGATCTATATGTTCTTGGGTTATAATTTTCATTAAAGAACCATGGGGATGGAAAGGGAAATATAGGCAATGGAATCCAATCCCCCTCCTCAACAGTTTGGAAGAATAACTCTAGCAAAATGCAGCCTTTTATCTCTTTGGGGAATCATTTATTAATTATTAATTAATTAATTAATTAATTAATTAATTTTTCCCAATACAACTCATGCAAAGGGTCATCCACAACTACATTACATTTCCCACACTCATATTTATGATTCCTTATAACTTCTTTAAACTAAACATTTTTAGTACAAATCAACGCATTGATATATATATATATCACTAATGCAGTTTCCTATCTCTTCCATTGACATAATTAACACCTTATGTATTGAATACAAGTATATCAAGTATAGGTTAAACATGAATTGAAAAACATCTAATTCAAATGTATAAGCTGTGAATTTATTATATAATCACAGGCAAACATTGCACTTATGCCTAAATCCTCTACCCACGCACATTATAAGACAGATAAAACTATCTTAGCTGGCTGTTGTAAATATTACTCTGCTAATTCAACAAGAAATGCTACTGCATGAATTCTTAATGCACAACACAACTAAAAGTGATTTTAGCAATTTTCTTTCCAAGTTAATTCAAAATGTATATCCAAATGTTCCGCTTATTTTTTCCCCAAGCACTAGGGAGGATTATATTCAAAACCAGACACTTTTGCTGTGTGTGTGTGTGTGTTTGTGTGTGTGTGTGTTTGCTTGCTTGCTTGCTTCTGGTCTCCAGAGTCAGAAGGGCCGGTTGGGACCCCCAGAGGTCATCTAGTCCCACCCCAGACAGCGTCTCCCCGCCCCACATTCCCCAGCCCCACCTCCTCTGGGAAGGCTCCGGTGGGGGGGGGATGCAGAGCCCCTGCAGAGAGCCCCTGCTGCTCTCCCTCACCCTTCACTCTTACTCCCTCCCTCTCTTCGCAGGCCGAGCGGCTGCAGCGTTACTGGGATGGTGATCATGGATGTGCTGTCGCCCCGGGGAGGGGAGGTCTGGCCGCCAGCAAAGGGCTTCCGCCGAGGCACCCCATGCAGGCAAAATAGCGAGCGAGCAAAGGAGGATCAGGCAGGGCACCGAGGCCCCTTCGCCTCCCACTTTGTCTTGATGAGGTCGCTGCAACCTCCGGGCGCGGACGGACGGAGGTAGCCAAAGTGGCCCGGGCGGGCGAGTGGGCGAGCAATGGAGGATCAGGCAGCTCTCTCGCTCGCCCGCCCCCCCGGGCTTCCCCACCACTCTGGCTACCTCCGTCCATCCGCGCCCGCAGCTGCAGAGACCTCATCAAGACAAAGTGGGAGCGAAGGGAGGTGAAATGGCCTCCCTTTGATCACTCGCTCCGCCCGCCTGTCCGCACTATGCTAGCCCTGCTCTCACTGATTGGCTGGCTCACCAATTGTCCCGCCCACCTCTAAGAGCCCTATCTATAGAAAGCCAAGCAGAAAAAAAGTTAACTGGGTTTAGATAGGGCTCTTAGAGGTGGGCGGGGCGATTGGTGAGCCAGCCAATCAGTGAGTGGGCAGGGCTAGCATAATGCAGATGGGCGGGGGAAGCGAGCGATCGAGCAGCTTCTGGATGGGGTGAGTGAGCAAACTTGTTCTGAATAGCTCGGTAGAGGAGGCCACCTCCAGCACTCCTTTGCCACCCCCCTTGCCTCTTGCTGCCCCCCTGGCATCTTACTGCCCCTCTAAGCCATCTCACCGCCCCCCCCCAGGGGGTGGTAGCGCCCACTTTGGGAACCACTGCTCTAGGCAGCTTACAACATGATACATCCCCTTGGTGATGGATGATATTAGCCAACAGTTTGATGTAGAGGTTAAAAACAAGTGGAGAAAGCACTAAGCCCTGTGCCACCCTACAAAGCAGAGACTGTCAGCTATCAACACTGATTAGGCCTGGCTTAGGAGGAAGGAGATGAATCAAAACAGAACTGTGCGCACACCCTCAACTTCCTAAGTTGACCCAAAAAGATGCCTTGGTTAATGGTATTGAAAGCTACAGAGGTGTCAAGATGGATAGATATCATTCTGCTCCCACCAGAGGTCATTTATGAGCACAACCAATGTTCTTTCTCTATCAGTTTCTGAATTCATATATGGATCTGAAACCTGACTCAAAAGGATCCAACAGAGTTGATTGCTCCAGGCCCATCAATTGAACAGTCATTTATATGCTTATTAAACATATCTCAGTTCTTTCATTCTTGGTTCTAATTAATAGCTAATGCAAGTAATTTGTTCATAGAGAAGGCAATGCTATTGCTACTGTAATCTATAGTATACAATGACAAACTCCAGTTATATACTCTTGTATCTGTAGCTATATTTCATAAATAAAGTATAAATAAATGCAAACATTGCGGAGGCTCTTTCTCCTAACCTCTAGGCATTGTTGGATCTTGATTTTAATAGAAGTGTAAATGTGATTATTTTTAATGCCTTACTATATGTTTTTGGTCATGTAATCTTGGGGATTCCAGGAACTGCAAAGAAGGAAACAGATTAAATTAGAGTTGCAAGCTGCCTACTTTGGTTTAGAAATACCTAGCTAGTGAGTTTAATTCTCTACAATTATCTTGTATAAAAGGAATGCAGTGGCTCAGTGGCTAAGACACTGAGCTTGTCAATCAGAAAGGTTGGCAGTTTGGCAGTTCGAATCTCTAGTGCCGCATAACGGAGTGAGCTCCCATTACTTGTCCCAGCTTCTGCCAACCTAGCAGTTCGAAAACATGTAAAAAAATGCAAGTAGAAAAAATAGGAACCACCTTGGTGGGAAGATAACAGCGTTCCATGTGCCTTTGGTGATCAGTCATGCTGTCCACATGACCACGGAGACGTCTTCGGACAGCACTGGCTCTTTGGCTTTGAAATGGGGATGAGCACCGCCCCCTAGAGTTAGGAACAACTAGCACATAAGTGTGAGGGGAACCTTTATCTTTCTATCTTGTATAAAATGACATGGATTCAAGTTTTAGTGATTATAACCATATAATGCTGTACAGAAGTCCCATCATATTCATTATTAAAGAGTTCACCTGTTTTCCAACTGTGCAACACAATTAACCAAGATTATTAATAAACTGTTGCTTCGCAAGAATTAGTATCAAGCATTTGTTCTGCCATCAAATATCATTGGAATGATACATACTGAAGTCTAATAAACTTAATATAGTTTGATCAATCTTGTGTGTTCAATGACATCTCAAACAATATATTTCCAATACTAACCAAGCAAACTAAAAAAGCTGAAAGGAATAATGTCATGCTTGTGTACTGAGTGACATAAGTTTTGTCCTTTGACATTTGAAGTGAAGTAAAGTGGAGTGAAGCAGAGCTATGTCCTCGTGCCAACGCTATTTGGGATCTTTTTTGCTGTCATGCTGAAACATTCTTTTGGAACTGCAACATAGGGTATTTATCTCTGGCCCAGATCAAACGGAAAACTATTTAATCTCTCTAGATTGAGAGCAAAGTCTAAAGTCCAGCTGAAATGCTTATGGGATTTCCCCTTCGCTGACGATGCTGCCATTACTGCTCACTCTGCCGAAGACCTTCAACAACCGATGGACTGTTTTAGCAAGGCCTGCCAAGACTTTAGACTAACAATCAGCCTGAAAAAAACACAAGTCATGAGTCAGACACAAGTGGATTCACTTCCCTGTATTACAATCTCTGCACAAGAACTGGAGGTCATCCATGACTTTGTGTACCTCGGCTCAACTATCTCTGACACTCTCTCTTTAGACACTGAGCCGAATAAATGCATTGGTAAAGTGGCCAGCACATTTTCCAGACTTACAAAGAGAGTATGGCTTAATAAGAAGCTGACAAAACATACAGAGATCCAGGTCTATAGAGCCTTTGCCCTGAGCACACTCTTGTACTGCAATGAATCTTGGACCCTTTACGCATGGCAGGAGAGAAAGTTGAACATCTTTCATGTGCCCTGTCTCACACATATTCTTGGCAACACCTGGCATGACAAAGTTCCAAATAGCACAGTCTTGGAATGTGCTGGCATCTCTAGCATGTATACACTGTTGAATCAGTGATGTCTACATTAGCTTGGGCATGTTGTGAGAATGGCTGATGGTTGGATTTCAGAAGATCTCCTGTATGGAGAATTGGTGCAGGGAAAGTGCCCCAGAGGGAGACCACAGCTGTGATATAAGGATATCTGCAAGAAGGATCTAAAGGCCTTGGGAATGGACATTAATAGCTGGGAAGCTTTGACCTCTGATCATTCAGCATAGAGGCTAAAGACACCGCATGGCCTTCTTCCAATTCGAAGAGACACTTGTTCGGCAGGCTGAGGCAAAGAGGCAGTCCCAGAACCAGCAAAATCTGGGGGCTGGGCAGGGGACAGAATGTATCTGCCCTCAGTGTGGAAGGGATTGCAACTCCTGAATTGGCCTTTTTAGCCACACCAGATGATGCGTTAGGACCTCTTTCCAGAGCACAATACCATAGTCTTTTGAGACAGAAGGATGCCAATAATAAGTACTGAGTGACCTGTGCCCTCAACGTTAATGGTCAATATGTAAAATGTCAAACACATTTTGATTTTCTTTCTCTAAAAGCCAAAACATTCCTTGTCCAGCCTCCAAAGGAATATCCTTCAAACAACAATCACATATTTTATGTTTTATTTTTTTACAGGTAACCCTTTGTGGAAAAATATCATTTTACATTGTTAATTTTGATCAGTGATATTTAAAAACCATATACAAATCTGGAAGAGAGTATAGATATTAATGTATCAGTGAATAATTTATTGCAGAGTTGCATAAATCTATGTTCATTTCATTAACCATTACCATTTTGCTACTAAGTTGAGTAAATTAAAACTTATAGCTTAATGACTCATTGCTATTTTCTCATATATTTGTTTTCCAATTTTCTTTTACCAGATTGTAGAAATTTAGTTATTTAACCTTACATTCAGTTTCTCATGTCATGCAGACATTCAGAACTGAAGATTTTCTTCACTTATAAGTAACTGTAATGCACATAATTATTGTATAAAGGCTTAAAGTAGTACCTAATTTTTTTTCAAAACTGACCCCAATTTGATTACAAAGCTGAAGCTAGCAGGATGAATTAACATTATCTGAATGTTTGTACCAATGCATTAATTTGAGTAACCTTTTGAAAATATCACTTCCCTGGCAACTATCCACACCTGTGGTGCTGAAAGGACATTTGTCAAAAGAATTCCCCTGTAGTAAGATGGAAAGCAAATACATTTTATAAATAAATAAAAATGAGATGCATTATTTGATTTTCTGACAATAATGCAGCTCATCTAGGTCATAACTTAGCTTTTTGTTAAATATTACAATTGAAAAACTAGCAAAGCTAATATAGTTACCTAATTGTTACAAAGATCACCAGTTGTGTTTAGTTCATTGTGCAATAAAAATATACGATATTTTCTTCCTAACGCCTGCATTTTTTTACTAAGTATATTGTTAATTATTAACTTCACTTGTTAACCATGACTGATCTAATGATGTGTGTATTTACTTTGTTATTACTACAAGCTCTCCTAACCAGATCTTCCTGTGTCGTAATAACAGAGTAAATAGATACATTATGGCAATTTTGTGTATGTGTTTGACTAATTCCTCTGCACAAATAAGTTACTTCTAGGCAGATTTATTCCCCTATTTCACCATAAAATCAAGTTCCCAGATAAAAATACTTATATATGCTTTCAACTTTTTTAACTACTATTTTTAAAAGTTAAAATATAAACCTTTGGATATATAATGAACTTTGTTTTTTTTAAAAAAAGATTATCAACTGAAACTATATTTAAAGCTGGACTTCCCTCACTCTGCAACTTATATAAAATAGTGTATCTATTCACCATCATTGTTCTTTTTATGATTAAAATAGTCAGTAATCAGTTGTAATCAGACCCTGTTGAAAATAATACTAGGAAGTTCACTTGATTTGGGTCTCAACATCAAAAAGGCGTTAGATATAGATGGTTGCCTTTTTTTCTTAAACATATTCAAATTATATCTCAATTTAAAATATATTGTATAGTATTGCTACTAATAGGGGATCAAAATGAAGTAGCCTAGTTCTCTCGTTTTCTAAGAGGAGCTGATAAGACTAGCAGAATAATCTATTAAGTGGGAAATGTAGAGTTATAATTTTTGCAAATGTGGATTACACAATTCTATACGAAACTAATCATACTTTAAAATAACTTGCTCCTCTTTCTTTCTCACCAACTATACATACAATTTTCTTATACTGCAATGTCATTCACACTATACTGATTTTGTCTGAGTCTTAAAGCCATAAATATTGCAGCATCTTTCACATATCTTGCTGATGGCAGTCTTGTAGTGGGCAGGCCACATTTAGAAACCACTGGTCCACCTTGGACTGTTCTGGTTAATACTTTCATGGATGAGGGACAACCAGGAAATCAAAGACAGCAATTAAAAGCGATCTCTACATGGCTACTAAGAAAACAAGATGCTCTCCAGAGGAGTTTAATTCAACTTTAGCAATTTATGCAGGAATTGCGATTCCAATAATGCAGCTAGGATTTCATTTCTCCAAAACTACCACTGATGTCATTGAAATATATCTCTTCTCAAGTTTTATTGCTTTAAAATATAATTATTTTCTCTGTCTATCTCCCTTCCCTCACCCCTCTGCATGAAGATTTATTACTGGGAAAGTAATTTGTTGAGAAAATTATGAATAGTTTTAGTGTGTGTAACAAGGATATGAAAGACTGTCCGTTCCCATTCATGGATTAGCATGTGATCCAAGAAGCTTAATCATTAAAAATGTAGACTTCCAGTTAAAAAGCTTTTTTCCCATTTTTGCCTCTGTCTGTCTGTCTGTCTGTCTGTCTAATGTAGATAACATCCATCTCACTCTCAGAATGGCTGGTGTACAATTAATAGCATGAAAACATAAAAATCATATAAAATGCATATATTCGTAAAAAGAGCCAGGTAAAAACCAAGAATAGGTTGGACTAGAAAACCTCTGAGGTCCCTTCCCACCCTAGGATTCTAAGTTAAAAGTTAAAAGGCAGGGGAAGGGGCTTCAGGGAGCTAACCACCTCTAGGATTATGTGCCACTCTACAAGCTCCATGCGAGTTGGAAAAACATGATATTCAAACTCTTTTGAAAGGCCAGGAGAAATGGGCACTTAAACCCTGAGGGGAGGATATTCCAGTGGGCAGGAGCAAGAGCAGAGAAGGTTCTCTTCCTTAACCCCACCAGTTGGAATTCTTTAATTGATGGAGTCTATAATATATCTTACCTGCCTGACCAGGTGGGATGAGCTGATGTGAAAGAAGTAAGGTGGCTCCTCAGGTAACCTGTCCCCCTGCCATGCAGGGCTTTAAATGTGATAATTGACATCTTGAATTGAACTTGAAAGCAAACTGACACCCAATGAAAGTCACACATCAAAGGTGTTACATGCACCATTCTTAGAGCACCCAAAGTTGCCCCATTCTGCAGCAACTGAAGCTGTAAACTTTATTAAAGTTTGCTACCATTATTTAAACACTTTAAGAAAATGGGCATGACCAGGAATGAAGAAATGGCCTCCACCATGCTGCATTTGTTATAAAAACCACCAGTTAAGAAGATTAATAAAAGAATTCCAATAATTTATCCATGATTTGTAATCATCCTCACTTTAGGATAATAAACCTGGAAAGGGATTAATTGGTCAGGTTTTCTTCATTTAAACTGCATCTACTTCTGTCTTCCCTCTCTTGCTTACCTTTGAACAGTTGAACAGAGGGGACAGGCCCTGGGGAGCTTCCCAGAAAAGCATACAAGCAATGCTCAGTACCTGCTTAATTTCCTTCTTTAATTTTTGCAATGAAAGCAAAGGTTCTCTCCAGTCTGGAAGCAATTTGAATGTAGTTCCCTTTTTACCATCCCTGGCTATCCAGCACCTGTAGCCTCCCATATAGATTCCACTGGAGAAGGCCAGCTGAGAGCCAAGGGCATAATAGCAATAGCATTTAGACTTATATACCGCTTCATAGTGCTTTACATCCCTCTCTTAAGCGGTTTACGGAGACAGCCTATTGCCCCCAACAATCTGGGTCCTCATTTTACCGACCTCGGAAGGATGAGTCAACCTTGAGCCTGGTGAGATTGGATCTGCCAAACTGCTGGCAGCTGGTGATCAGCAGAAGTAGCCTGCAGTACTGCACTCTAACCACTGGGCCACCGCATCTCAATATACAAAGACTCCTAAGGCATATGCAGGGCACCAGATTGAAAAAGGCTGGTGATGATGGAAATCATATCATTTTATTAGAAATTGTAGAAAATATTCGTAACTGGGGTTGTAGATTTGGGCAGATGTTTGTCCTTGGAGCTTGCTGCTTGGCTCCAAGACGTTTCATTACCAAACTAGGTAACATCTTCGGGGGGGGGGGGGTTGGGTGAAGTGAATCAATCAACCAGGACCTGTATAACCGAACAAGACACTTCACCCCAAAAGCTGAAGATGTTACCTAGGTTGGTTAATGAAACATCCGGGAGCCAAGCAGCAAGCTCCGAGGACAAATCATACTACCTTATCTTAGCATATTCTTCCAAAGGGCCAGAAGGTCAAACTCAGCAATCCATCAGCTAGCAATGAAGGAGGAGAGGTACCGAGAAATAAAAGCAGTCTCCCACCCCTTTATTTGCAGGGGGGTCTCCGCTGGACCAGCCCAATGCAGTGCAAGAGCAATGGATCTAGGCGAGCAGAGGGCTCGCTTCTTCGAGGCAAGGGCTACCGCCGGTCAACTTCGCCCTCCTCGGGCTCAGGGAGCGGATTATAGCCACGGCGCCGGGCCAAGTGGCTGAAGCTCTTTCTTCCACCGGGTCAATTCGAATCAACGCTACTTTTTTCCCCCTTTCCCCAGCCGGTTTTCCGCCCACCTTACCCCGCGCTCCAGCTGTTCGGGTTTGAGCCCCACCCTCGGTCACCCCGTGGATTGGGCGAGCGCAGGAAGCAAGACGAACCGGATTCGCTTTCGCGGCTAAAAAAACCCACCAGGCACAGATGGGCCCGGTTTGGTCGATTCCGGATTGGAGCGGGTGTTTAACGGGCCGCGATCGTCATCTCGCGGGGGGCTGAGCGCGGGTTCCTCCTCTTTCCTTAGTTCCTCCAGCCGCGCCGCCAGCACCATGGCCGAGGTGCCCCCCGTGGTCCGGATCAAAGTCTCCCTCAAGATCCAGCCGAATGACGGCCCCGTCTACTTCAAGGTGGACGGCCAGAGGTTCGGTCAGAACCGCACCATCAAATTGCTGACGGGGGCCAAATACAAGGTCGAGGTGGCCCTGAAGCCGGGAACCGTCCACGCCACGTAAGTGCGCATCCCTCTCCTTCCCCGCCAGCCGCTTCTCTCTTCCTCGTAATCCGCCCGCCCTTATTTGCAGAGCGCCGAGATTTATTGCTGGCGAGCGGATGGGCAGGCGCTTCCATTTTTCCCGCCGTGGGAATTGCAGCTTCTGTTAGCCGGTTTCGGACAATGCCTCGCTCCTTTCTCCCCTCCCCCCCCCCCGCCCATTCACGAAACAACCCTGGCAAGCAGCCGTAGTGCGGGAGATCGAACACACCCATCCGGGCTCCCCGTTTGTCGGAGGGCGATAAGGCTCGGAGAAACGCTCTAGTCGCGCCCTGCTAGGTGAAACCATATAGCACAGGCGGGGGGGGGGGAGCAATGGGACCCAGGCCTAAGCCTGCAATTATCTTTAGGGCTTTAGGCCCGGGACGAGAAAATAGAGACCACTGCAAGAAACGCCAAAGAGAACGGTGGCAATCCGGAATGAATGCGGGGAAGCCTGTTAATCGGCGAAAGCTTTCCAACTCTGGTTATATAACGGACCGCCGGCTGACCCAGCCTCTTTTCTGTTGGGTGCGGCTTTACGTTGGGGACTTAACCAGGTTTCGTCTATGATCAATTTCTACTATTTAGAATTACAGTCGCCCTGCGGTATCTTTTCAGCCTCTTGAGATCAGTAAGTTCGTGGCTTGTATTAAATGGATAGATTATATAGCTCTGCTGTATTTGGGGATAGGGTAGATGTAGCCCAGTTTCCCAGGGTTCCTGTCTAGAAGCATTGGGAGGGAAGGGGGTGCCTTCCAGATGTTGTAGCTAAAAGCCCCATGTTCCTTTGCAACTGATCGTGCTGGGAAAAGGTTGCTGTTTGGAGGTCACAAGGTTGCTTGCCTATTCTAGGCGAAGAGAAATGCAACAGTAAAGGCTGTAGCCTGGAAGTGTACACGTGCTTTACATGCCCAGTATTTCCAGGAGATGCTAGGAAAATCCTCTTTTCTGAATATCTGGAGACCTGATGCCATGTCTGGGACTTGAGATCTGAGCACATGGGGCATCTTGGTTTGTAATAATAGGGCAATGCAGAGGCTTGATATACATAATTCACTACCAGTTGAGGCAACTTCTTTGCCTTCAAATAAAATATTCAAATCAAATTGCTGAATTGATTTGATGTATTGGATCAGATTGGATGCTTTTAGTCTATAATTTAGCAATTTGGTGGACAGCTGTGCACATGCTTCCTCTTTATTGAATCTTTATTTAAATTGTTGGAGCTTCGTGATTCACATCCTCCTAATTAAGCTATGTAAGTGTTATGCTGTATCTTGCGTTTCTCTGCCTTTTGAGCTCTCAACACCCAAGATTCCTAAGTCTTCACAATTTTCTTTGAGCCTCTTTATTTCAATTGTCTTAATTTAGATTAGTGTCCTTTAAGTGATGGTGGAATCAACATTATGGATTTTATCTCAAAAGAGATAAAGACAAATTTTAAAGCAGCATTTTTCCTTCCAGCACCCAGTACATAACCATTTTACACGTTTCCTCCTCAATATTTCATTTTGAGTGAAAGATTATTTAAGAGGTTATTCCCGTCACAGTTTAATTGATTATGTGCCATAAGTAATTTCTGATACCTAGTGTCTACACTAATAGATTTTTATACCTGACGATTTATTCCTAACCTGGAATTTATGATTTCCCATGGTAGAAGATGCTGGAGGCAGACAATCTCTGTAGTGATAATAGCAAAGGCATCAATTCTTATTGCATGGGAGAATGGAGTGGATACACCACATGGATAGAAAATCATTATCACAGTTTAGACTTTTAAAATTTTCTCCAAACTGGTATAGCTATCCTCAGAAAGGTGGGTAACTTGAAATGACTGAACACATACAAATGTACTTTTCAAGTAGACAGCTGTGTGAAGTTACAACTGCCAAAACATCTTAGGGAGATATTTACGGGAATGAGATTCGAACAGCTTGATATGGGAGATTCCATTCTATACCCTACAATGAGCAACTCTGCATTTACAGAGCGGCAGAGATAGAAGACCTGGCTCACATCCTATTTGATTGTTGCCTGTATAAGACGGTGAGAGGCAGGTACTTTGGACTATATACCAAATGAATGACCCATTGGGATCCCCATATCAAAAAAACTTACTTTATGTGCTTCCAGAACCTAAAAATAACATTTAACACAGCACAGTACTTAAACAAAATGGTTCGGTTGAGATCTGCATACGTGGGACTGATTGGGGTAGATTGTAGGGGTGACACCGAAATATAATTTTATGTCATTTTATTCTTTTTACATATTTATGTATTAAATTATTGTATCTTACCCTATAACTATTGTATTTTACCCTACTCTTATTTTAAATTGTTTGTATAGGATTCTATTGGTGATGTGTGTTTGAACCCTGTGCTTTGATATGGCCTATAGCAGGGATGGGGAACCTTTTTTCGCCTCGGGTGCCAAAAGCACGCACATGCACTATTGCAGATGCTCATGTGCTCACCCCTGTAATTTAATTCCTCCTGCGCTGTGTACATTTGTGCACGGCTTTCTTGGAGCCTGGGGAGGGTGAAAATGGCCTCCCCTGCCCCCCCCCCCGGAGGCCCTCCAGAGGCCGGAAACAGCCCGATTTCCAGTGGGCCCAGTAGATCTGTTTTTCACCCTCCCAAGCTCCAGAGGCTTTCTAGGAGCCTGGGGAGATGAAAAAATGCCCCAATGTACAAAACGGAAGTTCAGGAACAGACTTCCGGGTTGCCAATGGGACACTTTTCTCCCCCTGGAGTCTTCAGGAGTCTTCGCTGAAGCCTACAGAGAGTGAAAAACAGCCCAACGCGCAAACTGGAAGTCCATTCCCGAACTTCCAGTTTGTGTGCTGGGTGGTTTTTCACCTTCCAGAGGCTCCAGGGAAGCAAGAACAAATAACAAAATACCGGGACTTGCAAATAGAGGTTGAGCGACTGTGGAAAAAGAAATCATGTGTTGTCCCAATTGTAATTGGAGCCCTTGGAGCAATACCTAAAGGGCTACCTCGCTATTTGAAAATTCTAAATTTACCTGACTTGAACATTCTGACTCTACAAAAAACCACCCTAATTGGAACTACTTATATCCTCCGACCTTACCTTAACAGTTCCTAGGTCCTTGGTTCGGACTCGAGCTGTTGAGCTACCAACCAGCCCCAAAGGCTGTGAATCTCACCCAAGATTAACCACATAATAATAATAATAAATTTTCTTGTCTCAAAACAATGGAATCATTAAGTACTAACAGATATTAAGATTACCAAACTCTGTTTCAGGACAATGGGAATAGGTGGAGTGACTGTGCCTCTTGAAGAGACAGCAAGAGAACCGCAACTTGTTACTTACACTGGCATCTATGACACAGAAGGAGTTCCTCATACCAAAAGTGGGGAAAGACAACCTATACAAGTCAACCTACAGGTAGCGTATATCTCTGAAAGGAGGGTGGGGGAGGAGGAGGATGAAAAATAAATGGAATGAAGTTAGTAGAAAGAAGAGTGAAAACAGTAAATTGCATGATTTGATCATACTCTTTTTATGATAATGAGTTGTCCTTGGCCTGCGTACACCTTTTCAGATTTTTATATTTGCCTTTTTCCCTGCTTCCCAAAGAAGCAAACTAATTGTGTGGTCAGCTGTTATAGAAAAACGAAACCCCTAACTACAGTGCAGTTTGCTTCCCGACCCTAAGATTGTTCTGCCTCTTACTTGCTACTCGAAAGAAAGAGTTTTCTTCCCAGAATGCACAACCTTTATTTCAGATGATGTCCTGTCTGATTTCTTCTCACAATGCACTTTCACTTTTTAAGCATTTGTGAAGCTTGCAGCTATAACTACAACCCACCAAGCCCGTAACCTCAAAGTACGTTCTTGATTAAAATCTCAGAAATTGAAACGGCGAAGGAGGCAAGAGCAGAGGTCATTAGCTTGGAAGAGTTATGATCAGAGCTAGATGCACTCATCTCTGACTTGAAAAATTCCTCTTGTCTACTTCAATTGAGGAGAGGGAAGTTCAGCATCCCATGTCTTGGTACAAAGCAAAGATGCACCACCTGAAGGACCATGGCTACACGCAATCCCAAAAGCTTTAGATTTATCACAGAGGAAAATGCATTCCTTGTCAATAGCACTATCTAAGGTTTTTTTTTTTTTTCTGGTCCAGTCTACTTTCGGGAATGTGTGACAGTTTTCAACTGGGTTCATACCTGGTATGCTATATTTAGAACTGCAAAATGTTGGTACTTTTTCTGCCAAGGATCATTAAATCGGATAAAACTGTCCTCTTAAGGAAGTTTCTAGAATTTTCTAAATAAGTTTTGGCATGACCATCATGTGAGCAAGGAGTCATATTCCTGGAAAGATCTCTCTTATTTCATCTGAGGTGTTACTCATTTATAGTCATTTCAATTAAAAACTATGTAGGGGAAATGGACTTTAACAGCAAAGCACAATCCTCCAGTATATTCTCAAGAAGGCCTCTGGGCTTCACATAGGTTTGATAGATATTCGTAGAAAGCAGTGGACAGTGGGAAGGGGGCTGCAGAACTATATTTGGGAGAATGCTGGCCAGCTAAGCAAAAAAGGGAAGCTAGGGAGATAAGACAGCAGAATGGATGAACAGAAATGGTCTGGAATAACTTCGCCCAACTTACCTTCCTGGTAAATTGATGATATTATTTGTCAGAGTTCCCATAAGATGCTCATCTATGTCTAACATCCCAAAATACCATATTTTTCGGAGTATAAGATACACCTTTTCCCCTCAAAAAAGCTGAAAATCTGGGTGTGTCTTATACACTGAATATAGCACTTTTTGCCTCCTGAAACCCCAAAATGGCTGTGCATAGCTTTTAGGAGGCTTTCACAGAGCTCCTGGGGGCTGGGGATGGCAGAAATGAGCAAAAAAAAAGGGACGGTTTTTGCTCAATTTTGCCCCCCCAGCCCTCAGGAGCAGTCTATAAGCCCCCTAAAGGCAACCCATGCCCTTTTTTTGACAAAAAAACGGCCGTTTTTTGCTCATTTTTGCCCCCCCCCCCTCAGGAGCACTCTACAAGCTGCCTAAAGGCTATTCATGCCCTTTTTTGGAAAAAAAACCAGGCCTGTTTTCGGAAAAATAGGCTGTTTGGGGGAGGTTTGCAGAGTGCAAAAACTTTTTTTTTATTTGCCTCTTCAAAATCTTGGTGCGTCTTATACTCCTTATAATCCATTTTTTTGTTATTACATCATCTTCATCAAAGTTTATGACAAAAGTGGGCAGCCTGTGGTTCTAGACTGCACCCCACCCTCCCAACCTCCTGCTTTTGAAATCTCTGGCAAGGATTTCTGAAAAGTCACAGTTGCTCACCATTTTGAATTCATAAATATATGGAAAGTCTGAAGTAACCAGTTAAAAAAGCAAAGAACCACTCCCAAATCCCAGATTGGCTTATGTGCCTCATGTGTCCCTAACCCTCCCTCTTAATTTAGGAATCTTTAAAATTATTAAATGTGTCTCTTGTCTACTCCAATTTATGAAGTTTAAGCAGTAAACCTAAGTTTACTTAAGAAAACTTTCAAAAGTTCTGACAAACATTGTGTTTCATGTGGGAATCTGAGGCTTAGCTCTTCATAAGATTTCCCCATGGGTGTAGATGGGAGAGACCATTAAAATAACTTTGGGACTACAAGGTCATTCTTCTCTGCCCAAGCTTAAGTCAACAGTATCATTGTCATGTCATCTGCTAAATCTACTTGTGGTTTGGCTCTTCTCTTTTGAAAAACATTTGAAATCAATGACTCTGCAAATGGAAAGCATATCTAATGCTGCATTTTTAAAAAGTATGAGGTTCCAGGATAAAGGTGAAAATTGATTCCAGATAGAAGCTACATTTGATTTGGTGAAATTAAAATTCAAACTTAAAAATATATACATGAAGTATAGCCGATATGATTATTCTATATGTTGAAGAACTTTTCCCTTTGATTAAATTAACAATTATAATTTTAAAACAATACCAAAGGTCCCTTTGATGCTACATTTTAAATTTGGGGGCTAGAAATCTGTTGTATCACTTTGCACTTTATAAATTAATATTAAGCAAATATTCATATCTGATATATGAGACACAGAAGTTTCTGATTCTGAGTTGACTCAGAGGTCATTATGGAAAGGAGTTTTATAATAAATCACTCCATTGGAAAAATTGAAATATGCACAGATGAGCAAAGGTCAGTCCACAAACCCTGGGCTGAAACTCTGACAAAGATTAGCTGTCATCAGTAACATGACCAAGTGCCTTTTGCAGTGTTTCTTTAAATTGGGTTCTTTTAAAATCTCTTGACTTCCAATATAATCTTGCTTTATGACAGGAGTGAAAGCAGTGTGGTCTTCTGTCACAGCAGTGGGATAGATGCAACATGCTACACATCACAGCCTAACCTCTCTTTTGTCCATTGGATTTCCCACCTTTTCTCCATCTTTGCCTATTTCTTGCCATATTTCCCTTTGTTGAACCTCTCTCTTCTTTCTTATATACTAAATTCCCCAATTATTATCTGTCCTTGCCCAACATGTTCCCTCACTGCTTTTTTTCTTTATGTACCACTTCCTTGAGTGGTTTCTCTCTTCATTCTACTTTCCCTGCATTGATTTTCCCAGCACCCTTCCCTCCCCTCTTCATACTCATTTCTCCATTTCACCATTCTTCTCAGTTTATGACCATATTATTTACTTCATTAACATAGAGACTTACTACAGCTCCACATTAACTGAGCAGAACTAAGACTCTCTTCTTAAATATATTTCTGAAGAACGATAATTTCTGGCAATCCCAAAGGTGCTTTTTCAAGAGTCAACTGGACTTCCTGGTTTAGCTAAAATAATGCAAATGACCAGCTGTCTGCAAGGAGTATAAATTCTTCCATTCCCCACCATCCAGTCAGAACTGAAGAAGCTTCTTGGATAAGAAGCGAAACTTCTTCAAAAAAACAAACAAGGAAGTCCAGTTGCCTCCTGAAAAAGCCCCTCTGGGACAACCATGACCTGGATGACTCAGAATCTCCATAGACAATTTCTGGCAATATCTTCCCTTGTTTACCTTTAATAATATATATAATCACAGACAATAATTTTATTTCAATCATAAAGAAAACTTTAATTCCTTAAGTTTGAGTATCTGCTCAATGGGGAAAATAGATCCCTCACTCCAAATTTTTGGGAAGAGAGTGGCCCTTGCTTGATACAGGAAGAAAGGACTTGGCAAAGATCACCTCATTCTTGCCCTTTCAGCAGAAATGTTGCTCTGAATAAAATTGCTGATGGAAAGATCTCTTGCAAAACTAGATCCAAACTATAATCTGCTCAATGGGGAAAATAGATCCCTCACTCCAAATTTTTGGGAAGAGAGTGGCCCTTGCTTGATACAGGAAGAAAGGACTTGGCAAAGATCACCTCATTCTTGCCCTTTCAGCAGAAATGTTGCTCTGAATAAAATTGCTGATGGAAAGATCTCTTCCAAACTAGATCCAAACTATAATGTTCAGTGGCGGTTATGCTACAATCTGAGGCAGATTTATTTGGCAGTAAAACTTTTAGCCTCTTCCCAGATGTGAACAGATTGCACCGATACATATCTGTCTATTTGGAGAGAGGGGACTTTATTCCTTGCTACGCAACACGCTGTGGGTTTTATGGCCTCTTGTATGGTTGGTCATGGCAATACATAAAAAGGAAACGCTGCTCTGGTGAAACAATGAGATGAGTTTGTACTTTCTCTCTAGGTCACTGACCTTGGGGCTTTTGAAACAGTCTGGCAAGTCAAATTCTACAACTATCACAAGCGAGACCACTGCCAATGGGGAAACAGCTTTGGCTGCATTGAGTATGAATGCAAACCCAACGAAACACGCAGCCTCATGTGGATCAATAAGGAAACCTTCTTCTGAAGTGAGGCAACTGTGTCTGGACAATTGCTTGGTGAAATAACTGATCTTCAAACCAGTGCAAAGCCTTACTCAGGCCCTCGGTTGTAGATGTTTTTGTGGAATAAACTGGATTCCTCCCTTTCCCCATCCCACAACGCAACACGTTTGCTTGCAAATAGGTTTCCTTTGAAGCTGTCGAGACTTGCTTCCAAGTGAGTAGGTTGGAAACGGTGGTCACAAGAAATGAGTGTTGCTGGGAAGATGGCTCCTGCTCCCTCCCTAAATGTGAACGGCCCCTCACTGGGGTGAATGGGCAAACGGTGATATTGCAATATCCACTAGGCTCTAGAAGCTCCCTTTCCATAATCATCCTGAGATGCACTGTTTGTGACACCCCCAAGTCATTGTTTTAGAATGTTATCTGCTCTACATGGTAATAACAGTTTCTCTCTTTTTTGTGCTCAGTCTGGTTCTCATTCATGCTAGCAAGTATTGTGAAATGCAGCTTCACTGCTGCCGCTGTGCTCTGAAATTCAGGATACCTTCTCCTTTCTACTAATACTTTTCCAGAACTGAGGAAGTTACTGGCCTATGACTCTCGGCACTCCACGTTAATTGGATTGTTTGGTTGTTCTGACCCTCCAATCTCTGAAAAATCATAGATTCCCGTGGTACAGATTACAGTGCTAATTTCAGGCAACAGGGCATCCAATAATGTAGTAGTAAATTACTATCTGCTCAAATTATTTGCTTAATTTTCACAGCGAAGGAGTAAGATTGCTGAATATTACATAACCTGAGTAAGTCTTCACCATAAGCAATGATGGGATTCTTGAAATTATGCAAAATATCAATGGTTTTAAATTGTGTCATAATAATCATATCATCTACAATTAATTATATCCTAATGTTGCATATCAAAGCCCACAAGTTTTCAGATTACCTGTCCAGTGATATTTTTTAAGAAGAAATGAAATTAATTTGCTACAAGTAACATTTGAGCTGCAGCAGTTCAGAAATTTCAGGTCAAACATGATTTTACCAGGATGCTCTCGAAGTAAAAAGAAAGCTATTTGTATATAAGCTTGTGCAGGATTCTGGAATCTGGTGCTATATACCCTATATAAATCTGTTTACAAATCTGTGGCAAATGAGAAGCACATTGTTTATCTCTTATGAATTTTGGATAAATGTTGCTTCTTTTACAAAGTACAACTGGATTAATAAGAGGAGGTTGTGTTGATGCTACTTTGCATATTAGTGTATTTGTGCCATTCATGAGAACAATCTGTAAAGTGATACAGCTTTTGATCTTTGTAATAAATGAGTTGGAAACCTGTGTCGCTTATTTAGCATTCTTGGAATAATAATTTACTTGTACCAAAGCAACAGAAAATTTGCCATGCAAAAGCAGGGAGTGAATGCTGGAACTGGTGCATCAACAAAGTGACGTATAGCCATTTTTCATACTTACGACAACAACCATGTTACTAATTTAACAACTGTAGTGATTCACTTTTATTATAAATAAAAAAATAGAAGCCAATACAAGCTACAAAAATACAAACTAAAAAATATAAAAGAAAAAAGTGGGGGAAAAGAAGTTTCTCTTTTTATTAAAAAAAAAATTAAAATATTTTTAAACCTTTCACAAAGAGTCCCAGAATTAGTTTTCTGTTTATCTGTTTCACAGTATTTTTCAGAACTTTAGCAGATTTCTTTTGTATGTATATCCAATTAGATTCTGTTTCTCACTTTTAATAAGGTCCTTCAAAACCTTAACAGAGCTCTTTTGTATAGGAAAAAAAACTAAACCTCTTTCCTGGTTCAATATTTGTACATCTCCTTTTGGGAATAAATAATCAATTCCATTTGTTAGGCTGTTATCTTCTTCCATGTCTTTCTCATTACTTGTTACATTTCAGTTCCCCTTTAAAATAATTTCAAAATCATCTGCTGAACTTGTAATTTCATTACAACAAGCACTGTCAATCTTATCAAGAAATGTATCTATTTTGCTAAAAAAAACTTGACAAATTAAAATTGCATAAGATTTTTGCTCCATTTTCTTAATCAACCAGCTCCCTCTAGTGTTCAAAATGCCCTTATGAAAAAACTCAAAACAATTGCCATTTTTCCCATGTTAAATTTTTTCTAATTAACCCAAAACTCTTTGTGAGCATTTAAAACTATTATTTATTTATTTATTTATTTATTTATTTATTTATTTATTTATTTATTTATTTATTTATTTACTGAGCGCTTATAGACCGCCCCCTCTCCCGAAAGGGACTCGGGGCGGTGTACAGTCCATACAAGAAATACATCATATAAATAGCTATATAATTAAACAGTTAAAATTGTTAAATAGGTAGATAAATACGAAGGAGGATAAAAAGAAGGTTTAAAAGAACTGTACAGCTGAGTAAAGTATATAAATATAGTTTTAAAACCCCTAAAAATATCCCATAAAATTAAATTTAAAAAACAATTCCCCTAAAATACCAGTTAAGAAATATGTTTGCCAGGAGGTAGCAGTTATGATTATGCCAGGCCAGCCAATCGGAACAGGTGAGTCTTCAATTTTTGTCGAAAGGAGCGGAAGTCGGTGGTGGTTCTAATGTCGGGGGGGAGGTCATTCCAGAGGGTTGGGCCCATCACAGAGAAGGCCCTACTCCTTGGTGTCGCCCGTTGGCATTGCCTAGTGGACGGCACCAGGAGAAGTCCCTCCCTGTGAGAGCGAATTGGCCGCAGGGATGTGTGTGGCAGGATGCGATCCCGCAGGTAGCTAGGTCCTGTGCCATGGATATAATTATAATTTATAATTATAATTTATAATTATATAATTTTCTTACTCTTGTTAAACTTTATAAAGTTTATATTCCAAGCATACATTTTATGCATTAAAAAAACATTTTTCAAAAACATTTAAAAATTGCATTTACTGGTTAGTTCTTTTTCTAATGAAAAGGTGACTGTTAATAAATACAGTATAACTTGCTGTTCTGAAGGGTCTTAAATCTTTTTAAAGCAGCAGAAAAAAATCCAAATTGATTAAGAAATGAGGTGTGGTTAATTCTTTAAAAAAAACTGCATTATAGTGAGCAAAGATAATTCCTCCATCAATTCCCAGCTCCTTGACCTGTAGGCAAACCTCAAAATTCCTGTGATTTACTCAAGAGGAAGGCTGTGCAGAGCTATGTGGGCTATCTCAAAGATAGCTCCTTAATCCAGAGAACATTGTGGCAGCCAGGATCTTACAACCCACATCAATTTCCATCACAACACCTTCCCATTGCAAAAAGGGATGTTTAGATCATCAGGACTCTCAGCCAAAATCTGTATTTATTTTATTTGATTCAATTTATCAGTCGCACCCTCTCCGCGAAGGGACTCGGGGCGACGTACAATCAAATATAAAGGCATGTGGCATGGAGGGGATAAATACATCAACAATTAACAATACAAAAAGTAAAAGCCACAAAGTTAAAATAAATAACAATAAAATTAATACAATTAAAACAATTAAAATACCCAAAAGATTTAAATACACAGTTTAAAATTGCCAGGGAGGTTAGAAGTTCTGATTAAGCCAGGCCGGCTAGTTGGAACAGGTGGGTCTTGAGTTTCGTGCGGAAGGAGCGGAGATCCGTTGTTATCCTGATATCTGGGGGGAGGTCATTCCAGAGGGCTGGGCCCATCACAGAGAAGGCCCTACTCCTGGGTGCCGCCCTCTGGCACTGCCTAGTGGACGGCACCCGGAGGAGTCCCTCTCTGTGAGAGCGGATTGGTCGCAGGGATTTATGGGGCAGGATACGATCCCGCAAATAACTAGGTCCTGTGCCATGGAGCGCTTTAAAGATGGTGATTAACACGTATGTTTTCATAGCAATTAATGGATTAATGAGTTCATTGTGAAGCACATCCACTGCAGTAATTATGGTTCTTGTCTGTTCATCATTGCAGTGAGGGCCTGAACAACTTTTTTCGCGTACTTGCTTCCAGCATGACATGGAACTAAATTAAACTGTGTTCCAAGTTTGTACCGTGCACAATTTCCAAGTCACCTTGGAAGAGAATGCTTTGGAATGTGCCAGAGCACAAATATGGCACCTGAGTCTTTAACGCAATTGCTATGGTGAATAGGAATGGGCAAGAGCAGGGCTGTCAAACTCGCAGGCCGGATGCATCACACGCTGGCCACACCCACACCCCATTTAGTGAAGGAGGGGGAAAGTCCCAAAAAGTCATGTGACACCACTGTGATGATGTACATTTGACACTCCTGGGCTAGAGGAAGAGATTGCACAGGATATATATATATTGCCAGTTTGGTGGTGTGGTTAAGGCACCGTGCTTGAAACGGGAGCTGTGAATTCCAGCCTCACCTTAGGCACAGAGGTAGCTGAATGAATTTGGGCCCATCATTCACTCTCAGCCCTAGGCAAATCGCTTTGAAAGTTTTTCCAAGAAAACTACAGGGAGTGGTAAGGGCAGTTGCCAGAAATCAACACTGATGTCAAAGTGTGTGTGTGTGTGTGAGAGAGAGAGAGAGATCGATCAGCGAAGAGCTGGATGCCCTGTGCACTGCTGGATGCAGTGAATAGAGAACTGTAGAATTTCTTGCCATTCCATCTTAATGTGGAATCTCCCATGAAATAAGTCCAATAGTATTAGTTCAGGGGGAATCTTTCATAAATCTAACTGTTGAATTATGCAAAGATTATCATCTTGAAAGCATATTACAGTATGTTTATTATGACCATTATACCATTTTATGTGCAAAGTTGTACCTTAGACCACAAATATGAAGAAAATAATTGCAAAACCCTGACTGGAGTCATGCTAAAATAATCGTAGTAGAAATCTGGTGGCCCAGCCTGATCCTAAAAATTATTACAGCTGAGACACTGGAAGATCTATCCAATATTTTCATCAGAACAGGCAAGTTATCGTGGGCTTTCAATGACATGCAGATTCCGAAGAAGCTCTATCAAAGAATTTCATGCTTTACCTCCATGTAAAAATATAGTCACTACATATTTATGGTCACCATAAATGAATAGTGAGAAATCAGATTTTTCCAGCCCAGGGGTAGTAACCATTCTATATAATAGTATGAAGAGTCCTTGCTGATCTCTGAGCTTGGTTATTTGCAGATGTTTCAGTACCCAACTAGGAATCATCATAATGTTACCTAGTCAGGTAATGAAATGTTTGCAGACAAACAAAGCTCAAAGAGCACCAAGGATGCCACAGTTCAATCTTGATCTACATATATTCTCTTCCATTGGAGGCTAGTATTATCAAGCGCAACAGTGATTCTTTTGCATTTTTACTTCCCTGTCCAAAGAAAACCCACCCTTGTTCTTCCTCTTCCCCCCTTCCCTTCCACCTTTCCAGAATTAGGTCTCAGGAGAGCGAGATCTGTGCACAGTATACCTAAGGATGATAAATTGAGTTTGATTATTTGTGTCTTTAGTAAAAAAAAATCAGGATTGATTTGTTTGATATTAATCTGGGGTGGGTTTTTTTTTGTCTATTCATGGTACTCTTAGAAGTCTTTTCCAACTCCAAAGTTTAAAAAATATCAATATTTTTTATCCTGCTTCTTCAAAGTCCAATTTTCATTCTTATAGTATCCTAGGAAAAACTATTGCATGCACAGTTACACATTCTGATTTTGGGGGACATAAACAGATCCTGGCATCTGAATAACTTTTCCAAGGCCCTCAATGCTATTTTGCAGAGTGCTAGTCTGTGACGTGAATGGGGGCACAAATGGCTTAGTGGTTAAAGATGCTGAACTTGTCAGCTGGAAAGCTGATGGCCCAGGTTCGAGACACAAGTGCCATGTAATGGGGTGAGCTCCCATTACTTACTCCAACTCCTGCCCACCTAGTATTTTCAAAATGTAAGTACTGTAAATTAAGGTTCTGTATTCTGTGCCCCTCAGCATATAGCCATGATCACAGAAGTGTCTTTGGACAATCCGGCTCCCTCAGTCAAGAAACAGAGATAAACAATGCACCCTAGAGTCGGACACAAGTAGACAGGGAAACCTACTCTATGGTGTATTCCTTGACTGCTGTTCATTTACTGTTGTTAATTGGTCGTAAAGGCAAAAGCTATGTACCACTTCATTATCCTTGCTGCCAATTTTAAGGCTGGTTGCTGTACCTATTGTAATTAATTTTATCTTCCTTATATTTATCTATACAATAATACAATATAATAGTAGAGTTGGAAGGGACCTTGGAGGTCTTCTAGTCCAACCCCCTGCCTATGCAGGAAACCCTATACCGTTTCAGACAAATAGCTATCCAACATCTTAAAGACTTCCAGTGTTGGGGCATTCACAACTTCTGGAGGCAAGCTGTTCCACTGATTAATTGTTCTAACTGTCAGGAAATTTCTCCTCAGTTCTAAGTTGCTTCTCTCCTTGATTAGTTTCCACCCATTGCTTCTTGTTCTACCCTCAGGTGCCTTGGAGAATAGTTGGACTCCCTCTTCTTTGTGGCAACCCCTGAGATATTGGAACACTGCTAACATGTCTCCCCTAGTCCTTCTTTCTATTAAACTAGACATACCCAGTTCCTGCAACCGTTCTTCATATGTTTTGGTCTCCAGTCCCCTAATCATCTTTGTTGCTCTTCTCTGCACTCTTTCTAGAGTCTCCACATCTTTTTTACATTGTGGCGACCAGAACTGAATGCAGTATTCCAAGTGTGGCCTTACCAAGGCGTTATAAAGTGGTATTAACACTTCACCTGATCTTGATTCTATCCCTCTGTGGATGCAGCCTAGAACTGTGTTGGCTTTTTTGGCAGCTGCTGCACACTGCTGGCTCATATTTAAATGGTTGTCCACTAGGACTCCAAGATCCCTTTCACAGTTACTACTACTGAGCAAGGTATCACCTATACCAGTGATGGCGAACCTATGGCACGCGTGCCACAAGTGGCACGCAGAGCCATTTGTCAGGGCACGCGAGGCGCTGCCCTGTCAGCTGGCCAGCACGCATGTGCGCGCTGGCCAGCTGAGTTCACCTTTTTAAAAGCTATTTTTCGCCTTCCCCAGGCTCCAGAGGCTTTATAGGAGCCTGGGGAGGGTGAAAAGAGCCTTCCCCCCCCCCCCCGGAGGCTTCAGGGACCGTCCCTGAAGCCTTCGGAACGCTTAAAACCACCCTCCGAGCAACCCGGAAGTGACTTCTGGGTTGCTCGGAAGGTGGTTTTAAGTGCTCCGAAGGCTTCAGGGAAGCCTCCGGACGGTCCCTGAAGCCTCCTGAGGGCCTCCGGCGGGTCGGGGGAGGCTTCTTTCGCCCTCCCCAGGCTCCTATAAAGCCCCTGGAGCCTGGGGAGGGTGAAAAAGCATGTAAAAATGGGGGGGTGTCGCGCGTTGTGCGCGCATGCGCATGGGGGGGTGTCGCGCGTTGCATTATGGGTGCGGCACGCCCGCACTCGACCCCCCTGCACCCCCCCCCACTTGTGGCACGCGAGCCAAAAAAGGTTTGCCATCACTGACCTATACTGTACCTGTGCATTCCATTTTTGTTGCCTAAATGTAGAACCTTACTCTTTTCACCATTGAATTTCATTTTATTAGATAGTGCCCAATGTTCAAGTTTGTCAAGATCCTTCTGTATCTTAAGCCTATCTTCTGGAATGTTGGCTATTCCTCTATGTTGGCTATAATCTCTATTTTTTTTACTGTACTCAAGTTTTTTTTTTACAAGAGCTTGTAAATCATTTGCATTTCTGGCCTTCAGAATTTTTGTCATCAGCATAATGCAGATTGTGGATGTTTCTTCCTGCAATTTTAAAACCATGCTCATCTTCTTTCAATCCAGCTTCTCTCAATATGTATTCCATGTATCGATTGAATAAATAAGGGGAGAGTAGACATTCTTATCTCACTCCTTTTCCAATCTGGATTCAGTCTGTTTTATCATGTTCTCTTCATATTGTGGCTTTCTGATATGCATGTAAGTTTCACGTGGGAACAATAAAAAGTTGTGGAATTCCTATTTTTTCTTAGCATTTCACAACTTGAAACAACACAATTAAAGACCTTTCCATACTCAATGAAGCATATACTGTTTTACTTCTGACATCTCAATTTGCTGAAGCCCAGGATATTAATTTGTAGTCATTTAATTTCATATTGCCTTGCGTTGAGCTTTCTTGTGACCATACTTATGTTCCACGCTCCCACTGTAATTCTTTATTTGCAGTTTTTCTTTTCCTGTATGGCAACATGCTAGAGGTTTTAATATAGCCATGTCATAAGCACCATTAGGCATTCCAAAATATCCTCCGTTCTTCCTCATTAGCAGGTTGAATGCCTTCCAACCTGAGGGGCCCATTGTCCAGTACTACATATCTTAAATCATGTATTTTCTGTCCACATGGTTTTCTTGGTAAAATAGAGGAGTGCCTTCTCCTATGCAGCATGAAATGATCACTAAAGTGATCTGCCTCCTCCAGCATCTTCCTATATTGCTGCTGCCCACTGTTTTTTTCTGACCAAGGTTTCCAAGAGCATGAAGCAAACTCCTGGTCCCGACAAAAACCCCTTTTATTAATTTACTGTGAATTCTGCTCATTCACATCCAGCAAAGTCTTTCAAGGGAGGATTTCCAGTCACAGACCTTATCTGGCTTGGAGAGCTGACAGGCAAAACTTGGCAAGGAGTCTCGGAGAGTGACAAACCAATTAAGCGAATTAATTGTCTCCTGCAAACTCCACTCTCCTTTCACTCCCCTTTTATTTTCTCTGGGAGGGGCTATTCATCATCTACCTGTGGCCTTACACCCAAGTCGACCCGTTCTTTAGCTGTTCCCTTTGTCTGGTAACTCTGCGCATGCACACACTGGGAACAGGCTCCAGCTGTTCGTCTGCCTCACTGATGTCTGACTCTGAAGGCAGCTAATAACTGGCATACAGTTCTGGCCCCCTCTCTGCCTCTAACACAGAGGCCTCATCATAGCCTTCCCCAGACTCCAGGACTGGCCCATGTTCCTCCCCAACCTCCTCACTGTCCAAATCTGCTCCCAGTTCTGCTGACTTCTGGCAGGCCACAACCCTGTTTTAGCTGGGCAGCAGCATCAATTTTCACCCTACTTCTCTACCAGCACACACACATGCATACACACACATTCTTTTGTACTCTCATCTCTTCAAATCAACTCACGTTTCCTCGTTTACCCAGACATAACAATCACTTTCCTGCAGGGATTGGAAAAGTTAAGCTTAAAGCCGTCTTCTCCCATATTAGTATTGGAGAAGCTATCCATAGAAGATAATTGTTCTGTTACCTGCAGAGATTGTTGGATTAGGGAGGTTATATGGGGAGATTGGGATTTTCTGGGGTTATTAGGATTTATTTGGGTCTAAAATACTTGAGGCAACCCATTCATTCAGATTACCTCATTTGAACTTTCCAGAAAAAGATACTCCAGAGAAGGTCTTAATGTAATTCTCCTGGCAAAAATACAGAAGAGATCTGCTGTTAAATTCTTCAGGAGTTTTTTTTTTTTTTTAACTTCCCAGGCTAGTTTATAAACCTAGGGTTTCCTGGTGTTGTCCATCCAAGCAGTAACCAGATTTAATCCAGGTTCAATTTTTCAGGATCAGCTTTGGCCTCAAAAGCTTGATAGTGTTATCGATGATTATATATACCATATATACAGTATTGATATTGATGATTATATATACCATATACCAAAAGTCAGATAGTCAAACCTTTTCCTGATTGCTTTATTTCTGGCAACCAAAGAAGACTTGTAGAATTTGAAGAAAAAATAATCAATGATCAATCTCAGTTAAAAGGGTTTCTTAAATTTTTATCAAACTATTTGTTTTAAACAAGGGGCTTGGATAATTTCTCTAAATTAACAAATGGCTCATATGACCTCTCTAAGCTCCTCTGGTGTTGAATGGCAATGACCCTTCTCAGGGAAGCAAAGTTTTCCATAGGATCAATGGCTTATATCAAAACAATGAAAGCCTCATTGCCAGTTGCAATGCAAGCTCATCTCTTTCCTTCATAGCTGCAATACCACCACACATGTACACAAGGGGAAGAGATTGCATTGTGATGTCACAACACTGAAAGAACTGGACCTTTCTTCTTCAACATGTAAAAGAAACTTCCCTACAGAAGTTAAGAGGCAAGTGCAAACAGGTCTTCATTGAGTGAAAGGAGCACATGTTTATCTTTCCAGTGCTGTAGTATCATCCATAATAAGAGAACACAGGATCCATTTATGTTGTCCAATTGTGAAAATCCACATACTTATTTTTATTACATTTTTACACACACACACCCTCATTATCAAGCAACTCAGGTAGCCTATATGCTAAGTATATAGTTCAAAAGAATATTATCCTCTGAAAATTTAAGCTTTTTTTTTTTGCACAATCATATTTATATAATCCACTATTTTCCCCCAAATCTGCTAAATGTAGAACATTTTAGAAATATATATTTTAAAGAACCTTTATCTTTATTACATTTCCAACAAAATGCTGTTTATGAGAGTCCTTTACTACAGTATACAAACTATAAAGCACTGGGAAGCGGTATATAAGTCTAAGTGCTATTGCTGTGACTATAATGGAAGCCAATAAATTCTAAATATTTTTTGTCTTGTAAATCATAATCTGAGGTTCATTTACTCTCTTGAAGTTAAAACACTCTCATTGTCTAAACAATATAGGAATCTCTAATTCATTATTTCATATTTCTTAACATTTTCATATAAAATTAATGTAGTGATAACAAATATCTATAAAAGCTAATAGTAGGTTTCTTGCAGTTAAAGGGTTTAACAAGTTGTTCGAATGTCTCATATGTCTCAGAAGCTGAAAATGTAATTCAAACAGTGTTCTTAATCAATGTTGTAATTATAAATATTGCTATTGGGTTAGATCTGATAGATTATATTGATCTCTTAACACAAAGTATATTAAAAAATCATTTTCATCATTGGTCCAAAACTAGTGTCCCGCTTCCATCCATTTTTTTTCCCATATCACCGTCTTTTTCCAAATTTGTAAATTTGGGTTCCCCCATAAAATCAATTTGGCATGGGGAAAAGAGTTGATTTTTTTTAATTAGACATTCTATAACTTTCTAACTGATATACTTTGTTTCCAGAGATACTAGAGTTTTAGTATGTTTGGATTGTAATACTGGCCACTCAAATTTATCCAAATTGTTGGCTTCCAGCATTTAATACTTGACAATAGGTGAGCATGATGGCATAGATCCAGATTTGGAAAGCATTTATCTTTTGCATCAATACTGGAATAATAGTATATGGCTTAGAAATAAAAAAGTCATATACAAATAAAACCAATTTTTGTTTAAATGAGTTATGTATTCCTTCAAGAGGACTGTAACATTAAGGATATTAACTTGGCTTGCATATTATGCTACGTTAAAGTTTGTTTCATTGGCTTCTTGATTTGGATAGGTTTTTTTGTAGGATGCTATGCCAAAACAAAACAAATGAAATGACAGCTTGTAGAATGATGTTGTTGCACTGATTGCAAATAGAAAGCTTTAGATACTATGCTGTAAGGTTAAATAAACATTTAAGCAAAAAACCAACAATTCTGCAATGCTTATAAGTGAAAGGACAATTCAATGAAAGGCATGCCCCTTATCTCAAAGCTATTAGGGTTGCAAAGGAATACCAAACAGCAAATAATTTAATTTAAAAAATCCCCTAAGTAACATTTATACAAGAACCTCTCCAGAAGAGGGAGCATTTCTATTACAAAGATGTATTTAGTTTCTTGTAATTTTGGGGTCACTTTAAAGTATCATACAGGTCATACTCATTTGACAATGTAACCTTTTTTTACTGGCAAGTAACTTAATTTTTTTAGGCCCTCCATAAAAATGTGTGTATGGAAGGAGTTTTTTTCAACACATAGTAGCATGTCTGGAGGATTTTTCAATCAAATCTTATCAAATTAGTTTTCAAGTGAATCATTTCCCACATATTCCCATTACTGGCCAGTTATTGTCTTCGTTGTTGGATCTTTGAAAGCAAATAATACCGTGATAGCGAACCTATGACATGCGTGCCCAAAGTGAATCCATGTCGCCCGGCACACATGACCCTGCCTGTTTGTCTTCTGGTTTCTGCAACGATCAGCTGACCTTCACGCGTGCGACAGTGCCGAAAACTGGTGTGCGTAGGCGTGCTGGCCAGCTGACGGTCAGGTGCACATGCACGCCAGAACTCGGAAGTCCAGCTTTTCCGGAGCACGCTCTCTTGCGCATGCATGTTAGTACCCAAAAGTTCAGCTTTTCCAGAGCACTGCCCCGACAAGCTCGTCTGCGCATAATGCTTCTGTGCCACCTTTCACTGAAATAATAGAAGAAGGCCTTTGAAAAATACAAATCAAACGGTTACAATAAGAACTGGCAATTGTTTGAAAGCAGTATTCCAACACTAACTGAAAATAAGATAACATCTTTGGCTTTGCTTCTCTTACCTTCCAGCACATTTAAATTGGCAAAGAAACCTTCCTTTCATTCTGTAAATGCCAGGATCACCATAAATAAAATTCAATTTTAAATAAGTGTTTAATGCACGTTTGTAAATGCAAACTCAGCCTGTTATGGGCTTGCCAGTCCTACCATTTACTTAATGAGAAAGCCTAATCAGCTGCTTTGGTAGAAATGTCGATGGCAGCTGTTCTGAGAAATCTCTATGGGGGTGAACCATCTCTTCTTTATCTCACATCTCGGTGATTCACAGCCAAGGGAACACAAAGCTTCCAATGTTCTAATCATCTGTTAATGAGTTTTTCGCATTCCCTTTGGTCTACTTTCTATTACATACCCCTCTTGATAGTTTTGGTTAACTCTTAGCAATGGGACTGGGAATTATACCACTGGGACAGGTGTACACCTGACATTTCAAGCAATAGAAATGACATAATAGCCAAGTAAACATATTTTGCATGCATTACACTAGGATAGTGATGGCAAACCTTTTTTGGCTCGTGTGCCACAAGTGGGAGGAGCGCAGGGGGTCATGTGCGGGCGTGCCGCACCCATAATGCAATGTGCGACCCCCCAGTGCGCATGCGCACACAACGTGTGACCCTCCCATTTTTACATACTTTTTTCGCCCTCCCCAGGCTCCAGAGGCTTTATAGGAGCCTGGGGAGGGCGAAAAGAGCCTCCCTGCCCCCACGGAGGCCCTCCGGAGGCTTCAGGGACCGTCCGGAGGCTTCCCTGACACCTTTGGAGCGCTTAAAACCACCCTCCGAGCTTGCATGTGCGCTGGCCAGCTGACAGGACAGCGCCTTGCGTGCTCTGACAAATGGCTCTGCGTGCCACTTGTGGCACGCATGCCATAGGTTCGCCATCACTGCACTAGGAAATCACTTCCCCTCCTTCTTTATATATTGCAAATGGGGATACATTGGGCTGGATTCTGCAACATGCCATGCTTGGCAGTTTTAGTGTTGCGTTAAAGAAAATGCAATAGATAGGAAAAGGTAAGAACCATCATATGGCATTCAGTCTGGCAGCACTGCCACTGAAACCCCCTTCTTTTTTAAATTGGTAAAATGAGTTGGACCATATGGGGTTGGACTCGGCCAAAGAATAAGATTGAAAATATGTTGGAAGTTAGAATCTTCTGCCAAGGAAGTAAAGAAAAGTGTCCTTGAAGAACCCATACAAATATGGACATGAATATTTATTAATTAGAGGAGGAGCATGAGTGGCTTAGTTTTAAAACCACAAATTACAAAAACTTAACAAAAGACAGAATTCAGTTACCTTTGACTATTGATGTACTTTCCTAAAGGACAGAGACCATGAGTTCCAGTTCTAGCTTAGATACAAAGCTAGCTGGGTGACCTTAGGTCAGTCCCTCCTTCTCAACTCTAGGAGAAAGCCAAGGGCAAACCACTTCTGAATATCTTGCCAAGAAAACTGCAAAGACTAATCCAGGTAGTCACCAGGAGTCAACACTGACTCAAAGGTGCATACGCAGACACACAGGTACACACACACACACACACACACACACACACACACACACAGAGCGAGAGCGAGCAGATTGTATTTTTCACATCAGTAGGTAATCTTGCATTCAAATTGTCCTTGAAAGATAAATATATTTAATGTTATATACTAAATACATCTTGTTCTTGCAGAACTTGGTGTACCATAAACAGAGACAATTATCTCATAGCAAGCAAATTATTTTTGTATAGTGTAATGAGTGGACAGGACTACTTTATTTTATAGCTAGAGAGTGAGAGCAGTTGAACCCCTTCACTCTTAGTTAAACACTTCTGATATTAAAGCAGCACTGAGGGAAACATTCATGAAATATTTCAACTATATTCTTCAACCACTTCTGTATAATGGATAAAGATATATATTTTAATAATACATGTGGTGATCTTCATAGGAATGCTTTCCAGAGACAAATTTTTATTTTCGTTTGTTGGCAAGACTGATATCTACCATTCAATGCAGCTCAGCCATCTTAAAAAGCACTTAAATATGTGGAAAAGTAAATTTTAATGGTAAACGATAGAAGGTTCTTTAGAGTGAATCGTAATCACTCCTTTAGAGTGAATCAGAATGTAACTTGTAAATAAACTATTGTACTTTGCAGCATCCATTTGAAATAGAAGAAAAGCATTCTATTTCCAATTCTAGAAAACAAGTCTACAAATTTAGAAACATTAGCAGTACAGTTTTTGTTCATCCACATTATATTGTCCCTATCATTTACCCAATGTTTTGTTGAATAAGCTACAAAAGATATGAGATACTTGTCCAGGCTGCAAAAGTCTGGATGATGACTAGATGGTTGCTGTAAATTTTAGCTTTCAAAATCCCTCTGTTGCTATGTAATGATTATACAATTTTTTTCTTTTACCCAAATCTGGTAGCATTAAACCCCAATGGCTAAGTTTACATATTATCCTATGCTAATATGAAGTTATGGATTAGTATGATGTGCAAATACAAGCTGGGTTCATACATTATGTTAAATTATGATTTATTAATGCATGTTTGTTGAAAAAGTGATAGTGACTGAATTTACACAGCATGTTAAGCTATAGTGGGCGGTTTATGCTTTCATTAAGCAATAAATCAGCCAATCATGTTATGCCTTAATTATACATATGAATCCAATTTTATACAATGGCTCATATAGTTTAAGAAAAGAAGGGCTAGGTTGCATAAATCTAATAAAGTGGATTGCTTACTTCTCAGTGTACAATGCTTCAATACATATATAATAAATCTTGGCATTTCTAATTAAGAACAATACAAAATCTGATTCAGATATTTAAACCTGTTATTTTTCTAAACATCTATGAATGCCCTGTATTTCTAGAGTCAGAGATATGAAAGGACTCCACTTTCAGAATAAAGCACAACTTGTGGATTGTATCATTTGTAACATACAAACTATACAATAAATACTGTATACTCTATGTGATTCTTGCAATCCTTCCTCATTCTCCACAATGGAGAAATTTAGTCATGAGACTCTAATGACGTAGCTTGAATTTATTACATTCTGAAAATATTTTTTTAAAATAATACTAGGCATGATGAAGGCTCCTAAAGGAGACACAGGTTGTTTTTACAATATTTAATTGGCCCCAGTGGGAACAAGGACAGCTGTGCAAAGCTTACTTGTTCAATTTTTATTCTGCATGTACTTGTTATACTTGTATTAGGGACTGAAAACATGGAATTCTATAATTCATTGGCCTATTCATAGAACTTTTTATATTTCATTTAATAAAAGTCCATCATTACACATTAAGTATGAATCTGTAACAAAAGCAAAAGATAACATGATCTCAGTTTCAGTAAGACAGAGGCTTGGGGAAGAATTTTGGAGAATCCTGATTTTTAATTGTGATACTTTGTCCAATATGTTGAATTCTATTTTAAAAGAAATTCCTGAACCAACAGGAGCAAAATGCAGCTCCTTTGAGCAACTTGTTAAAGTATTTACATATTTTTCCAGGATGCATTTTAATAAGTTAGGCAGGTCACTCGCACTTCTGCAATATTTCTTCTGTGTTGAATTGGCATTGTGTTGGAATTCTTGTTGGAATGTATTTTTAATGCAACAGCTACAGTAGTATTGAGCCAGTAGGTGGCATTATTTACAAGTTTGGATCTATGGTATATACTGTATGCTCTTTTGTTCTAAGTAGAGTTTCCTGTTTCCTGTTACAGTTATATAGTTGAGCAGTAAAGCACATAGTGACTGTACTCTTTGTTAGCTCTGTGTGAAGCTTTATATAAACAGAACTTCTAACATGTTGCATTATCCAGCATAAAATAGCATAACACTCTATCGTCAGTTTTTAGTAATCAAGGCTGAAGGAGACCTCAGGGCTACTAATAAAGGACTTGAGAGCTATATTGGCCAGGGATTGCCTACTGCCATCCTGTAGTTACAATCATAGTTGACACAGTTATGCTGTATTCAATTTTACTATCTGTGTGCTGATTGTTTTTTTAAAATCATAACACCTGCATTATTCATGTAATAGAAATTCAGTTAAGTCATTCTGCAAGTTTATATAACTTGAAAGACAACAACTGTGGCATATGAAGGTAACATATTCTAAAACAAGACTTTGTGTGATAGAACAATTTTAAAAAAAACTCAGTAAATTATTAATGAGTCATGTTAACTGATAATTCTAAAAGAACAGTGAGTTAGTGTTTTTGTTTAAGTTCTGTGCTTTGTTAATATTTGCATCTGCAGTATTGTGACCACAATTTGGTTCATCAAAAGCAACCAAATCGTTTTGAAGATACAGTATAAATGTATTAAGCATGCAAACAACTGAATTGTATACAGAGCGCCCAGCAAAGCGTTGGTAGCTCCAAAGAATGCAGAACTATAGTTTACATGGTTCTGTTTTGGCCTAGCATATTATGAAGACAAGGCAGATACAGTGTAATTACAGCACAACATTGGCATGTTGTTAATAAACTCCCTTGGGTGACTTTATTATTTACTAGGCAAATCATGACTCATTGGGTCCTCATTTCAAAGATATTTCCCTACCCAAACAGAGAAACAGAATGATCAAGTGCGAAAAAAAAGCAGTGCGAGTGACTTCTAACTTCCTGCTGGCTTGACTGCTGCTGACAGCTCACCAGCAGCCGATGGTGTAACCAGTCCACCCAGCTTCTGAAGGGCTAGGGCGGGACCAGTTTATCGAGCCTTTGGGCAGCAGTGAGTGGTGCAGCAGCACTGAAGCAACTACAAATATGCCAAATTTTAATCCCATGAGCGTCATGGGTCCCAGATTTTGCATGTGTTCTTTAATTTAGTCCATTTGAGCTACCTTGGTTCAAAAACTGTTGTCCTATAATGCATTGCTTCACTCTGTTAGATGTAATAATATGAATAACTTTGGGGAATGAGGGGAAGAGATGCTACCTAGAAAATAATCTGACAAGAGAGGCAAGAGCCTCCAATGATGAGTCAGAGAAAGAAATTTAGGAAGGGCATGCCCTCATGGATCCAATAGTTAGAGTTCCTTCAGAGTTACAAGGTTTTGTTAGCATAGCCTTACAATAAAGTAGAATTTTAGTTCTAGTTGTGTTTCTTGTCTGGTTTTCCTTGTAGGGCTGACCTCAATCTTGTAAACCTGAAAGTAAAAACTTCACACCACCACTTTTGATCCATGAAGGCAGGTCCTTCTTAGTTTATTTCTCTCACCATTAAACCACCGGGGTCTCCTGGCTTTTTTGTCTGTTTCATGGGTAGCATCTCTTTCCTTCATTCCCCAAGGCCATCCACACATTCCATTACAGTTACAGATACAAGAGTTTTTCCTGTATATAGATTAGAACTGGGTGTAGATGACCAGGCTGAGCCCAAAGGAGGGGCCATGTGCATCATCAGTTTTGAGTCCCTTCATGTCCAGAAGAGATCAAAGTCTAGCTATCTTGAATTCCATTGACCTATTGTCAATTTACCTTGAACATTAGTAATTCAGTAATTAGTAATTCAGATTCTTATAGAGTGTGTTAACATGCAATAAACCTGTATTCATTCGAACTGCCTTGATTCCTGATTTCCTCTGCTTGACATAGCATTTTACAGCCTGCAGGCAACATCAATTCCTTTGGCTGTCCCTGACTGGAATTGGTGGCATTGGAGGTGGGGGTAGGGTGGCAGCTGGGGGTGGGACAGTGGCAGGGGAGAGGCACTATTGGAGTAAGGCACCAGTAGTCCTCCACAACAGTCTCTCATGTGGCACCTTGAGAAAATAAATTGCCCACTGCTGATATAGATTCCTTTCTAATAGCTCAGAATATTAGCTATACTATCTTTGCGGCATGGTCAGTGAATATAAATAATTTCATTTACAAGGCCACAGGCTCTTGTTTGATTCTTCCCCCTATTGTTACTGAGAGTCACTTCAGCTTGCTATGAATGTTTTTTACAAGACCACTTTAAGCAGTTTATATATATTGAAGGGTTTTTATAGGCATGGTAGTGAATATATATGGGAGGAGGGAATAAGTTTTACCACCACCCTAAAAACAACCTAATATATTTGTAAAAAGAAAATGCAGGCCTGTTTTAGTTAACATTGAAGAATCTGTAACTAATAGCAAATGTGAATAGCAATAGGATTTAGACTTATATGCTTTACAACAGTTTACAATACAATACAATAGTAGAGTTGCAAGGGACCTTGGAGGTCTTCTAGTCCAACCCCCTGCCTAGGCAGGAAACCCTATACCGTTCCAGACAAATGGCTATCCAACATCTTCTTAAAGACTTCCAGTGTTGGGGCATTCACAACTTCTGGAGGCAAGCTGTTCCACTGATTAATTGTTCTAACTGTCAGGAAGTTTCTCCTCAGTTCTAAGTTGCTTCTCTCCTTGATTAGTTTCCACCCATTGCTTCTTGTTCTGTCCTCAGGTGCCTTGGAGAATAGCTTGACTCCCTCTTCTTTGTGGCAACCCCTGAGATATTGGAACACTGCTATCATGTCTCCCCTAGTCAGTGGTGGGTTCCTGCTGGATCGCACCGGATCGCGCGCGCTCCCTTTCAGCGCTCCACCTGGCTTGCGCGCTCCCTTTCAGCGCTCCACCTGGCTTGCGCGCTCCCTTTCAGCGCTCCACCTGGCTTGCGCGCTCCCTTTCAGCACTCCACCTGGCTCTCGCGCTCCCTTCCGGCGCTGAAACTGGAAGTACAGTTTTGCCCGGCCCTGGCGAAGCAACAACGCCTGTCTGCGCTCCACCAGCTCGGCTGGGAACGGAGATGTTTCCTCAGCGGAGCGGAGCGGCGCTCCGCTCCGCTGAGGAAACATCTCCGTTCCCAGCCGAGCTGGTGGAGCGCAGGCAGGCGTCGTTGCTTCGCCAGGGCCGGGCAAAACTGTACTTCCGGTTTCAGCGCCGGAAGGGAGCGCGAGAGCCAGGTGGAGCGCTGAAAGGGAGCGCGCAAGCCAGGTGGAGCGCTGAAAGGGAGCGCGCAAGCCAGGTGGAGCGCTGAAAGGGAGCGCGCGCGATCCGGTGCGATCCGGGAGGAACCCACCACTGCCCCTAGTCCTTCTTTCTCTTAAGCTAGACAGAGTCAGCCTATTGCCCTCATCAATCTGGATCCACATTTAACTGACCTTGGAAGGGTGGAATCTCACCTTGAACCTGGTGAGATTTGAACTGCTAAATTGCAGGCAACCAGCAGTCAGCAGAAGTAGCCTGCAGTACTGCATTCTAACCATTGCACCACCACAGCTAGATTATACTCTGTCACTGAACATGCTTGTGTGTTTTTAAAATGGTTTTTAATATTGACTTTTAGTAATATCTTGTTTTTGTTTATTCTGCTTGTTATTTTCAATTGTCATGAATTGCTTATGTGAGATAGGTGGCTCTATAAACAGAATAAATAAAGCATGATTGTTTGAATTTACAAGATCAGATTCCTGGGACAGTGTCCAAAAATTAATTAATTTTCAAACAGAGGATGGCTTGGATGAAACAAAATGAAGAATATATAAAGAATGAATGGGTCAAGACTGATCATCATGGTGGAAGGAGTTGATGAAATCCTGAAAAAGAAAGAGGCGACAAATGTTAAGAACAAAAGGCAATGTAAGAAGAGGTCAGTACATGTGGTAGAAGCAACAGTGGTTTGCAATAATGGGAAAGTTTGGAGAGGTATAGTGGGTAATATTGATATAAACTAAATTTACCTGTTGTTTCCTTTTCTCTTTACTTCATGCCTTAATACTGAAAGTTTTAAAGAAGATATTGGATAACTATTTGTATTAAGTGATGTAGGGTTTCCTGTCTAGGCAGGGGTTGGACTAGAAGACCTCCAAGATCCCTTCTGTTCTGTTCTAGTATCTTTTTGCTTACTCTTTCTTACTCAATTTTCTTACTTTGAATACTGTTACTTACCTTAAGAAGGAATAGTATGATGGTTATCTCAGTATACACTTTATAGCTGTTTTATTGGTGGTGCCGCTCTCTCCAAAAAGTTTACTTACTGCCTTGTCTTTTCAATATTAGGTGAACAACCTTTGTATTTATCTATGCTACTTATAATAATGTCTGATTGTTTTAATTGTGAAGCCTGAAAATATGTGTGCATATTATGTACCGAAAGATAAGATGTAAAACAAAAGCTTTTGATCAATGTTTAAATCTTGTTTTGCCAGCTCATAAGAATGCTAATATCTCTCACTATTTGGCAAGAGATGTGTACCCTAAGCATGGATTTATAATAAACATTATTAATAGAACTTTAAATATGGCTCAGGTTATGAGCTTTTTCAGGCCTTTTAAATCTTGAGGTAGTTATATAAATCCAGCACAACTTTACTCAAGATACTCAGTGAAGATAGCAAAAGAATATTTAAACTTTCATCTTTGATCCATTGGCATTGCTTGTCAGTTCTAGTCTAAAGTATAAAATATCAATTATATGAATTCAACTTATTAAATTTGTATTCTTTTTTAAAATTCTAACATTTCTGCTCAGGAAAAAGGATGAGTAAAGGAAATGTTGATTGAAGTGGAATTTAAAATGTGGATGTTTAATAACAGAAATAATACATGTAATAATTAATATTGGGAGTTTAAATGACAAAATGGATTCTGTTGAATCATGAAACATAGGCCAGATATCAAGTAGTAATGTCATGTGCACAACCCAAGCTGCTTGTGTAAACAATGCATAAGATGAGAACCATAAATTTTTCTTTCTCCAATGATCCACAAAGTGTCTGGCTCAATGGTTCCTTGTATTGCTGCTTAAAGGAAATTACACTTATTCTTCCCTTGAGGATCATGATTTGGGGGAAAAATCAGCTAAACAGTGGAAAACTTAAGTAACTTACAAATGGAAAGTGACGTTTATCTTCATCCCTCATAAATTTCTAAAAAGGATGGGGATAACTGCATGATAAAAAGCTTCCTGAAAACATTAACAAAGAATACTGCTCTCTTTGGAATTCAGCTCTAATATATATAACCATACATAACCATATATATATGGTTACATAACCATATATATATGGTTATGTAAGATGGATATTAAGAAAGAAAGACAAAAAAAAATGGTTGGATGAAATTTACTTTAAGTATTATGAATCACAAGAAGAACCAATCCATCAATCCTGGAACACCAGAGGGGAGCAAGTGAAGGATAATTTTGTGAGACTATATCCAGTCCTGTTGTTCTTCCATTTGGACTACAGCCCAGTTAGTGTACTCCATAACCATCCTACTGCAAACAGAAACCCTGGCTGAGCTGATGTTTGGTTTATGGTATTAACAGTTTCAATATCCACTTCACCTGTTTTAATTTTCTTGATTTTAAACTTTGTTTTGTATCTTCCAAGATATTAAGGTGAATGGCCAAAGTATACTTTATTTACTATGCTAAATAAAAAAGCAGAAATTTACATAGTTTAGGCATGTCATGGGAGCAGATTATTGATTAGAAAAAATGATTACTCTTGGCAAGATTAAGCACAGTAGAAGGAAAAGAACACAGAATAAAATAGATGGACAGGATCAAATAAAATATTTGAATGACCTTGAAAGAGTACAAGTGACTATCAAAAACCAATTAAGATGCTAAACACACATATTCATAAAATCCCAAGAAGTCAAGCAATTTTATGGCAACTAACCAAGTCCCAAAAATAATCTGCTTCTGTGTACAATTTAGATTCCAATGTATTATTTGAAACTGATTCCCAGTCTCCTCTCCTTTTTTAATAAAATCAGAACTTTCATTTTTTAAACAAATAATAACACCACCATTTTGTTGCACTGTTCATTCAAATTAATGAAGTTTATCACGCTGAGCTTTACCTTCCTCTAAAGATAAAATACCAATTAGCTTTTCCAAGTACTGTATATCCTACTGAAATAAGAAAATGTACATCAACTTAAGGTTGTATGCTTACAGCACTTGCAGATGATTGAAAATTGGGGTGGACTACTAATAACCTTGAAAACAGAAATAACATTCAACCAATGGAATTGATGGGACAAACATCTGAAGGTAACAGAATGAAGTCCAGAATATTCACTTAACAAAATGTAGACGTAGGATCCCTGAGTCTGTAATTGCATTTATAAAAGTAGATTGCAAAATGAAAATGAGATAACAGTATTAATAGTATGATGAATTGATATGATACAGTATCAAAAAAGGCAAATAATTTCACTTGGAAATTATTCCACTTGGTTTTATCCCGTATCAGACATTGTATAATTTCTAGGCATCACATTTTAAGAAGAAATCAGAGAAAGTTCAGAAAATGCTAACAAGCTTAATTACAGGACTAAAAAGAAAGTACTGGTAATATGGAAAGAGATTAAGAGTTGGGTTTGTTTAGCCTTGAGAAGAACAGATTTGATAACATTCTATGAATATCTCAAAGGCATTATACAGAAGAAATATTATCTTTAATTCCAGAGTGCAAGACCCTGAATAATGGATTCAAGTTACAAGGAGGCAAACTCTAATTAAATGTAAAATTCCTAATAATAAAAGTAATTCAACAATAGAAACAATTCCCCAAGGAAATATGGACCTTTCATCTGATTTTGTGCCTAAGGTGGATCTAGCACTCATGGTCTCCCAGGTTCTTTTTTTAAAAAAGAATTTTATTGGTTTTTAAACATTTATAGGGAGAAGGTAAAAAATGTACATAGAAAATTTTGGCAGTTCCCGTGCTAGTGGTAGAAATCCTCCCAAATCTCACAATTTTTACAATGTTAAAAATAACGTATAAAAGATAAGCATAAACAGAATCTTGTTTTACATTATATCAACCATATGTTCAATCATCTCTTTCTTTGTCACTTTCTAGTATATCAACAATTACCATAGTATTTCAAATACATTTATTTTTGTGACCTGAGCCTTTTCGATATTGCTCCCTCCTCCCTGTCCCCAGATGGAGCCACAGCCCCCCCTCCTTCATATCTTTACTACCTTTTTCACCACCTCCCCTATTTTCGTCCTCTAGGAGCGAACTATGTTTTTTAATGAAGGCTTCTGCCTCCTCCACTGTATTAATTCTAATTCTATTTCCCTCCCAAAAAATCAACATTCCCTCTGGCAATAACCATCTAAACCAAACTCCTTTATTGTATAATTTCTTTGATAAGGAGGAATACTTCCTCCTATTTTCCCTTATTTTTTTCGGAATTTGCTTAAGAATGGTAATTTCTTTATCTTTATATTTTAATGGTCCCTCCCTTTGGGCCCCTAGCACCTCATCCCTTGTGGTCCTCCTAAGAAACTTAACATGTACCTCCCTTGGAACATTGTGTGTTCTAGCATATGCTGAATTAATCCTGTAAACCAGATCCATATCCCACCACAACTGTTCTTTATTTCTCTTAATATATTCTGCCAAACTTGTACTCATAATATCCTTAAGATCTTCATTTCCTGTCTCTGGTAGGTTCTGGAATCTGAGAAAAAAGGACATTCTTTCAAGTTCTATTTTTTGCCATAAAATTTCCCAGTTCTAAATTTCCCTTCCGGACTGTCTTAACCTCCTCCCCCAATCCAGCTGCCCCCTCCTCCAACACCCCAATTCTTTGTTTATTTTCTGTTATATGATGTTGTACACCTCTGAGTTCATCTTTGAGATCTGTCACCTCTTTTTTCAACTCATGTTGACCCCTCATAATTTCCTGAAACATTTGGTTAACAGATAGCTCTTTTGAGCTCTCTCCAGTCCCTTCTTGTTGTAACAATGAAGTAATTTTCATCTGCTGCATGCTTGGACTGGAGGTGGCAGAAGCAGGAGCTGAGAATGACTTGCCCGTTGGTGGTTTTTTGGGCCCCATTTATCTGCTGTGGGATTAAATTGGCTGTGCTCTTGGTCACGTACTCATGTCTGACAGGATATGTGGATTGTCTATGAGGAGCCGTGATTCTTTGAATGGTGATAATTAACTCCTTATGTGTACTTTTACGTGTAACTAATTATCTTTTAGGGCTTTAGACTTTCTTGTGTATTTGAATAAATAGGGTGTGTCGGGCTTTGCCCGGGGCTACTCATCCCAAGGGCAATCCTTGTGTCCGTGTCTTTCATGGGTAGCCGGGAAAATCACCACAAGTGGTGACCCCGACGTGATTGGAAAGGGAAAATCCAACGGGATTCCCCCCAATGCGTCCGCCTTCCACCCTACTTTCGCCAGGACTTGGACCAGAGCTCTCCATCAGTTTGTCGCGGGTCGACTCTGATTCTACATGAGTATGAGTGGTGATCTCTCAACAGTTCAGTTAGAACACGTCAAGGAGATAAAGGAGATAACTAGGCGAAATTACTTTTATTTTCAGCTTAATGGGAAAGCAGGTCAGTTGAAAGAGAAAGAAATAAAACTGATTAAGGAGAGAAACGGCTTGGAGCTGGGAAGAGATTTCCTGGCAGTTAAAAAAGTTTCATCCTTGCATTTATTGTGTGTCTAAATGATTTTTCTCATCTGTGATATTCCCATAATGTTTATCTGTTTAGTAACTGATGGTTTTAATTTTCAAACTCTGTCTGCAAGCTATCTCCCCCCCCCCCATGCTCCTTTACCTCTAATCCTCCAACAATGCCTTTTCTGTGGGGGAGGGAACCTTGTTCTCCTATCTTTCAGCCCTAGAAGATTGTACTCTTCAGGTGAGTATAGATTTTTTTTCCTTTTAGGGGGAAGGAGGAGAGTGTTGCCTTGTGTGTGCATGTATGAAATGAAGGAAATTCCTACTAAAGGTTTGCCTTCAACCTGAGTAAAAAAGAACCTCTGCACATTTATCTGGCCAACTCGATTGGTCCTAAAGTAGAAACTTGGCCTCCAGAAAGCAGCTTTGATTTAGATTTTGTCAACAAATTTGCTGATTTTCTGGCCACCATCAGATGAATCAAGGGCCCCACCCAGATGCAAACGATGTGTTAATGAAAGTCTCCATACATCTTGGTCTTTAAAACTATGCCAGAAATTGCTGGGAGATCAAGATGGGGTTTGGATCTTTCAAAATTAGCCAGCGTCCGTGGGCAGATCCAACTTTATTAGAAACGAACACCCCAGGGCAGAGGCAGGCATTAACAATTTAGTGCTTAAGGAGATAGAACAGCCGGGTCACTTCAAGCAAAAGTAAGAAATTTAGCAGGTAATAAGGTGAAGCCTGTCTGAATGGAAGACCTAGGTAATTGGACTTGATTAATTTGATGTAATGTCTGTTAAGAAATTCTTAGGTGTGCATCTAGGTGTGCATTTCCCCCAGCCTGAAAGTGTTGTTCCATGGTATTTGTGCATGTATGTGTGTGTGTGTGATCATTTCCAGACCTGGAGGGAGTTGAGATCCTTTATTAATAGAAAATGGAGCCCATTGGCTTATGTACAGCTCCCTGAAGTAATTGTGATAACTGCCTTGCATGAAGAAAGAATGAAATGGGATTTTTGTATGTGAAATTAATGATTGCAGTACAAATGTGAGTATGTTGATGGTAAAAGTTGGTATGAATGTAGTTTGATTCCTTTTCATATAAAGAAACAGTAAGTTACAAAGTTGTTTAATGGAATGTGTGTGTATGCATGTGTGTTATCATTTCCAAACCTGAAGGGAGGGTGAGATCCTCTAATAAAAGAAAATGAAGCTTGGTGGCTTATGAAAAAAAAAAAAAGCTTCCTGAAATACCTATGATTGTTTGGCATGAGCAAGCATGAAGGTCTGCTTGCAGTATGAATGTAAGTATGTGTCCCCCATGCCCCAGGGAGTGATAAGTGAATGGATCCAGAGATCCACGTGATTGCCTGTGTGAATTCCCCCCCCCCAATCTTCCTTCTGGGTCATTCTTTGGAGGGAAGTAGGAAAGGCGGGGAGAATGAGTGTCTGCTCATTTTTACCATGAGTGTGTGTATGAAACGTCCCAGTGATACCTGTGAATGCCTCTAAGAGCAGTTGGTCAATGGAACGGCTTGCCTCCAGGGGTTGTGAATGCCCCAACACTGGAGGTCTTTGAGAGGATGTTGAATGGTTATTTGTCTGAAATGGTATAGGGTTTCCTGCCTAGGCAGGGGGGTTGGACTAGAGGACCTCCAGGGTCCCTTCCAGCTCTACTATTGTATTGTATTGTATTGTATTGTATTACAATACAATACAATACAATACAATAGTAGAGTTGGAAGGGACCTTGGAGGTCTTCTAGTCCAACCCCCTGCCTAGGCAGGAAACCCTATACCGTTTCAGACAAATAGCTATCCAACATCTTCTTAAAGACTTCCAGTGTTGGGGCATTCACAACTTCTGGAGGCAAGCTGTTCCACTGATTAATTGTTCTCACTGTCAGGAAATTTCTCCTCAGTTCTAAGTTGCTTCTCTCCTTGATTAGTTTCCACCCATTGCTTCTTGTTCTACCCTCAGGTGCTTTGGAGAATAGTTTGACTCCCTCTTCTTTGTGGCAACCTCTGAGATATTGGAATAATGCTATCATGTCTCCCCTAGTCCTTCTTTCTCTTAAGCTAAACATACCCAGTTTCTGCAACCGTTCTTCATATGTTTTAGTCTCCAGTCCCCTAATCATCTTTGTTGCTCTTCTCTGCACTCTTTCTAGAGTCTCCACATCTTTTTTACATCGTGGCGACCAGAACTGAATGCAGTATTCCAAGTGTGGCCTTACCAAGGCATTATAAAGTGGTATTAACACTTCACGTGATCTTGATTCTATCCCTCTGTTGATGCAGCCTAGAACTGTGTTGGCTTTTTTGGCAGCTGCTGCACACTGCTGGCTCATATTTAAATGGTTGTCCACTAGGACTCCAAGATCCCTTTCACAGTTACTACTACTGAGTAAGGTATCACCTATACTGTACCTGTGCATTCCGTTTTTGTTGCCTAAATGTAGAACCTTACTCTTTTCACCATTGAATTTCATTTTATTAGATAGTGCCCAATGTTCAAGTTTGTCAAGATCCTTCTGTATCTTAAGCCTATCTTCTGGAGTGTTGGCTATTCCTGCCAGCTTGGTATCATCTGCAAATTTGATGAGTTCCCCATTTATTCCCTCATCCAAATCATTGATGAAGATGTTGAAGAGTACTGGGCCTAAAACAGAGCCTTGGGGTACTCCACTGCATACTTCCCTCCATGTAGATGCAGTTCCATTGAGAACTACACGTTGAGTGCGGTTGGTCAGCCAGTTACCAATCCATCTGGTGGTGATGCTGTCTAACCCACATTCTTCTACTTTATCTAGTAGTAGGTTATGGTCTACCTTATCAAAAGCCTTACTGAAGTCCAAGTAAACTATATCAACGGCATTCCTCTGGTCCACTAATTTTGTCACATTATCAAAGAATGCAATAAGATTAGTCTGGCATGATCTGTTTTTGACAAATCCATGTTGGCTTTTGGCTATTACTTTGTTTGCTTCTAGGTGTTCGCAAATTCGTTGCTTGATTATTTTTTCCAGAATCTTTCCTGGTATTGAGGTTAGGCTGATAGGTCTGTAGTTTCCTGGATCTAATTTTTTCCCTTTTTTGAAGATGGGAACCACATCAGCTCTTTTCCAGTCCTCTGGTAGTTCCCCGGTGTTCCAGGATCTCTGAAAGATATAATTCAGTGGTTCTGAGATCTCGTCTGCTAGTTCCTTCAGAACTCTGGGGTGTAATCCATCCGGTCCTGGTGATTTGAACTCATCTAGGGTAGACAGGTGCTCACTTACCATTTTCTTCCCTATTTCAATTTGTGTTCCTAATTTTGTGGTGCTGCTTTTGATAGGTTGGACTGTTTTATCCCTTTGTGTAAAGACAGATGCAAAACATGAGTTAAATAGTTCTGCTTTCTCCCTGTTGCTTGTCACCTTCTTGCCACTTTCTCCTAGCAATGGACCAATTGTTTCCTTAACTTTTTTCTTGTTTTTAACATGTTGGAAGAAGCTTTTTTTGTTAATTTTTACTTTTGTGGCAAGCCTTTCTTCATTGTGAGCCTTAGCTTTCCTCACTTCATCTTTACAGGCTCGGGCTATTTGCTGATATTCTGCCTTAGTTATGTCCCCCTCCTTCCACTTTTTATACTTACTTTTTTTGTCTTTCAGTTTGTCAGATAGTTGTTTATGCAGCCATGCTGGTTTCTTTTGGGAGCTGTTGTTTTTCTTCTTCATTGGTATTGTGTTAGACTGGGCTTTTCTAATCTCATTTTTCAAAATTTCCCAAGCTTCTTGAGTTGTTTTCCCCTCGAGGATTCTCATCCATGGAATTTTTCCCAAGCTCTCTCTAAGTTTATTGAAATTAGCTTTCTTAAAGTCCAAGACTCTAGTTTGACTTTGTTCTACTACTTGTGTTTGGATAATGTTGAATTCCAATATTGCATGGTCACTTGCCCCCAGGGTTCCTATGACTTCAACACCTTCTATCATTTCCTCTCTGTTAGTGAGAATTAAGTCCAGTATGGCTGATCCCCTTGTTTCCTTCTCTACTTTTTGGAAAACAAAGTTGTCTGCTAGGTTTGTTAGGAACCTGTTGGATCTTCCACTTGGTGCAGAGTTTGTTTCCCAGTTGATGTCAGGGTAGTTAAAATCTCCCATTACTATTGTGGTGTGCTTCCTACATACCTTAGTTAGCTGACTAGCAAAAAGTTCATCTTCTATTGCAGATTGTTCCAGAAAAAAAGCATAACTGCATGAAATGTTACAATCTTTTTTGCTCCAAATTTCTTTGTTTAAATGCACACGGAGGTATTTTGCTAATTACTTTATGGCAGCTGACGGGGAACCTTTGTTTGGGTTCGTCCGTCTGTGTCTGCCACTACTTAAAGTTTTTTATTTGATTTATTTTGTTTCTCTTTCGTGCCCTTGCCACAGTTGTAAAGATTAATGAGATTTTGAGCATTCCATTTGTGGTTTGCGTAACTTGTCAGCTTATTCTTTTCATATTTTTAAGATTAAAGACTCCGTTTTAAAATGTCTTGCCATTATTATTTTTTAGGCAGTTGTTGAATTAATAACCTTGGGTTTGTTGTAGAAATTGGACTGATTTAATTAATATTATTTTTCCTATTCCAAAATCTGATTTTTAATTTTGTTTTCAGAACAGCTTCTTTCTTCATTGTGCTTTAACTGACTATGTAGTCTGTATTTCATATCATTTGCCTGAAGTTCTTTGGCTTGCGTGTTTAACGACTTCTTTTCCTACCTCGCAATACCGTTGTTCTTGCAACACTAAAAATTGTCTGTTGCTATTTTAACTTTTCACATCTTTTTTAACAAACTTTTTAACTATATTTCTGACTTTCATTATGTGTGTCAACTTATTTTTAATTTTCTAGGTAATTTTTTAAACTATGTTTTTTCTTCAGATTTTTTTTTTGATAATTTTTTCATCAAAATGCCTGGGGACTGTCACAATTTTGCCATATGCCACTCAACCAGGTCAAGCAAATTGTTTCATCTTGCCCCCAGTGTTTTGGGGCATCCCCCTCTGGGGAAACGGAACTTACTCCCCATGATTTGGCCTCTAATCACTATGGCAAATGGATGTCACCTATGTTTCTTTTTTGGCTCCTTAGAAGTAAATTCATTTATCTAATTTTTTTTGGCCACATTTTATTGAGAAGAAACAGCTAATCATGTTTTTTTCTCACCTTTTTTCAGTCTTTACTGCCTTGGGCAAACTTTTCTTTTTAAAGACTGATAATGGCCTGGCCTATTTTTCTTTGGCCTTTTTGTAATCTTGTACTCATTGGAACATTATTTTAATTTTGGGGTTTTTTCCCTTAATTGGTCCTTAGGGACTGTCTTCTCAAACAAATAAAAAAGGAGGGATTTTGGGTACCTAACAATTTGGTGCACCCCAATTTGGCTAATTTGGCATAGGTAACATAATAGATTTAAAAAGTTTGTTTGCCTCCCCCGCAAGGGGGACGAGGACATGCTGTGTTTGCTTCCACAAATCTTTGTGGATTCTAGCATGTGACCAGTTTTCAAATCCAGTTCCAGAGATGACGAAGATGACTTTACAGACAGCACAGTGGCCAATACAATCTTGCCAAAACAGCTGTCCAGTGATGTGAATGAACCTGAAACCAACCATTGAACAATATATTGGCAAAGCAGGAGACCTTGGAGATGATCTTTGGAACAATAATAATTTCGTAAAGGATGTTGCTAAGACTGCTAAAAAGTTGAATCTCACAAATTGTTGGATTTGTATGCATATGCCTGGGGATGCAAGGGGAGGGTTAACATTACATGGGTTGCCTTTTAATTTTAGTGGGTGGAAAACCTTTATGCCTGAGTTTGAGGACACATATAGTATATCAGCTAAGGTTCATTTAAAGTTGAGAGAGAGTGCTTCTATTTGTTTCCAATCATTTGGGTTGTTTTCCAATGCCATCAGCATGGGGAATTGGTCCCAATGTAATAAGACTCATATTTGGAGTTTCTCTCAGAGATGTTCTGCTATAATGAATCAGTTGACTGCCAAAAGCAGAAGTACGAAGGGCTCCACGATCTACGAAAGTAATGAGAATATGACAGTGACCGAATATTGGGCTTGTAGTTTTATGGAAACCTTAATCACCATAGCTAACTCGTCTGGAAAAGTTGCCGTGCCAAATGGCATGTGGCTCCTGTGCGGAAACGAAGGATATCGTCAACTCCCTAAGGACTGGAAAGGAATTTGTACTTTTGGCTTGGTGATTCCTGTGGTTTATGCTATTGATAAATTACCTAACACTCGACTTCGCAACAAAAGGGATAACATTGAATCCCCTCTTTCTTTGGGGGGTAATATAGACACACAATTCAGTCGAGCAATTTTACCTCCATTAGGAGTTGCTATGAATTATAGAGATTTGCATATTTTGAATAATTGGACTGTTGCCATGTTTAATGAAACCATATTAAGTGTTAAACTTATTAATCAGGAATTGAAAGAGATAAGAGAAGTTACTTTGCAAAATCGGTATGCTCTTGATATTATTTTGGCTGCTAAGGGAGGTGTGTGTGCTTTGATTCATTCTCATTGCTGTATGTATATACATGATAATTCGCCTAATATCACTAAAACAGTGCAAGTTATGGAAGATATGATCAAGAATAATCCGCTCCAAGGGACTGGTTCGGGTGCCGTAGACATATGGGGAGCCATGTGGTCCTGGTTGCCTGATGAGTCCTGGATTCGGAGCATAATTTCCACCGGAATCATGGTGGTTGTAGCCCTTGTGCTGTTTTGCTGTTGTATTCAATGTATTCCATCCTTGATGTCTGTATGTAGGAATATGGTATCTGGAAAAAGGACAATTATGTACTCAGGCAGCCAAGATGAGCTTATGAAAATCACAACATTTGCAAGTGAAGGACATAAAAAAGAAAAGGAGGAGTTGTGGGATTAAATTGGCTGTGCTCTTGGTCACGTACTCATGTCTGACAGGATATGTGGATTGTCTATGAGGAGCCGTGATTCTTTGAATGGTGATAATTAACTCCTTATGTGTACTTTTACGTGTAACTAATTCTCTTTTAGTGCTTTAGACTTTCTTGTGTATTTGAATAAATAGGGTGTGTCGGGCTTTGCCCGGGGCTATTCATCCCAAGGGCAATCCTTGTGTCCGTGTCTTTCATGGGTAGCTGGGAAAATCACCACAATCTGCGTTCAGGGATGATAAGTCTTTTACAAAGAAAATGGCGTCAGAGGAGCGTGCAGCTGTGCCGGTCCAAGGAGGCAGGCAAATCCAAAAGTGAAAAGTTAGTTCTCCTTCACAGTTCCAAGGCACGGAAGTACAACAGAAAGAGGAAAAGTCAAATAGTCAAAATTAATCAGAAAGCCCACGTAACAGGAGAGGTCCAGAGCATCTTCAGAGGAGGTATTAAGACAATTACCAGAGATTTTTTTTTCAAAAGGTAGTTTCAAAAGGCAGCCTTCATTTATAAGTACAAAGATGAAGACGGAGGAGCGCCATCTTGGCTTCTCTTTTCGCAGGAAGAAGAACAAGGAGTTCCATAAAGTTTTTTCCTTTTAAGAAAACAGCTCAGCAATCACCTCTTGCAGCTGTGATATCAATTCTCACATTGTTAGTACAAGTGGCAAGTCAGCCTTTATTCTCTCTCCATTCCGATATAAAGATAGTTCAAATGCCGCTTTGTCTGAGGGGGGGGGGTAAAGAGAAAGAAACACCCCCCTCTAATCTTCCAGTTTCAAATGGATTGAACAAAAACTTACAATAGTCTGCTGCTTATCTGTTAACGATGATTAAGGAGATTAGGGGGGATCTCTCCCCATTGGCACTTCAGCTGCTCTTCTTTCGCTTAACTCTTTCCTCCCGGAGCCCATTCGGCGAAAGGGCAGACAGCCAGCAGCTGTTTCATGCCCTCCCTCTGCTCCCCGGCTCCTGGGGTGAGACTGGAAACACCCCCGCCAGCTGCTGCCGAGTCTGGGGTATTTCAGCAAGCCGCCCTGCAGCAGGAGACCCCTCCAGGGCCCCGTGCTCCTAAAAGGAGCCCACCAGGGAGACGAGCAGCGGACAACACGTCCGTCACCTACAGGAACCGGAAGTGATCTGTCCACTCATGGTCTCCCAGTTTCTAGCCTGATATATTGATGCCATTGCAGCTTACTAGAGTTTATCGCTTTACTCCATGTTTCAAAATGTTAATAGATTTAAAATTAACACCTTTATAATCTTTATGCAAATTCTGCTATTTGATAGTAGCTGCCCTTCCATCACTAGACAATTCTATCGTATGTCAAAAAGAGATCCCCCCCCACTACTATAGGAAATATATACTGAATCAAAGCTGTTGGATCTACAGGACTTACAGCCAGTTTAGTTACTTCCAGTGGCTTAAAAAATTGGATAATTTACATACCTGAGTATTTCTTCTCCCTCAGTATAGCTGCTAAGAGTGAAACCTGGTATAAGACTCATGGGAATACAATCTGAGGAAATGTTCTATAAAAGCTGAAAGCTTGCAGTTCTACTTTTGGTAAAACTTTAGTTGGCCTAGAGAAGCTATTACTACTCCAGGTGTTATGATTTTGTTTTCGCTCATGATCAATTAATTTTTTCTTTTAGTTTCATTGATGACTTCCTGAAAGCTACTCTAATCCTTACATGTCTATTTAAAAGGGAAAAAAGAAATATATTTACACATCTCTAATTGTTAGTGAATATTTATTCTTTTGAAATTCAGAAAAACAATTAAACCAGGATTTTACTGTTATTTTTATTTAGTTTACTCTTTTTCACAACAATACTTTTATATGTACATGTCTTCCATTAAATAATTTAAAATTTAAAATCTGAAGAATAAAATGTACAGAAAATTCCAAAGGCTGTTCTGCACATGCTAAAACAAGACTAACTAGTTGCTTGATTTAACAGCAATCATGTTGAAAACTGTTTGTTTTAACTTGCAGTTGAATATGTAAGCAAAATTCTACTGAAAGCCACTGGATTGGAGGTGACATAGTTTACCTAAAAGTCTGATTTGGAATTATCTAGTGTTAAATGTGTTAATTTTCTAGAGATAAACTATTTTATGTTACTGAAAAAGTAGGTATGAATATGTTTAATATTTCTTGTCTCATTACATTGTTACATGCAGTCTTGATCCCCAATGTTCCTAAAATACACTATAAAATCCTGAAATGCAAATTCTACGCTATCACTCATGTTAAACGCATTATTGTGGATAATGGTGAGGGAAGACAGAATTGAATAGCAAAAATAATTTAGGAATAAGGTAATTCCAAGAGTTTTGATATCAGTTATTTAAAATTATACCCTGAATTGCCGGTCTCTTAACAAAGAGCCTGGCAATTCTTCATTTCCCTCATTCAACCTCCATAATTTGTCTCTTGGACATTTGCATACAACCAACTGTTCTTTGGAGTATGAGGTTGGGAAATGTGTGTCGCAGTAGCACTCACAATTGTTGAGCTGTAGTTCAAATTAAAAAATTGTATTGTTGTGTACCATAATTCCTCAGAAGCATATTAAGTGTCTTCTCCCATTGCATTCTTCACTGACAATTCAAAGTAGATCTCTCCTATATACCAACTCTATACATTATATAGCATATCTGTTTGGACATATTCATAAAATTTTCTTGCAACAGTATTAACTTCCTTAGTTAAAACATGTTTTATTTCCCAAACTTGTCTACAGCTCTGAAATTATCAGCCATCTGACGTAGGCAACATCAGGAAACATGAGCATTAGAGGGTTCACAAATATTCTTTATTTTTTTGAGTATAATAAAAGAATGCTGAAGACCTTTCAGTTTCTCAACATCTTACACAAAACAAAAGCGAAGCACTTCTTTTAAATTTCTCTTTTTCTTTTCTTAAAACTAATATTTTCTGAACCACCACCTCTCTTAATACTATAGTTTATTCATCTCTTACCCGTTCCCAGAGCTAGGATTACCTTCTATCACAGGAATTCTGCATGGTTTCCCATCCAATATTAATCAGGCCCGACTCTATTTATGGTAAGAAAAGGCTGACCAACTGCTCTCACTGTTTGAGATTACTACTGTTGGATGGTAGGCTCCTTTGAGTCAAAGTCAGATCCTGGGGATTTCATAAGCACGTCCTTGATTTTTCTCTCAATCATATGAAAAAAAGAAACCTGTTTTTCAACTTTCTAAAACAGCTTACAGCATTGGTATTTTCTGTTGATTTCCACCCAAGTGTCAACCATGCTCAGCCCTACTTAATTTTAGAGATCAGCCATGGACTATGGCCATTTAGGTGTGGCCATTATTCTCACTGGATAGTAATTTTCAAATAGATTATATTTTACTTGATTTGTGCTCTATATATCTGTCAGGTGCTAACAAAACTCATACATGCAGAGTTTGAGCTAACTATTTTATTATGTTCTGCCTATAATACAGGAACTCCTAATCTGGCAAGCTACTCTTAGGAACAATTAGAGAAGGCTCCAAGGAATTTTTTTTTTGGGGGGGGGGGGTTGGTCCTAGCCCCTTTGGGGTTGTGCAGTGACTACAGGCTAACTTAATGCTTCATTCCCCCCTCCCCTTCCTGCCATGCTGGGTGCTTCCCAACATCATTCCTTCATTATGTAGAAATATCTTATTTGAATTTATTCAAAATAATACTAACAGGTTTTATAGCAATCATACACGTATCAGATTTATGCTTTATTTTCTAATCCTGAAAGAATAGGTATTTTCAACTTAGCTTTTAGAAGTATTTTGCTTTATTTCCCATTCAACAGGCTCAGTTCAGCTCAAATCAAATCAAATCAAATATTATGGCTTTAAAATGGAACACAGTCAAAACCTAGTTATTAAAATTAAAAGTTACTATACAATAACAACAATATAATAAAACAAATTAAAATATTTCAATTGTCGCAATAACTTTATAGAACCAGTGCTATGGAATCACAGTCGTATGAGAATTTCTTACTGCTATCAAACAAAATGTTAACAATTAAAATACGACTTTTGCATCCCTGTCAGGTAAAAGGAACTGAACACAAAAATTTATCTAAATGTACATTTTTTTTAAAAAAAAGACTGAATTAATCTAATGTAGGAATCAGAGTAAAATTGAGAGTAGAGTAGAATACGTTCACTTGATTCAGTCTCACCTGAGTCACACGGACAGAATCTTGAGGACATTGCAATTTTACAATGCCTGTCTTCTAAAAAAAATAAGTTTATGGTAGAGCATTAAATTGGGTTGGGAAATGCCCATCAATATTTATAATGGATGAATGAATACCAAAGAACCACCAGGATAAATCTTTGGAAATCTCTAGGCGTCAATACATAATAAAGATTCAACTCAGTCATTCTGTAATGCTGTGTCCTAGTTCCTCTGTTTAACTATCGTCTTAGCCTTATCTAGTTCTTGATATTTGATACATAAGTAAAAGGCCATATGAATGTAATTAGCTTGAAATGCTTTCCCATCATGTAGATCTAAAATTGTCAGATGGTATTAGTGGCAGAGACCCAACTGAGGCCAGGGTGAAGGCCTCAGGGTGCCTTAGTGAAGTTGTCAGCATAACTAGTTGGAACGTTTGGCAGCCTGGCCCTTAGTCTTAGTAAGGCATGAGGAACCCAGCTAGGGGACTGAAAAAGAGATCTTAAGAAATGTGGTGGAACTCTTGCATAAGAGCCTACTTCATATGAGGCCTTAAAATGTAGACATAAGGACTATGCCCTCTATAATAACCAAGCAAATGATTTCATAAATAAATAATAAGTAAGTGCTATCGGAATATAATTTATCCTTATTTTTGATGGAAGACAGTGGCCTATATTGGCAAATTTCTATACACAGATACATTTTCCAAGGTAGTATTCAAAAAATAAAGTATTAGTTTCCTGAGTTCATAGTATCTTTTAATTACTCTCAGCTTCAGACAACAATTAAAAATCCCCATATATCTGGAACATTTTAATATGGGATGGTATTCCTTTTGTTTTATTAAATGCTTCTCTTCCCTTGCATTTGGAAAGTGCTGACTTGACTTTTGAGAAGTAGGTAGTATAGTAACATGACATTTCTCAAAACATTTAAAAGAAACAGTAACCTTTACTAAAAATAAATATGAGCCTGTATAATAGCAACAAAGAATTATATTGCCTGTGTAACTTAGTTTTAAAAAGGAGATATTTTGAACTGGAATTTACAAGGGTTCAAGTAGTCACATGCTTTGCGTTAAAAACGGGTTTATAGCTTTTTGATATTCAAAGGAGAAAATCAGTTTATTTAGGTGGGGTCCTGAACCATTAATTCATAAAAATGATTAATGCATTGCAAAGGCAGCAAGTGACAGCCAACTCCAAAGAAGGGCATTGTAAAGGGCAAGAAGCTAAAAATCTATATAAAACAATGTACAGCAATGATATATAGATCTAGTATATTCAGCTCTCACAGTAAAGTTTATTTCTATAAAAAATATATTCATTGTTTGTCTTCCAAGGTGATCTATAGTTTGGAAATCCTATCTTGCACAGAATAGTTTGAGTATGTTTAGTATGAAATGGATTTTGCTGGATTTGCCAAAAATATTCCAACTAATAAGTTCTGTATTTATGTATTTATGAAAAAACCTGTATTGATACATGAAGTTACTTCCAGAAGCTGTGGTTCTCCAGCACTGGCGATTTTAATAAGAAATTGGCAACCATTTGTCTGAAATGTTATAGGGTTTCCTACTTGAACAAAGGGTCTGACCAGAAGACCTTCAAGATCTCTTCCAACTCTGTTATTCTGTTAATGATAAAAAGGATTGCTACTTGTGGGAATTCTTGGTATAGCTGAAACTGGCTGGAAGAAGCTGTGAATGAGCAAACTGTAGAAAAGAGAATGATTGCTCCAAAAATGAAAATGAGAAAATTTATGATATGTAAGATATATAATGTGCATACAGAAAAACAAACTATTGCAAGGAATGCTATCAAAGAAAACAACAAATTATTAAGATCAACAGAAGCAAAGACAATGCAAAAAGATACTGTACTACCGTGTTTCCCCGAAAATAAGACAGGGTCTTATTTTCTTTTGCCCCCCCCCCCAAATTTTGCTTGGGCCTTATTATTGGGGGTGGGGTGTTACTGGTTTGGGGTTGCCGGGTGGCTACTCTCTTGCGAGCGGGCGCCCGAAGAGCCGGGCACAGCCTCAGGGGCAAACAGCTGTGTTGCGCTGCCTGGCAACGCCCCTTTCCAGCCAGGCAGAGCACCACTCACTGACCCAGTAATATCCCAAAGGCGCTAAGCCATGTGGTGCTCTGCCCGGCTGGAAAGAGAGGTTGCGTGAGCACTTGTTCTGTCTCCAGCTCGTATCCCTCCCAACCTCACCATGCCCAGCTCTCCCTGCAGGGCTGGGCCAGAGCCCTGCGGTTGATGTGGCTCTGCCGCTGCTGCCAAGGCCCTGCCACTATGGTTGTGGCCTGGCTGCAGGAAGACTCTCTGTCCCACCAGAGTCTTCCAACAGTCAGCCTACAACCATAGAGTCCCAGAGTGGCCACTGCCAGAAGACTCAGCAGCAGATCTCTGGAGTTTGGAAGCCGGTTATACTCGGAGCATGGCGGCAGTGGTGCGGCGGCGGTGGTGCGGCGGTGCCCTGGCCCAGCCCTGCAGGGAAAGCTGGGCATGGTGAGGCTGGAGGCACGCGAGCTGGGGGCAGAACAAGTGCTCGCGCAACCTCTATTTCCAGCTGGGCAGAGCGCCACGTGGCTTAGCGCCTTTGGGATATTACTGGGTCGGTGAGTGGCACTCTGCCCAGCCGGAAAGGGGCGTTGCCGGGCAGCTGCTCATGAGAACAGCTGCCCAGCAATCCCCCGCTCCAGCTGGGCACAGCACCACCCCCAACCTAGCGGTATCCCAACGGCGTCAAGCAATGTGAGCGCCGTTGCCCCCCCTCACCGTGGCTCCTGCAGCTTTGCACCTTCGGGATATTGCTAGGTTGGTGAGTGGCGCTCTGCCTGGCTGGAGGAGGGTTGTCCAGGGGGCTTACTATTGGGGGGGGCATATATTTTTGCCCATAGGAAAAATATAGCATGGTCTTATTATCAGGACATGTCATAATTTCGGGGAAACACGGTAGTGAATACTACATTAGACATTATGTACTATTTTCTTTTTTCTGTCCTAATGCTTCCAAGATTTAATTTAATTGGCTGATCACTGGTTCTAGTAATTTGGGAAGAAAAAATAGCTTTTCCTTGTCCATTTTATATATTTCATTAATAATTTTGTACACCTTAATAATGCTACCTCTCATTTACCTTCTTTGTACATTAAAAATCTCCAAATGTTGCAATGTTTCCTTTGGAAGCGCTCCAGCCACTTGATCATCTTAACTGCCCTCTTCTGAACCTTGTTTAGTTCCATTATTTCTTTTTGAGGTGCAGCAACCAGAACTGCATACAATAATCTGGATGAGATTGCACATTTGATTTATATAAGGATATTATGGTTATGGTATCTCTATTTTCAATATCATTTTTATTGTCCCTCACATTATGGCCTCCCCCCCCCCCCAGTGGATGTACATTTCACAACACTTTCATTGAACTGTTCACTGTTACAGACATACCAAAAATCTCTTTCCTCAGCAATCACTGCTCTGATCTTATTAGTTTATAATGAGGATTTCTGGCACCAATGTACATCAATGTACATTTGTTCATGTTGAATGACCTGCACCATTTTAATACCCACTCCCTTATAGTTCTAAGAACATCTAGGTCCTATGCCTGAGGGAAAAACCAAGTCTTTACTACTTTCCTGAAGGCCAAGGTCACGACCATCCAAATCTCTGATGGGAAGCTGTTACACAAGACAGATGTCATAATAGAAAAGGCTTGCTTCAAAGGCCCCGCTAGACAACACTGCGTCACTGACAGGAATCAGAGGATGTCCACCCTGGAGATCTAATAAGATAGGCAGAAACCTTCAAGCATACACAAATTTTAAGTGCTATAACATGTTCAACATGGGGCTACTTTTAAAGACCATCTGGAAGCTTCAGTTGATCCAGAAAGCACCAGCATAGCTAGTTATAGGCATATCACAATACAGCTATTTAACATTTCTACTTTGCAAGTTATCCTAGCTTATTAGCCTCAGTGCAATTCCAGATGCTGTTTGCCACCCACAAAGTCTTTTAAGGAGCACTGCTGGGTTATTTGAAAGACTCCAACCTCCCAACTGTATCCATCCCATGACATCTGAGAGTGGGCACACTTCAGGCCCTTTCCATGAATCAAACCATCTAATTGAGCCAGACAGTGCCTTCTCTATCTCTGTTCCTGCCCTTTGGAACAGAGCATACCCTTGGAAGCCTTCCACAAGGCTTTTAAAATGTGGATGTTCCCTCCAAGCATCAGATTAAGATGTTGGATGAGCTCATCCATGAAATATCTATGGAGAGTCTCAGTCATCTAGGCCATGGTTGTCCCAAAGGTGCTTTTTTCAAGAGGCAACTGGACTGTTTTTTTCTTTGAAGAAGTTTTGCTTCTCCAAAGAAAAAATAAAGTCCAGTTCCGTCTTGAAAAAGCGACTTTGGGACAACCATTACGGTAAACGTTTTAGGATTCAAATATATTGGGGTTGGTTTTTTTTTTTGTTTTTTTTTTGCCTTAGCTTGCACCACATTATATTGGCTTTTTTGTGGCTCTTTTATTTTGCTGGTTTAAAAAAAAACTGTTAGCCAATCCAGTCACCTTTTACAAGTTGGGCAGAAATAGACATCAATTTAATTGGCTGACCTCTAAATAAATAAGTAAAAAAATGCTTTGTAGAATGGAGACCCTGGAGATCACCCAAGGACAAGTATCATCCTCAAATAAAGTGGTCGAGCTGCCACTGCAATGCTTTGCTTTCCGTGCAGTTTCTTTTCCCCAGGCTCCTAAAGGTTTGCCTAAAAATCTTTTTGTTCTTCAAGTATGTTTTATGGTACTAAAATGGAGAGAAGGCATAGTTTATTCTCGCATCCCCCGAAGAGTGCGCCTACATGCAGGAGTCGGGATTTAAGAGAAGGGCGAAGTCGGTTGAAGTGCCTGTTATTACGTACTACGGCAGCAGATACCTCAGCCCCCTCCCCTCTCCTTTCTCTCTCTCTTCCCGTCAATTGAGGAGCCACAGCTTCCTTTTGTCTCCTAATATTTTGTGTTGCTTCAGAAATGGGCCTCAGCGAAAGCAGTATTTCTCCACATGAGCTTTCTCCCAGGCAGTCTAACTGACACCGGCCTCGCCTGCACCAACGCTTCCATTTTCTGCGCTGTCTAACCAACCCCTCCCCACCCCACCCCCGCGCGCCTTCCTTCTATCCCTCAGTCTTCTTCTCGCCCGTGTGACATCACACGCACGTTCCCTTTCGGCCCTTCGGCGTATGTAAATGTAGTCCCTTGCTTGGAGGAAAGTGGGGGGGGGGGGAGTTGCCCGGATGTTGGGAAGCACCTCCCCTTTGTTGTTGCTTGCTCGTTCGCGTCTTCGCTCCTTCGTCTCGTCTCCGCCTCCTTCTCTTTTTCTCCCCCTCCCCTTTTCCCCCTCCCCCTTCTCCAGGTTGCGGGTCAGCGCGAGCCACTGCAGCAGTTAAAACCGTCGGGAACCGCCACGAGCCGCTCCGGCCTTGCACCAAATAACAGCCGAGCGCGAGGTAGAGGCGCGAGGGGAGGCAGGCAGGAAGGAAAAGAGAGTGAGGCAAGCGAGGAAGGAAACAGTCGTGCGCTGCGGTGGCAGCAGCAGCAGCAGCGAGAGAAGACGACGACGACGAGGCGGCTTGGCACTCGGCTGTGGATTTAGCTGCGGGCAAGCCCTTAACACCCTCCCGCCACTATGGTAAGGGGCCGCCGGGTCTCTCCGCGTCCATCTTCCGCGGCCGAATATTCGAGGGCAGTTAAAAGGGATGAGGGCGAAGGCGGGTTTCTCTTTTATTAAAAGAAAAGGGAGATCCTCCCCCCGCCTCGTCTTTTCCGCCTGCGGATACGGCAGGCGCTGTTCTCCTCCTTTCGCGTCAGGCCTTCATAAAGCGCCAAGACCCTCTGCGTCAGGGGTTTCCTAGCTTCTTCTCTTCCTCCTCCTCCTCTCCCCGGCCTAGCAGCCCCCCTTTCCCATAGTTCCCCATCGGCAGTAATGACGTCCTTTTCACATGGTCCCCCACTCCCTTGGGAGGCGATCCGATCGCCCTTTCCCCGCAGCACCCCCCTTCCCCCCTGTCTTCCCCCCTCCCCTCAGGACCGCATGCATTTTTCTCTCCTCAACTGAGGCTTCCCCCGCCTTTCCGGTAGTTCCTTTCACCCATTGGTGACCTCTTCCCTGCAGTGCCCCACCCCAGCCAAGCAAATAGGCTTAATGCTCCTTTTTCGCCTGTAAAATGTCTGCTTTTCCCACCTGCATTCCTGAAAGCACACTTCTTTCTATTCTGATCTCTTCCTCCTCCTCCTCCTCATCTCCGTAGGGAAAAAAAAATTCTGCGAATTCGCTTCGTCCCACGCAGCTTCTCTTGCGCATTCACGTTGCTTCCTACTGCACCCTCCTGTAATTTTTTCCCCTACTTTGTACTCCTGCTACCTACTAAGAACTCTTTCTTCTACTTCCCCATGAGTTATTTCTTATTCAGTGTTACCCAATTCTGTATGCCTCTTAACAGCCTCTGTGGAGAAACGTCTCTCATGGATGCATGCTAAGAATTGTTGGCTGCATTTAATCCATAAAATTACTTTTGAATAGCGAGGAAGGGACATTTCTTAGGGGAGTGCCTTTTTAATTACCTTGACTGTAGTAAAAAGGGTGTTTAATAACTTATTCAAGAGGGATGATTTATGGTATCAAAAAGGAGCCTTCTAAAACCCACCTTATAAGGTTTTATATTTATTATGGCATAAGCTTTCTTCTTGAGATGGACCAATGTCTACTTCATCAGATAAGAGAGATAGAAACTGCAGCCTAGGCACATCTTTGTGTGCAGTGAGCCATACTGAACATAGTTACACCATTTTTGTATATATATCATACACATCTCTACATGTGTATGTGTGTGTGTGTGTATGAATGTATGTATACACATAAAATGGGGGGGCTTTGGTAATTATAGATATTGGTCTAGATAATACTTTTCAAAGTAAATCAAGTGTTAAATAGACTCAGATATGTGTGCATATGTAGCATCTTGTTCAATAGCTATTTTAACTGTTTATATCCATTCCAGATATTATTGTACAGCTATACCAAGTGACTTATTATGCCTGAACTTCCACATAGTATATGCTGTTTTGCTATTATATCTGATTGATCTTATAGTAATAATTGTCCTGGAATGTCTGTCTGTCTTTCTCTCTCTCTCTCTCCCCTTCCCTCCCGCCCTCCCATTCTCAATGTGTCCAGATTTCTTGTGGTATCTCTCATTAGTATGTTTGTTTCTTCATTTGTTTTATTTTACTTTCTCAGGATACCAGCAATCAAGTCACCCTAATTGTTCTTAAAACTTATATTCCTCTAGAGGAAATAGATTTTCAATTATCTTTTTAGTATAATTTCCACAACTGATTATTTTTCAGTCCTAAATATGTCCTTGTTGTAGTTCAATCTTCAAACTTATTATTCAAGTTTGAATGCAGCAGTAAACAGAAAGTGTTATGGAAAACATACTAACATAATAGCATTCTGTGTATTGACTTGGATTATGTTAAATCTGAAATACAAAATTTGGAACAACTAAATTTGATTATAATATAGTGGATAAAAATAATAAAGTAGAATAGAATATCTTAGCTGTAAGTCATGCCAATTAAATTGTAGTGCTTGCTGCTATAAATGCATAGATTGATACTGTTCATGTAGTATTTTTTTTAACACTAGGTATTTCCTGTTTGCTGCTATTACCAAGAATCAGTTCCCATTTTTGTTTATATACTGTATATATGACATTTCTTATTCTTTCCTAGCTGTTTCACGTATTATCTTCTAAAAAGATTCCCAAATCTTTTTTCTGCTTTCTTAAAATGGAAATTTCATTTATAAACCAACATTTTGAGGAATAATAATGAAAATAAAAGTTGCAGTGGTAGATGGTTTTCTTGTATATTAGAAATATATGTTAGAGTAGGCAAAGTAAAAAGAAAACTTGCAGGCCTTTAACTGGGCTATGGTAAATGGTTGATACATTTAATGTTCAAGTAAAATCAAAGTATGTCATTTTAGATATATTTGTCTATAAATGTCTCTTGAGAAAGCTCTTTATTGAAAAGTACCTGAATCCTAAGATTGATCCTACATGCAGTGGAATTTCAGTTGCTTTGATTTTATTATGACAGTGTCAGAACCCAGGGATGAGATTTTTGATTGCCATGAATTTTTCTAGCAAAAAGTTTATATATTTATTAGGCTCTTCAGAGGCATAAGCACATCCAGGTATTGTATGTATTTTACAGAAAGATACTTTGTTTCAATAGGCTCCTAAAGCCATTTGCTATGTTATAGAAAGTGATGATTGCTACTATTATTTAGAACTTAAAAGTGTTAGGTATTTGGTAGTATATACCCTTTTTCAGTATTCATTAGTGAATGGAGGCCTGAAATAGAGCTCAAAGATGAATTCCATATGGATTTATGCATATATCATGGTCAGCCAGAGTAATTAACAGAGAGGTATTAAATCATATAAAACCTGACACATCACTAAAAACTAAAATAATAAGACTACGTTTGATTTACTTTGGCCATTGCATGCATGAAAATTCATTGGAGAAGAAAATGATGCTAGAAATGGTTAGTGGAACAAGAAGAAGGGGCAAGAAAGAACATGCTGATTTGTTAACATCAAATCTGATACAAAGTTGAACATCTAACAATTGAAAGAAGCTATGCTTGACAGGGTAGCAAGGCACTTGCCTATAAAGTAGCTAACAGCTGGACAGGACTAAATGGTTAAAACAACATACGGATTTATGACTTTGGCCCAGTACTGTGAGTTGCTTCAGTGATTGCAAAAATATCAAATTGTATTTTTCTCTATTTTGCGTGTGTGGGTGTTTTATAGTTGCATGGTTAGTGACTTTCTAGCAATCTTAAAATTGTGTGTGTGTGTGTTTTAAGAGAATATGTTCATTAGCTGCACAATTTTGATTTTCCAAAATTTGTTTCTCTTGCCAGGACACCATATGTTCCTATCACACAGGCTACAATATTTTGTATGTATCCAGATATTCTTCTCATGGAAAACACACATAAATATTAAGATTACTTTGTATGTAGCGTGGGTAGAATGTTGCTTTCTAGATACTTTCTCTGATGTAACTAATAGTAAGAAACTGATCTTCATTCTCCGTTGCCCTTGCTTTCTAGTTTAGAAAATCTGTACTTAAAATATTTAAGATGCTATGCCCTTCACAGTAAGGAAATACATTCATTTATAATTTAAAATGTGCAAACATTTATTGAAGATTCTACTACTCTTTCCTTTCCCCCCCCTGTACATAGCAATTCTGCAACTGTTATTTAAAAGGAATTGGGTCCTCTAACAGTTTGACTGATTCTGTAGAAAGGTTTTGAAAATTCATTCAGTTACAAGTGTTGATTTTATAAAATTACCTTAACTTTATTAAAATATTTTTAATATAATGGAATAATAATAACTGGAGAAGATCACAAAATATCAAGATCTGAAAATTTAAGTTAAAAAATTATGGCATAAAATGGCCACTCTAAGTGGTTATTGGCACACTAGGTGCCACACCAGAAAGTCTTAGATGACACTTAAAAATTTGGATATTGACCAAAGTTTCCATTTGTCAATCACAAAAGACCACAAATTTGGATCCACACATATGATCTGCCAATACATTACAACATCCTAGATTCTTGGGAAGAACTTGGTGTGGATAAAGCTAACTGACAGCTGTGATTTCACATTGTATGTATAATGGAATAAGGAATTATTTGTGTATTTCTATTGGAGCTTTCCACCTGAAGTAATGAGTGATACACAGTAAAAGTATTGCTATTTGTAGTTCTCTAAAAACTAATCTAAGTTACATAATGTTCGACTTTATTAATAGAGAATATTATTTATATATAGAATTGCATAGCTAATCCTTGATTTTTGTCTAACAAGAATGTCTTATCTCTTGTCACTTAACAATCATTCAAAGTTGTAACAGACCGCCTCAGAACTACTTATGATTTGTTTTGGGGTTATAACAGCCACAAACCCCCCCCCACCCCATGGTCATGTGATTACATTTTGGGCCTTTGGCAACTGGCTTACCTTTATGGCCATTAGCAGCATCCTGCTGTCACATGGCTGCAATTCGCAACATTTTTGCCAGTTTCTGACATTTACTTCTGTTTTCTGGTGAAAATACCAATTGGAAAAAATTGATTCTCTTACCATGGCATATTATATATACTATATAAAAGTATATATACTATATAAAAGCTGGAATTCACTGCTTTTTAGGCTCAACTACCATTAGTATTTTATATTTCAAAGCACTTTTTCTATGTTCGAACATTTCCCTTTTCTGAACAAATGTAAGAATGTTATTTATATAGAGAGAAAGAGTTATTGAGAAAGTGATCATGCTGCAGCCTCAGATGATTTTGGAGAAAACTGATTATTTGCACCCTTTTCAGTTGGGATTTAGGCCTGGATATGTGAAAAAAATAGTATTGGTCGTGCTTTTTGGTGACCTTTGGTGGGAGCAGGATGGGTTAGTGTCCCTGTTCTACCGTGTTTCCCCGAAAATATGACCTGTCCCGAAACTAAAGCCTTGCCACATTTTTCGCGTGGACAAAAATATAAGCCCACACCTGAAAATAAACCCCCTGGACAACCCCCCCTCCGGCCAGGCAGAGCACCGCTCACTGACCTAGCATTATCCCGAAAGCGCCAAGTCGCAGGAGCTGGGGGGGGGGCACTCACGTTACTTGCTGCCTTCGAGATACCGCTAGGTTGGGGAGTGGCGTTCTGCCTGGCTGGAGGGGAGAGTTGCTGGGTGGCTGCTCCCTTGTGAACTGGTTCCTGAAGAGCTGGGCACAGCCTCAGGGGTGAAGCAGCCATGAGGTAACCATGCTCACGAGCAGCCGCCCGGCAAATCCCCTCTCCAGCTGGGCAGAGCGCCATTCACTGACCTAGGGGGTATCCCTAAGGTGCCAAGCCACGTGGTGCTCTGCCCGCTCCCCTGCTCCCACGGTTTGGCACATTTGGGATACCCCCAAGTCAGTGCATGGAGCTCTGCGCAGTCGGCCCACCATAGAGAGCACTCCTAGAGTGGCCGATGCTGGAAGACTCGGCCCCGAATTTTAGAGTTTGGAAGTTATGCACGGAGCGGGGCAGCGGTGGGCAGTGGCGGCCATCGGAGGTGGCCTGGGAGAGCTGCGCAAGGGCTTGGTGAGGCTGCGGGCGGAACAGGCGCTTGCGCAGCTCCCCTCTCCAGCCGGGCAGACCTCCATGCACTGACCTAGGGGGTATACCGAATGTGCCAAGCCGCGGGAGCTGGGGAGCGGCAGAGCGCCACGTGGCTTGGCACCTTAGGCATACCCCCTAGGTCAGTGAATGGCACTCTGCCCGGCTGGAGAGGGGATTTGCCGGGCAGCTGCTCGTGAGCATGGTTACCTCATGGCTGCTTAGCCCCTGAGGCTGTGCTTGGCTCTTCGGGAGCCAGTTCACAAGGGAGCAGCCGCCCGGCAGCCCCCCCCAAAATAAGCCCTCCCTGATAATAAGCCCACGGCCATATTTCATGGGGCAAAAGAAAATAAGCCCCTGTCGTATTTTCGGGGAAACACGGTACTTGATCCCTCAACGGCCTTTAATACCATAAATCATGGTATCCTTCTAGAATGACTCAGGGAGTTGGGAGTGGGGCACATTTTGTTGTCCTGGTTTTCTTTCTTCGTCTGAAGCCATTTTCAGTCTATGTTAATTGGCAGTGAGAGGTTGGACCCTTGGCTCCTGCTATACAGTGTTCTGCAGATGTCAGTGCTTTCTCTGCTTCTGTTTAACCTCTACATGAAACCGCTGAGTAAGATCACCCATCACCATGGGTAAGACATCATCAGTAGGCTGATGATGGTTTTACATCTCTTCTTGTGGTGAGTTGATCCATGCCATGACTGCATTTTTATGGTGCCTGGAGAGTGTTGAGGCCTAGATGGGGATCAACAGGCTAAAACTGAACCTTGACAAGATGGAGTGGTGTTGGGTTCAGATGTTCTTGGAGAATTAGCACAGCTGGTAGTGGTTGTAATTACCACTAGACAGAACTGATGTGTAATATGGAGAATTGTCTGGACTTGTGTCTCCTCAATATAATCATGAGAACCTTTGCACAACTGCGAGGTGTATGCCTATTACATACATTTCTGGACCAATGTGCCCTCTTCATAGTCGCCATACCTGAGTCACCAACAATTTGGAGTACTACTATGTACTCTACATGGAGCTTCCCTTGAAAAGTATCCGGAAGCTCTAAATGGTTAAAATGCAGCAGCCAGAATAGTTCTGAGCAAGTTGAGATTTATTGATTTGTTATGTCTTTTGCGGGAGGGGTTTTGGTTACTGATCTGCTTCTGGGTTCAAGTCGAGGTGATAGTTATCATTTTAAAATCCCTAAATGGCTTGGGGCCAGGTTTTTTGAAGAACTGCCTCTTCCCAGTTATGTCTACCCAATCAAACAGAGCAGGTAGGCAAGGGTCTCATCTATTAGGACCAAGGCAATGTTTTGGGTCTCATCTATTAGGACCAAGGAAGAGGGCCTTCTCTGTAGTGGTTCTTTCACTTTGAAATATCATCTCCCTGGAATTAGCTACCACCTTGTTACTTTTCCAGAACGCCTAGAACCATGATAGCAAACCGATGGCATGTGTGCCACAGGTGGCATGCGGAGCCATTTCTGAGGGAACATGGGGCATTGTTCTGTAGGCTCCAGCGTGCGCCAGCTGATTTTCTGCCTTGATTTTCAGCTATTTTTCATGCTCTGGAGGCTTCCCTGAAAAAAAAAGCCGTGGACGGGGCAGCGGGGGGACGTGCCACACACACATGAGCAGGGGCACAGCGTCAGGGGGGCATTAAATTATGGGGGTGGACACGTGAGTGTGCGTGATAGAGCACATGCACGTGCTTTTGGCACCTGAGGCAAAAAAAGGTTCATCATCCCTGTCCTAGAAGATGTGGTTTTGTCAGCAGGCCTGGAAACTCCTAGTTCAGTGTTGGTGAACCTTTTCAGCACTGAGTGCCGAAATGGGAGCGTGCATGTGCACCGGGCGGGTGCTTTTCTAGTTTCCGGCACGCACATTCACACCGGCCACCTCATCTTCCGGTTTCTGGCAAGCATGCACACGTGAAGACCAGCTGGCCAGTGTGCATGTGCATGTTGGAAACTGGAAGATCATCTTCCCCACGTGCGCATGCACAGCGGGCAGTTGCTCTTCCAGTTTCCGGTGCTCCCATGCATGTTAAGACCAGCTGGCCGTCGTGCCGGAACCCAGAAGAGTAACAGGTGATGGCGCATGTGCCTGGAGATATGGTTCTATGTGCCACTTTGGGCACACATGCCATAGGTTCATCATCACGGCCCTAGTTGATTTAAAGCTGATCAAATGGCTGGTGTGTGTGTATGGTCACCATCACTGGGCAGATATGGAGATTAAGGGGTTTTTACACTGATATTTTAATATTGTGAGATGCCTGGAGTGTCCATGTGTGGGTTGGGGGTCATATAGATTTGTTTAATACATAAATACGGTAATTTTTCATTTGGTCTTATCACATCCTTTGAATTGCCTCACTACAGAAGCCATAGACTGCCAGTTTTTCTTTAATGGGTATCTTCTAGGTTTGAAGTTACCTTTGTTAAAGAGGGATGTCAGCCCAGTTGGGCTAAAGAAAAGTTTAGGCGGTAATTAAAAATAATGATCCAAATCCTGACTTCTATCCTTGTAATTCTTAGTTCTAGTCTTAAAGCTATGTTAGAAACCCATCTAGAGACTTGCACAATCAATCTTAAAAGAACTTAAACTATACCCCCACTTGCAGTTAGATTACTGTAAGGCTCCACTAGTATCCCATATAATAATCAACTATGAGTTTTAGATATTTTGTTCAAGTCAGAATCTGGGAGGGGTTATAACTTATCAGTATTTCTTTTTTCACAACATTGAGCAAAAGATCTAAGGATTCGTTGCATTCCTGTCATAGATAAAATAAGCATGTCAGTACACAGGTGAAACTAAAAGGATTTATCAAATAGTTTTGTGGGTGAAAATTGTCATTATTGAAATAATTATTTTAAATGTTGAAACTAGATACCAATTCATTGAAGTATGGATTCTTTTAGTAGTGGAGACAGCTAGGCTAACTTTAAAAAGAACAATCCCTTTATGTAGAGTTAAATGGATTAAAATATACAAATGAGATTGTTAGCGCAGAATTATAAAACAATGCTTCTCACTTCTCCATATAGGTAATTAGAAAGAGAATGGTTTTACTTTATTTCACTTGTCCAAATCAGCATTATATTTTCTGATATATAAGATATTTTTAGGTTATGAACAGTCATGGCTCTGATTTCCCTATAGCATTTTTTGCTGCTGATGCTTTATAAATACTAAACTCTGCTTTGAAACATAAATATTAATTTGCTTTGCTAGAAAATGTCATTACATTTTAACACATCAACTCAAAGGAGTAACTTTTGCCAATTACAATTTACAAAAGTACCAATTAACAATAGCAACAGCCATCAAAAGTAGATCATAAACAAAAACCTAGTATTTCCCCAAATGCTTTTTTCCAGAGCTAGGTTTTCACCTTTTCTGGGTAGGAAGGCAATGATTCTTGTGGGAACAAGTTGTTCCACATTTAAATATCAGTAAAAATTGTTTTATTGAATTGTGGATAGTCTTTATACAGAACCCACAGCTAAGCCAACTGAGCATTTTCTGTACTGAAAATTATTTTTTGTGAATCTAAGGGTCTCTTTTTCCCTATAATGGGAAGCTATGCCATCTTTGTATATAATACAGGTAGATTTTATCAGAAAGGGGAAAAAAGGTATTCTGTTACTTTAATGTGTAAAGAATGTTAATACAGGTATTCCTTGATTTAAAAATGTAAATGAGCTCACAATTTTGGTTTTAAGTCACAATGGTCATAAAGCAGGTCATCATGTGAACAGATCCAATTTTACAGCCTTTTTTACAGCAAAGTCTGCAGCTGTTAAGCAAACTCATTTTTTTGCTTTAGGGCACTTTTTGCCAGAAACTTGAAGTAAATACTGATTTCCAGTGGATATGTCATAAATCATGATTATGTGACTGCTGGATGCTGCAAGTGGCTGTAATTGTGGTTCAAAGAGTTGCCAAGCAGTTACATGAATGTAGGATAGGTGGGGGACACAGTCCATTTTAACTTGAAATGTCCACTAAGTGACCAGTCATTAGTCAAGGATTACCCGTAATAAGAAAACATTTATTTAAGATTTCAATTATATTGGCCCACTCCTGCTTAACTTCTGTATTCATCTCCATAATACAGACTTTCACTCTGCCAAATGTACCGGAAGATACATTTGGATTTTATGCAAATGAGGCAATAATACTTTCAAGAGTGCTTATTGGTCTTAAAAGAGAATTGAGGACTCAAGAACATTATTGCAAACAGGATCAGCTGGAAGGCAGTTATCAGAAAACCAAAGTAATTGTTTTTGACGAAAGACTCAAGGACCATTCCTGGGGCATAGATTAAGCTGGTTTCCTATTTCAAGACTTAATGATGGTTCTTCATTCTGCAAGCAATAGAAAAAACTATGGGTACCATATTGCTGATAAGCATTGACTTCATCTGCTATCCTTAAATAAAAAGTATTTAAGAAATGGTAGTCATTATATACCTGTCTCTCAAATTACTGGTAGTCCTTGACTTATAACACTTCTTTTAGTGACTGTTCAAAGTTACAACTGCACTGAAAAAAGTGACTTATGACCATTCACGCTTGCAGCATCCCCATGATCATGTGATCAAAATTCAGATGCTTGCCAACTGACCCATATTTATGATGGTTGCATTGTCCCAGATTCGTGTGATTACCTTTTGTGATCCTTTGACAAGCAAAGTCAATGGTGAAGCCAGATTCACTTAACAATCATGTTACTAACTTAACAACTGCAGTGATTCACTTAACAACTATGGCAAGAAAGGTCATAAAATTGAGCAAAATTCACTTAACAATTGCCTCAATTAGTAATAGAAATTTTGGGCTCAATTGTAGTTGTATGTTGAGGATTACCCGTATTCAAACCAAACGATTAGTACAATTTCTCGGAGGTTGTATCAGTAGACTTTTCTTCTAGCCAAATTTCTAACAGCAGCTCTCAAAGTCTCTTCATGCCTCTAATGCCAACTAGCAACAGAAGTTAACCTTTGTGGAAGTTGAGCCTAGGTCATGCTTAATTATAGGCACACATTATAGTATTTTCTTTCTCTTTGGTATTGCTCCACTAACTGACTGATGGCTACCATTGTATATGGAAACAGGCAATGGCAACTAAAATCTCATACTCTTCTTTTTAAAGGTAGTGATGTGAACAAAGTGCTTATCAAACAGCATGTGACAGATGTAGAACACCAGACTGACTTAGCCTAACCCCATTCTTTTTTTGCCAGTGCATCGGGTATTGAGCATATTTCATACACCCCATACTTCCATAGCTGGAAGTCCCTACACTTCCATAGCTGGAAGTCCCTACACACAGAAGGGCTTCACTCTGGCACAGTTTTCCCTTTAGCCATTCTTCAGAATAATTACAGGAAGACTTGTGTATTTTGTCCAATAGGGCAATATTCTTATGACTTTAAACACATAGAAAAAAATGGAACATGTGCCTCTCCAGTGCTCTGATTATAGAGACATTTGCATTGACCTCATTCCAGCATTACTACATATTAAGGGTAAATGGAACAATTTTGCCCTTCTCTATTGTTTTCAAGTGTTAACCCTGACACAGCATACTGTATTGCTAGATTCTGTGCAACAGCATTCAGAATTTGATCCAGCACTATAAATTAGACTCCGTGTACAGATTGCCATATTAGTTATAGATATACACTCACATTTTATATACATAATCTCCTATACCCTTCTAATATTTGCATTCTTTTTTAAGATTGTGTTACATCTAATTTATATATATATATGTATGCTGGTTTTGTTGTATTCGGGTCTTTTCCCGTGTAAGGTTGAGATTGTCTTTGCAACGTTTCGGCAGGATCTCACCTGCCATCTTCAAGCTGTGGGCTTAAAATGTGATCGGAGCTGCCGTCTTTCTGTAAGTCTTGGTGGGAGGGGATGGGGTGCTGGCTTTGTTTCAGTAAGTGGAATGATTGGTTGTGTAGTTGTATCATGATTGGTAGATTGGTGCTGATTGGTGCAGGCTGTGTGTGCATTGTTGTTTTGTATTTTAACGGCTTGGGTGGTGGGTGGTGTTCATTTGTTGGCTAGGGCTGGTTTCCATACCAGGGGTTGTAACACAAATATATGTATGTATGTATGTATGTATGTATGTATGTATGTATGTATGTATGTATGTATGTATATATATATATATATATATATATATATATATATATATATATATATATATATATATATATATATATATAGTGTGTGTGTGTGTGTGTGTGTGCGCCCACACATCCACATGTGTTTTACTTTTCACCTAATTTCTTTTAGATTTCCACATTTAACTTTTATATCAAAATGCTTTATATTTTTAGCTTTTTATATATTTTATTGTATATAATATATTTATATTCACTTATTATATATAATCTTCCTAATATCCTAATTTGACATATTTTTATTTTGATAAAACATATTTGTGATATGTGGTGAAATAAAAGTTTAATTTACTTTTACATTCCCAGCACTTTTACATAAAAACTAAATAACATGGGGAGCGAATTGTATCCTATGGAACCCTACATAGGAGCAACTGAGATTCATCTAGGACTTTCTGCAGCTCATGTTCCAATATTATCCCAAGGGGAAAAATGTTGGAGCCTGGATGCAAGTTGTCTGATATAGCTGGATTTAGAGAAGGCTTCTTCAAGAAAAGGTATAGTTATTCAAGGTGGTGGCATTATCCCTTCCATCAAAGAAGCACTTGAGAGAGTGAGCGCTTATGATAGCCCTCCTATGTTTTGGTTTTAGAATATGGTCCCTTGGCAGCACACTACCAAAACTTGGTAAGTATTACTGAGTTTGAAGTTCCAGTTAGTGTTTGGGGGAGAGAAGGAACCTGTTTATGAAGTGGAAGTGGAGAGCATAAATTATCACTGCTGATGGTTGCATTTTGTGGATATTTTGGTGTTGGGAGTGTAGGGAAATCAGAGGCCTAAAATATAGGGTTTTTTTTTTCATGTAGGGTGACTTTGATAGTGCTGAAAAGTTGGAAATCAGAGGCTGAAGATAGGGAAAATTATGATAGAAAGATAACTGGCTTGGAGTAATAGTCACTTGTGGTTTTAATAACAAGGGGAAACATAGTTGGGGTCTCTAAAGTTTCTTCTAGGAGACCATGAAGGTACATTGATGGACAGGGAAAGATATGATATGATAAATTGGGTTGGCAGTTTCAGCCTTAATATGTGTACCTTGGGCATGGGAGGTTGGATTCCTAGGTGCCTTGGTCTCAGGTTACTGTTGTGGTGTAGCAGTCTTTATGTAATAAAAACATTCTCACCCATTATCTTATTTTTCAGTGAGAAAATGGACTTGGCATGCATTAATGAAACATGGTAGGACAAGACAGCAAAGTTGCTCTGTTGAGAGATTATGGGGATGCTAGGAAACTATTGGATGGAATGCTAAATATAAGTAATCAAAATAAGAAAGAAGTTAGTAGCTTATTTAATGGTAGCTTAACCTTCGCTGAACCAAGCCTGGGGGGAAATCAAAATGTTGAAAGAAACTATCTTAATATAGTAAATGTAATGTAATAAATGAGAGCTGGAAGAACGTTTCTGTACTTTATCCTTAATCCTTGCATTCTAACACTGCATTGAAGTCTCTACTGTGGTTTGTATAATTTTCGCTTCCTTAATTGTATCTTGCTATAGGGTCTTGATAGGCTGATATTTTTGCTCCAGGGTTTGGATACTTCAGTTCCAACTCCTGAAAGTGTTTGTGACTAATGATTCTGTAAGAAATTGATAGTAACTTAGGTAGTAACTTTGATTTGGACAGTTGGGTACGATTGCCTCTGAGCTGTAGAAACAGTTAGGGATTCTGTAGGTGTGCTGCCCAGCACAGTCCTTTCCTCAGTCACTGGACTCTGCAGGACTGGTGTTGAATTCTTCCTAGCATTTGATACAGGAAGATTTTGATCTCCATGTCTTTGGATGAAATCTGTGAAAGAAATTTATGCCTTTCATACCAATCATGGGGTTTCCCAGAAAATAAAAGGCCAAATCCATTCTGGTATTCAATTTGAGCAGTTGGGTTATGAACTGAAAGTGGAAGTTACTATGATTGATCCTATATCATGGTTAGATCATTACCTAGGTAATAGGTAACTCATCAGCACCTGTGATCTCAAGATGGGGAGATATTACATATTCTTTATGGATATAATTCATTTCAAATGATATTTGAAGATTTTTCCAATAATCTGGTATGCAATTCTTCCCCCCACCTCTTTAAACTATGGAATTCAGGAATACAAGAATCCTTGGGTAGAATTGCTCACCAATGACTTTTCAGTTTCAGTGGGCTCTTCAGTGTACTGTAATGATAAGACTAGTAAATTACCAATATATGCCATTAATGCCACAATAACCATATGTCATCTGGTAGCATTATTTAAAGTGGCTTGCTTCTTGTTGGCAAGAATAATTTTATAGGTCACTGTGATAGACATTTCACTGATAAAATTGCTCATCTTCTCTTATGATTGGAATCTGCGAGGGCAGATTCAGTTGAGAGGACTAGGGCAGTTCTTTGTCAAGATGTGGAGGGAAAGAAACAGTATGATATTCGGTGTCATTGACCATTGTATCCTAAACTCCATGCTATGGTGGTAGATAGGTGGCACTATTTTATAATGGCTCTGGTTTTTCCTGAATTTTGAGTAAGTAGCCTTAGGACTGGTTTCTATCATGGTTTTAAATATCTATATGAAATTATTGGGAGAGGATCTCCATCAATTTAGTATAAGATATTATTCTTGAGGATGATACTAAATTATATATATTTACCTTGGGCCAAGTTAGAGATTGCTAAAAGTCCTCAAGCAAATTGAATCCTATGCAAAATGAAAATACTATTCTTTCAGAGACCAAATGGCACAAAGTATGCTCCTTCATTAACTCAAAACAGATTGCACCCCCCTGCCCAAGGAGCAGATATGTGAACTTATAGCTACTGCTTGGCCACTGGCTTTGGCTGATAAACCACTTGCCACCCCTTTTTTGGATAGAATTATCTTGTGTCATTAATGTATGTTGTCATCAGTTTGAAAACTGTATTTTATTTGTGACTGTCTTTCAAGGCTCCATAAAAATAGGTTAGAGATTGTGATGGTTTGCTGGTTGACAAATAAGAGCCAATTCAACCATATGGCATCAGTTCTACAGACTGCACTGACTTCCAGGAGTTTTCTGTGTAAAATTCAAAATGGTAATTTTAATTTATAAAACTCTGTGTGGATTATCTCTATCTTAAAGACTTAGACTGCTATTTTAAAGACTGCTTGCTTTGATCCGAATGCCTGTTCTGTGTGTTTAGATGGAGGGCTATTTCCTACCTGGGAAGCATATGAGGAAGAAACCTAGAAGGAGATCTTTTTTTTTTTTTTATAATAAAATTTTATTGGTTTTTCAAGATTTATAGGGAAAAGGGTAAATGGACAGGTATACAAATTTTGGCAGTTGCAAAATGTGTGAGGCCCCCCTCCCTCCATACCCATAGTATACATTTATATATAATGCATTAGTATATAATTGATTACAATCAGCATATTAGTTCTATTATTAAATTCAATCAAATTAAACATTACAGTATAAAATCCAAATATAATTCCATTTTCACTTTCGGTCAATTTATAATAATATGATTTTCTTGTTTATTTTTGTGATCTGAGTCTTCTTGCTATTGCCCCATCTCCCTCCACTGGCAGAGCTCTGGCCCCTCCCGTGTCCTGCGTGTCCGTTGTAGTGTCTGGTGGTTTCTCTAGGAGTGTTTTATTTTTTTCCATAAAGGCCTGCGCCTCTGTGGGTGAATTAATTCTAATTCTTGTCTCCTCCCAGAATATCAGCATACCTTCAGGCATCAACCATCTAAACCACACCCCTTTCTGGTATAATTTATTCGCTAATTGCGAATAATTTTTTCTTTTTTCTCTAATCTTCTTAGGGATCTGCTTCAGAATGGTTATCTCCATATCATGATATGTCAATGCTTGCCCCCTTTGTACACCCAGAATTTCATCTCTTGTGCTTTTTCTAAGGAATTTAATGTGAACCTCCCTGGGTACATTGTGTGTTCTAGCATAAGCTGAGTTCACTCTATAAACCAGGTCTATATCCCACCCCATCTGTTGTTTTTCTTTGTGTGTGTAGTCAGCCAGAATATTTGTCATGATGTCCCTTATATTTTCCCCATCTTCTTCTATAACATTTTGAAATCTAAGATAATAGGACATTCTCTCAAATTCTAATTTCATCTGTTGGATGTCAAGATCTTTGTTCCCTTTCTGCACAGCTTCCACCCCCCCCCCCTCACCTCCTCCACCCCCCCTTCCACAAGATCCAGTCTCTGTGAGTTCTTATAAATTTGGGCTTGATTTTCTTTAATTTCATCTTTCATTTCCCTTAGCTGTTTCTTGATTTCCTCCTGGCCCTGTAAAATTTGTTGAAGCATTTGTTGAAAGTCCATCTCTATAGTCTTAGGTTGCATCAGTTCTGTTATCTTTGACTGTGTGGCTGGACTGGATGTTACAGATGTTGGAGCAGACGTGGCAAAGCCAGGTTTCCCAGGAGGTGGTCTTTTGGATGCCATCCTTTATAACATTAGAAGTTCAGTCCATATATAAGATAAACAGTTAGAAAAGAAGGGTAGCCAGGTGAGGTCCGGGAGCAGAAGAACCAGGCAGAAGAGAATCTCTCTAATAAGTCTGGCAATAGATGAAAGGTTTCCCCTAGAAAATTCAAAAAATACCAATCCACAAGAGATTCCCCTAGAAGGAGATCTTGATGGTCTCCCTGTCCTCTCCTCACAGGCACAGATCATCCCCACTTTACTAAGCTTTCGCGGAGTTTTATTGTATTGGGGTAACAGATAAGAATTCGTTTTACATTATGATAGTGAACTGGATTATTTTAAAAACAAAGGATGGAAGGAAGCCCACTAGCTTCAAGTAGTTCATTAAGAATAGTGTTGCATGGAGGAAAGTGGAATTTAAATTACAAGAGCTTGTGTTGCTTTTTAAGTAATTATAATTTGGTTTTAATATGAATCTTAACTCTATGGATTTTATGGAATGACTTTAGGATTTCTATGTTAATTATAGATTTTATGTCACTGAATCACTTAAAGTTAATTTGAAATTATCCATAGATAAGCATTGTAACAGGTTAATTTTTTTGTTAAGTAAAGCTAACTGGGCAAGGAAGGAACTGAGTGAGGAACAATAAAAATAACTAGATTTTTTCCCCCTGAAACAGTATGTAGTGCTAAAATAATTCTCAGAAGAGAAATTTGATACTTAGATGGGAAATCCAGTTTAAGAATAATTATACACTACTGTTCTTTACACTCACATGCAAATGCAGACATTTCAGAAATAGTAGCAATTATTTACAGGTTGTAACTAGTGTATGCTCCTGCAGGAGGACCTTTTTGTTTTAATGTGTGGAATGTAAAAAATGTAAATGTCCTCATGTCCTCATTACAAGTCGTTGATCCAATAACACTGGAAAATTCTGAGAAATGGGTTTAAGCAACATTTTGTTTCTCCATAGTGAGGGGGAGGAGAGTCCAGACTGGATTAACCCTTCGGGGAGAGGGGGCGGTCTAGAAATCTAATAAATAAATAAATAAATAAATAAATAAATAAATAAATAAATAAATAAATAAACAGTAAATAAATAAATAAATAAATAATAAATAAATGAATAATAAATAAATAAATAAATATAAATAAATAAATATAAATAAATAATAAATAAGTAAGTAAGTAAGTAAGTAATAAGTAAGTAAGTAATAAGTAAGTAAATAAATAAATAAAACCCTGTCCTCTCATTGATTGGACTGAGTCAGATAAGCTCTTTGGAAACGCCCACTGGTCACTAGGTGCTACCCAGTTATCGACTCAGTCCACTCACTGGACGGTTGACCATTCTGATTCTCCAGAAAAAAATTCAAAGCAAGGAAAAGGTTTGGATCCGCAAATTTTGCCTCCCAGTGCCGCGTTATAGCCTCTGATCCCAGCAAGGACTGCCACAAGCCCCCCTGGGGTGGCACGCTGCCCTGGCCACTGAGTGAGGCCGGAGCCACTCAGTGAGGACTGTTGCCGGGCAAGCAGGAAAAGGGGGCACAAGCCTCCTGGAGGCAAGCCCTGGAGATTCGCCAGATGCAGGAGTGCTCTGCCGCTCCCCTCAGGGGTTGAGCAGCGAACCGCAGCTTTCCCAAGCGCCGCGGAGCGCCCGTGCTCCTTCCACGTGGCCAGAAGAGCACAGAGGAGCCGAAGAGGAGATCCCTGGCCACAGCGGCACCGGACAGAGGCAGGAGGCTCGGAATCAAGCGGCAAGGGCGCACGGCAGCTCCGGAAAGCCCCAGCGGCTAGGTGAGCATTTAAAAAGTTGTGCCCTTTCTTTTAAGCCGCACGGCACCATTTTGAAGCCGGGAGGACCCACGTGGTCCAAGATGGCGGCACCCAGCAGCTCCGAGGAAGAAGGAAGCCAGGCAGCTGCTAATCCGGCCAGCAGCCCCACCAGAGGGGCAGAAGAGCATCCAACCAGGTCAGTGGCCTTCCCAGAGACTGCCCATAGGAGTGGGGGAGGAAAGGCTAAATCAAAACAGAAGCACCTCTCCCCCAGGGCAGATCCAAGGGAAGGTGGGGGGATAGAAACCTCCCAAGCCTCCTTCCAAGTACGAGAAGCGAAGGCATCAGACCTTGGAAAGGCTCTGCAAGAAGGCAAGCAGTCACAAGAGCACCCCAGGCATGAGTACAGAGGGGCAGGCTCCAGGGACTCCCTCCCCCATTGGAGCCACAGAGGAGAACCCAGCAATGCAAGCTAGGATCCCTATAGACACCTCTGGCCTTTGGGGCCCTGCTCAGGGGGGGCAATCCCCCTCCCTTTCTGCAGTGGGAGCAGCTCTGCCCACAGAATCTCCAGGCCTGGGCATTCCTCTGGCACAGGGAGGCCTGGGACAGCTCCCTCCCATAGAGACACCCAATTTCCAGGAGATGATGATGAGGGCCTTTCAGCAATGCATGGCAGCGGCATTCCAACAGCCACAGCGGGCCCCTCCTTCCCCTCCAGGGCCCGTGACTACCTGGATGTCCAGGAGGAACACCTTCCCAGTTCCTCAGCCTCATCCCAGGAGGACAGCGACCTGGAAAGTGAGGAGGGAGAGATCAGGGAGAGCAAGCTGTCGGATGATGAAGGCATGCCACCTCCCAAGCCTACATTCACCGGGTTGTTCCAGCCTTCGCTGTTCAAATCTCTGCTCTTCAAGGCCAAGACAGCAGCCAAGCTGGGCAACAAAGCTACAGAGGTTCCACCTCCACGCCAGGGCTTCTCAGCGGAGAACATTTTTGATGAGCAGACCATCGAGGCTGACATGATACCTGCGCCCAAGGCCTTCCTTGACCTGGTCAAGCACCACTGGGCATCCCCTACGGCGGGCCCTTCCCTACCTTTATCCACGGACAGGGTCTTCTTTAACATGGACTTGGAGATGGCGAAGACGCTGGCACAACCTTCCATTGACGCTCCGGTCGTGGCTCTGCAAACGACTACCACCCTGCCCGGGGAACCAGAAGATGCCCTAAAGTTGGAGGACAAGAAGGCAGACCTCACCTTGCAGAGGGGTCATCAGGCGGCTGCTTGGGCGGTGAAAGCAGCCACCACAGCCTCCTTCATCAACCGATCTTCCTTGCTGTGGCTGCAGGAACTACAGCAACACACCCCTATAACAGTTGTCCGAGCCCATCAGGACATCAACAAGCTGGTGGCGGCCATCAAGTTTTCGTCGGATGCCACCCTAGCTGCAGCCAGATTTGCCTCGATGGCGATCGCTTCTTCAGTGGCTTCCCGCAGACTGCTGTGGCTACTACACTGGCAGGCAGACGTCCATCACAAGTGGCGACTGGCATCAGCTCCCTTCACAGGGGACGCCCTCTTCGGACTAGCACTGGAGCCGTTCCTAATCAAGGACAAGAGGAAAGTCCTTCCCACCGCCCCGAAGAAGGGCAACTTCACTTCAGACGCTCCTACTCCCGGGGTCAAGACTCTGACTCCTTCTTTTGGGGTCAGGACTCCTTTAGGGGATCAGAGGTGGGGTAGCAGGGAACAGGCAGTACTAGGGTGGATTCTCTGCCAGGCAGAGATACCCAGACAGGCAACAGAGGCAGGCAGCAAAAGCGGCCCTTTTGAGGAGGCGGAGGGGGGTGCTCCTTCTGCAAAAACTAAGTCTAGGTCCAGCTCTCCTCCCATCGGGGGGCGCATGGTGCATTTTGCTGACCGCTGGGACCTCTCCTCCTCCGATAGGTGGGTGCAGAACACCATCAGGCATGGCCTTTCGCTAGAGTTTCTTTCCAACCCCCCAAGTTTCTTCCGGATATGTTGGGTCTCTAACAACCCGACCTGGAGATTGCTGATGCAGGAGGCCATCCAACACCTGTTGGAGATTGGGACCATTCAGCCCGTGCCCCCAGAGCAGCAGCGTCAGGGGCACTACTCCATCCTTTTTGTCATTCCCAAGGCTTCGGGGGGCTGGAGAGCGATCCTGGATCTGAAGCGCCTGAACCGCTCTATTCGATATAGGAGGTTCAAGATGCAATCTCTGCACTGCATATTGGAAGGGATTAGGCAGGGGGACCTTCTAACATCCATATACCTCACGGAGGCCTACCTGCACATTCCCATTGCCAGGGAGCACCGTAGATGTCTCAGGTTCTGCTACCTGGGGCATCACTTTCAGTACCGGGCCCTGCCCTTTGGGCTGTCTTCGGCCACCAGGGTATTCACTAAGGTCATGGCGGCTCTGGCAGCACACCTGAGACAGGTACCGGTACGTATTCAATGTTACCTAGATGACCTGTTATTACAGTCATCTTCCTTTGAGGGTGCCCTAAGGGACTTAGATATCACCATGACAGACCTGAGAGACCACGGGTTTTCGGTGAACATGGCCAAGAGCCATCTCCACCCCTCTACTAGCCTGATCCACCTAGGGTCCCTAATAGATACCTAGGCAGGCACGGTCTATCTGTCACCAGAAAGACAGATAGCCCTCTGGCAGCTAGCCACCTTGGTAGCCAGGGAGCGTAGGGTATCCTTAGCCATTCTTTCCAAACTGCTGGGTATCATGGTCTCAGCCATTGGCATCGTCCCGTGGGCTTGCCTCGACACCAGAGTCCTCCAATGGTTCCTTTTGCCTTTCCAGCAGAGGCGCATGAGCTGCTCTCAGTCCAAGGTACTTCTTCCAGCAGAAGTCACGCGATCCCTGTCTTGGTGGAAGTCCCCGGCGATCACAAAGGGCGAGACCTTTTGGACACCAGACCGCATAATGGTAACTACGGACGCCAGCCTGAGCAGGTGGGGCGCACATCTGCAGGCTCAGATGGCGCAAGGACATTGGACTCAGGCGGAGGGGACTCAAAGCATCAACTGGCTGGAGCTCAGGGCGGTCCGCCTGGCCCTCTTACACTTCCATCGCTCAGTCAGCGGCCGTCACATATTAGTCCTCACAGACAACCAAGGCCCACATAAACAGACGGGGGGACACCCCAAATCGAGGGCTCTCATGCAGGAGGCCAGGCATCTGGGGTTGTGGGCCGAAAGGAACCTCCGGTCTATGAGGGCAGAGCACATAGCGGGGGTGGACAACACCAGAGCCGACTGGCTCAGCCGGGCCGAAGTGGACAACACGGAGTGGAGGCTGCAGCCGGCGATCTTCGAAGAGGTGGCTAGCACCTGGTGACCACTGGGCGTTTCCAAAGAGCTTATCTGACTCAGTCCAATCAATGAGAGGACAAGGTTAACCCAGTCTGGATACTCCTCCCCCACTATGAGAAGAGGCGTATCAGGTAAGCACCAACGCCCTTTTTCAAAGTGTGGATTTTGTGCAACACTTAAGGGGTTTCAAGACAATCTTCCTTGCATGTTCCTCACAAGCAGCCTTATCAGATTGATGCAAAATACAGAATGCTGAATATAAAACAGTATCACAGTCCTGAATGATACCAGACTATTACCACCCCCCTCCCCCAACCGTCCTAGGAATTTTTTATACAATGTATTTGCCTTTCAAAGAATGAATAATTATGTCTTGAGGGAACAACTTTTTTTTTAAATGAAAAATTCACTCTATAGAAGATATTTAAGAAGGAAGAAAGAGGAGGTGGGATGAGGATTGTGGTTATTATATGAGTGCAGCTGTATTGAGAGAAAGAGTCACCAAAACAACAGGGATTTTAAAGGCAAGAACAACTTGTTTGTCTCCCCCCCCCCTCCTGATTTTGGTGAATGAAAGCAACTATCTTCAAAATGAAAACCATATCCGGATTATGCAAAAAAAAAAAGGTGAGCAAGTTTATCCTTTCTATTAGACTCATGGGAAGGGTAACTATATAAATAGTTCAAATAAATTAATATAATTTAATATTAAATGTTGATATATCAAATAATAGAAGAAAGTATACAAATATATATACAACATAATTTTGGTAATATTTTAAAAATATTAAAAGCTTTGGAAAATGCTTGAAATAGAATGATTTCAAAAAGGAATTTTCTATTCAAATGTCCAGCTTCATACAAACATATTATGTATTATAATTTTGACAAGTGGATATAAACAATCTTTTGCTGCAAACCAGGTGTAGATTTCTTTTCCCATTGTTGTATTTCTTCAGCCGGCTTTCAAAAGTCCACAATTTTTGATGTTTTGATATATACAAAGGAAGGAGCCAGAAACTATATATGTATTTCTAGATCTTCTGTAGAAATCACCCCACAGAGCATTGTAATAAATTAGAGAAATAGGTTTCTCTCAAGATGACATGAATCTAGTTTATCATGATAAATGTGATAAATGTTCCCTTCATTTTTGCTACCATTGTAACATAATTAAAGTCCATACTTAGTTCACAACAAAGCTTATTTTTTTCAAAATTCAATTTATTATGGAGTTTTGCCTCTAACTATAAGTTTAGGATTGGAGGCTTTGACTTCAGTTAGTTAAGCCCATTCCATTTCTTGTGTGAATAACTGAAGAATAATTATTTCAAAATAATGTGGGCAAGCCAGATATGGCTATTTCCATTATAAGTGTGTTTACTTTAAAAGGTCATTTTTAAAGCTCTGGAAAATTATGAAATATTTAACTTTAAATGGCACTGGACGCTCTGATGAAGTAATACTTAAGAAAGCTCATGCCACAATAAATTATTAGATAGCACAAATCATATAAATTACTATATGAACATATAACATATTTTATAAGGAGGAAAAAAGTGTAACATCTTTATTACATCTGCAGCAGCAACGCCAGGCAGGTCCAACACCAGTACCAGGCAGGTCCAGCACCAGCAAGCAGCCGCAACATTCTTCAGTGAGTTAAATGAAATCAGAAGTAGTTTATTCCTCTTACTCTAATTACATAGTCTATTGCATTTATCCTCTCATATGCTTTATGAAGAGGACTATTATTTGTATTTTAAAAATGAATAACTGAAGCTAATAAGATCTTCCATATTAAGTTGTTACAGCATTGGGACTTCAGACTAGATGTCCCAAATTCCAGAATACTTCATTAGAATATTAGGAGAACATTTTAGGTATTTAGAACAAATGAATAACAATAAATATTATTAAAATATTACTATTTCTCATATGAAATCAGATGTGTATACAAATGAAGTGATAGTTATAAGCAAGCACTTATCTTATGCTAAGTATCAAGAGAGTTTCGTAATGTTTTCATCATTTTTTAAAAAAACATATTTGCTCATGAAGAAAGAAAATATAGCCCAACCTACCAGAAACAGAACCGTAAAGGACAAGCTAGGAATATAAATTAAAATAAACAAGAAAATGATAAGAGAACACCTGTCCCCTCTAGACTAGTTTAAATTGCCAGGACCTGACAGATTACATCCCAGAGTTCTGAAGGAGCTGACAGACGTGATCTTGGAACTATTGAGCCATATCTTTCAAAGATCCTGGAGCATTGGGGAACGACTAGAAAAAAATTGATGTGGTTCTCATCTTCAAAAAAGGAAGGAAAAAAAAACAGACCCAGGAAACTACAAACCATTAACCTGATATTAATACCTGGCAAGATCCTTGAAATGATAAGAACAGATCTGAGAATAACTAAAAACAAGCAAAGCTATAACCAGAAGTCAACATTGGTTTGTCTAAAACAGATCATGCTGAACAAAATGCCGTGATCATACTGTACTTGGACTTCTGTAAGGCATTTTTACAAAGTAAACCATAACCACTTCCTTAGTTAACTAGAGAAATGCGGGATAGACAGCACCACCAACTGATGGACTTGTAACTAGCTGATAATCTGCACTCAATGTGTAGTCCTTGATGAAACTACATCTGCATGGAGAGAAATAAATAGTGGGTTACCCTAAGGTTCCATTTTAGGCACACTACTCTTCAATATCTTCATAAATGATATAGATGAGGGAATAGAAGGAGTACTCATCAAATCTGCAGATGATACTAAGCTGGCAGAATAGCCAACACCCTAGGCTTAAAATCCAGATGGATCTCCACAGAAGCAAATAGTGGGCCCTATCTAACAAACTGAAATTCAATGGAGAGAAATGTAAGGTTCTACTCTTACGCAAGAAAAAACTAATGTACTGGTATAGATTAAGAGAAACCTGGCTCAATAGTAACTATGAGATGAATCTTGGAGTCCTAGTGGACAATCACTTAAATATGAGCAAACTGTGTAGCAGCAGCCAAAAAAATCAATGCAATCTTAGACTGCATTAACAGAATAATCAAGATTACATGCAGCATTAGTACAGCTGTATAAAGCCTTAGTAAGACCACACTTGGAACACTGTATCCAGTTTTGATCACCACAATATAAAAAAGATGTTGAGATTTTGGAAGAAGTTCAGAGGAGCAACAAAGATGATTAGGGGCCTGGAGGCTAAAATATATGAAGAATGGTTTCAGAGATTGGATATGTCTAGTCTAGTGAAAAGAAAGACTAGGGGCAACATGATAGCAGTCTTCCAATATTTGAAGGGCTGCCACAAAGAAAAGGGGTCAACCTATTTTCCAAAGTACCAGAAGACAAGCCAATAAATAGTGGATGGAAACTAATCAAGGAGAGAAGCAACCTAGAATTAAGGAGAAAATTCCTAACAGTGAGAACAACCAGAGGAACGGCTTGTCTTCAGAAGTTGTGGGGAGATTTTTAAGAAGTGACTGGACAGCCATTTGTCTGAAATGTATAGGGTCTCCTGCTTGAGCAAGGGATTTGTTGGGCTAGAAGATCTCCAACGTCCCTTCCAATTCTGTTATTCAAATAGGTAAAATATTTAATTGAATAACACAGATGCAAATATATTGAATCCCTCTAGCATCCATTCATCAATCAGTAATTGTTCATTTTTGCTAATCATAGCATGCATATTGATTAACTTTTTTAGAAGCATAGCTAACCTAATCAATTATTAGAGCAACTGTCCTGGCAGAAAATAGCATGAAATAAATTAAAAAGTTGATATTTGAAAGTTGCCATTACAGGTACTTGTCAATTACCAATGGTAATTGGTACTAGGAACTCCTTCATTAAGCAACATAGTTGTAAGGCATGACATCATGTATACATGCTGTCTTACAATGACAGACCCAGTTGCCATTGTTAAGCAAATCCGGTTCAACTAGAGTCTCCCATATGATCATTTGCTTCATCATTGACTTGCTTGTTAAAAGCCTGAAGTGAAGGCTTGAAATGGTGATTATATGACTGTAGCATGTTGTGACATAATTGCAAATGGAGCACCCAAATCATGATCATGTGAAAATGAGGATGCTGCAATGACTGAAAGTAGAGGAATCTATAAGTACCCTTCATTCAGCACCATCATAACTTTGGTTACTGTATGAGTGGGTCTTAAGTGAGGACCGCCTCTATCTTTTGCCACCTGAGTGTATGAATGTGATTAATCACTTGGGTTAATGTAAAAGTTGCCCAATTTGAGTGTTTGAAGCTGCTTATTTGGGAAGAACACTTCCCAATAAAATTATTTTATGTAAATATTCAGCTGAAAATAATTTCATATTGGTGAAACCAAGCAGAATATAACCATCATTTGATAAATTTGAGTTGCCTTTATAGTAGATTGGAATCAAGTATTAGTCTCCATAACACCTTTCTATTATTGGGAAGTTTTAAATCTATCAGAAATGTTTAACTAGGTGGATGGAAGTGGTGATTGTAGCCAATTCCATTCTCCCTTGACAGAATATGCCTTTTAAACTCCTGAACATCTATTCTGGATATTCAGGAGACAGTAGGAAAGTTGATTCTGAGGATTGTAGAAGTAGGGAAATGGCTGAAGGCGGTGTCATATCCTCCTCCTCTCTTCTCTCCCTCACCTCCCCCCCACCCCATATATGGAATCTATATGTAGTATGTCTTTTCTGAAATATAGTATGTTTTATTATAACTTTGCAATGCAGCAGTGCTTAAATATTGTTAATAGCTGTAAGTTGACCTGATTTAGTCTGTAATCCTAAATCTTGAAATCTCCTTTGCCTTGATTCATTATCTCTGATGTACACTTTTATAAACACACTGTCCAAGAAGTATTAATCTCCATTTAATTTCTTATATTGAATATCACTTATTAGACTGTATTGATGGAAATAAGTTATTATTGAAGGGCAAACATTTATTTTATTAGAATGTAGCAGTGTCCTCTTGTATCGATAACCTTACTTTCTTTTGCATGAAAATGAGTAAGATCTCTGCAGAAGAGCACTTATGAATAGTGATTATAGTACCGGGTTTCCCCAAAAATGCAACATGTCCTGAAACTAAAGCCTTGCCACATTTTTCGGGTGGGCAAAAATATAAGCCCCTCCGAAAATAAGCCCCCTGGACAACCCCCCCCCCAGGCCAGGCAGAGCACCGCTCACCGACCTAGCGGTATCCCGAAGGCACCAACCCGCAGGAGCTGCAGGGGTGGAAGAAAGGCACTCACATTGCTTGGCACCTTCGGGATACTGCTAGGTTGGGGAGTGGCGTTCTGCCTAGCTGGAGGGGGAGTTGCCGGGTGGCTGCTCCCTTCCGAGCGGGCTCCCGAAGAGCTGGGCACAGCCTCGGGCGAAGCAGCCATGAGGTGACCATGCTCAAGAGCAGCCACCTGGCAAACCCCCTCTCCAGCCGGGCAGAGCACCATTCACTGACTTAGGGGATATCCCTAAGGTGCCAAGCCATGTGGCGCTTTCCCCGCCCCTCCCCAGCTCCTGCAGCTTGGCACATTCAGGATACCCCCTAGGTCAGTGCATGGAGCTCTGCCCGGCTGGAGAGGGGGGTTGCGCGAGCGCCTGCTCCACCCCCAGCTTGCATGCCTCCCAGCCTCACCATGCCCTGGGCCAGCTGTCCTTGCAGCCACTGCCGAGCTCCGAACAAAACTTTTTCTTTAGCTTCCAAACTCTGGAACTTGGCTTCCTATTCTTCCAGCAGCGGCCTATCTAGGAGTGTTTTCTATGGTTATGGGCAGGCTGCTGGACAAAGTCTTCCCCAAAACAATAAGCCCTCTCCCCTCTAATAAGCCCAAGGCCATATTTCGTGGGTCAAAAAAAATATAAGACCCTGTCGTATTTTCAGGGAAACACGGTATGCATCTAATGTACCTGGCTTTAACATGCTGGAACTTTGCACATTTGTAGGATGGGGGTGTTTTTGAGAATAGGGAAATTAGTACCCTGCCAGCTAGGATAATCTTGTTCCCATAAACATTCCACATTTGCTATTCCATTCAAAGTGTTAATAATTGATTGCTTTGATTTCAGAAGTTTGTTTTGGCTACTGAATGAGATTACCGTATAGTTTAAAGGCATTCCTATAGCTCTTCTCCTATGCTGATAAACACCAATACTGTGAAGTGTATGGGGAGAGCTTTTATTGTGATGACCATATTTTGAATGCAATCAGTCGACTATTACCCTCTATTGAACTGTAAAGAGGAAAGAAGGCATTGGATACTTCTTATATAGGAATTTGTATTTATGGAATAGAGATGAGGAATCGAAACTGAAAGAGAAATAAATAGAACATCCAGTACTAAAGCAGTCATGCCTTTCATTTACTTTATTCATTCTATTTCTCATGGCAGGGGATTATAAAAGGAGCTTCAATAAAGGGGTATTCTTTGTGTGGAAGTCCAATCACTTGACTTTAGAGAACTCCGAAGTGTTATGTTGGATTCTAACAGAATTGGGCTTTTCTGCAGATATGTTTTCTTATCTTAGACTTAATTGATCATAAACTGAAAAATATTTTTATCCAATAATAGGACACTAGTATTTTTTTCAAAGTGCTGTACTGTAGGACAAAAACAAAGAAAGGCTGTAATAAGTTATTACTCAACTTCAAATTTCAAAATTTGAAGTTGGGTAATACCACCTTTACCAGGACAAGAACATTGGGAAAAAAATATGGAAGTTTCTTAATTTTTCATTGAACAAAAGGTTAAAAAGTGGGGAAGGGTGGAAAAGCTTTGAAGAAGTTGCTTTTATGTTTAAAAGTTAAGAAATGCATCTGTTTTTGATGGTAGTATAAAAGCTTAGTGATGGTGCTGGTTCTCTAATGAGGAAAATGTTTTCCAAACATCCATGGTTAAGACTGGACCAATTCCATAAACTGGAAATGGTTTTGATCCTGATGATTTCACATTACATGTTTTGATATTAAGTAAAATTACAAAACCATTCAATTTCAAATGAAAATTAATCTGAAAAACATCAAGAAAAATACTTGCTTTCAGTTAAAAAGGTTTTTTTCGGTAGCATTTTCCTGATGGTTTCTGAATCCATTAAACCTCAATCTCTCTTTGGAGGGATTTAAACCAATTCAAATTTAATCAGACTTGCCTTCAGAACAGATAATCCATTTATTTGAGGAATGATTCTAAAATTATGACCAATGGTAGCTATAAGGTCTTCCATACTGTTTGTTCCACTGGTTTTCTAATCATAATCAATAAGCAGAATTTACTATAAGTAGCAAAGGAATTTGTAGTTTCCACAGATTTATTTACTGTATTTTAATTGAAGTCTTACTGTACTTTGATAGACAACATGAAACATACCCAGTATTAAAAAAAAGAAAATTAATTTGGATTATACCTGATATTACAAGAATATTTACAAACTTATGTCTAGCATCTTTTCGTTATTACCTTTTAGGTAAATTTTATCCCTTCATTTTCTCATTGCAAGTAACGGTTCTAATTTTCCAGAGTGAGTTTGCAGGATGGTCCAGTGATGGTATTGTCACAGCCAATTGGCCTCGAGACTGGGTTGAATCTGAAGCCACGCCTCTGGCCTCCTCTCCTCTGACTCCAGTTTCAATCCAGTCTGGCCAGCATAGAGACTAAAAAAGCTTTGACTCCTGAAAGATTACTGGATCCATTACTGGACCTAAAACCAGCGCGGCTTCCTGCCTTCCAGGGACCCTACCTCCTACTTTTTGTAAGTTCCCCGTCGGTGGCTGCGGTTTTCCAGCTGCCTGGGGCTTGAATTTTTTCGAATTTCGGAGGCTCTGGTGGCTGGGTCGCTGCTCCGGTGGCCATTTTAGCCGGCAACCACGTGGAGCCTGGAGGTCTCGTGATTGGCACCAGAAGGGGCTAATGGGCTCTGGTTTCCAGCCTGACAGCCCCCAAAGCCCGATTGAAGCGCCAGCGAGCAGAGGGAGTGCGGAGAAGAGCGCAAAGTCCTCGGCGCCAGGGAAATCTGTGGAAGTGGCTGGGAAGGCGCGCAGTGGCAGCACAACCCCCCGGAAGCTGCAGCAGCCTCGGAGGGCACAAACGCGGCAAATTCAAAAGGGAGAACTGCAAGGGGAGAGAGACCGGCTGCTGCAACTGAAGAGGAGGTGAGGGACGGATTGGGCGGAAGCGCGAGGAGTGGCCATAAGTAGAAGCGCGATGGCGGACAGAGCCCCTTCACCCCCTATGTCCCCCGGGGAGGGTACCTCTTCCAGGCAGCGGCCCACTGCCTCCTCCAGGAGGCTTAAGGCCTCATCCGACTCTCGCCCCTCCCGTGCCTGCCAGAAGGACGAGGATAGGAGGCACAGGGCTTTATTAAGGACCTTTTCCAGGGCAGAGAGGTTGCGGGCTCTGCAGGGTAGGATCAGTCCTTCCCCTTCCAGGTCCAGGTTACCCCTGAGGGGGCCTTCTAGGCAGGATTCTCCCCCCAGGTCCCCAGATTCCCTGTGGGGGTGCAGTGGGGGGGTGCCCATTCCCATAAGGAGGAGATCCCTGCTCCCGACCTATTCCTGGAAGTAGTTAAGAGGCCGTGGGAGACTGCCTACCCTACCCCAGGCAGCAATGACAGACGGTTCTATAACATCGAACCAGATTTCTTCCAAGCATTGCAGATGCCCTCTGTGGATCCACCGGTGGTGGCCTTGGCTGCCCCAGCCTCGCTGGTACCCAAGGATGTGGCAGACAACCTGAAGGCAGAGGACAGGAAGGCAGAGATGATCCTCAGGAAGACCTTCCAGTCATCGGCTTGGGCCATTAAGGCGGCAGCCTCTGCCTCGTTTTTCAACCGTACGGCCATCCTTTGGATGGAGCATATTCAGGCGCGCATTCCATCGGAGGTCGTCCGCCTACACCAGGATATCAACATGTTAATGGCAGTCGCTCAGTTCTCGGCTGACACAACCTTAAACGCCATGAAGTTTTCTTCCAGGGCTATGGCATCGTCCGTCGCATTGTGTCGCCTCCTGTGGCTCCGGGGTTGGCAGGCGGACAACAAGGCGAAGTGGCAACTAGTGACAGCGGCCTACACGGGGGTTCCCTCTTCGGAACTTCCCTTGACCCCATTCTGGTGGAGGATAAGAACAAGAAGGCGCTTCGGACATCGACCAAGAAGACGGAGCAGAGGACCATGGCCTATTATCGCAGGTCAGCACAGGAACAGGAAACCCACCAGAGCAGGTACCTGGCAGGCAGGGTGGATAGGCCATCCCACAGGGCATTCAATCAGGACAGATCCCGCTTCCAGCCTCAGGGAACGGCCCTTTCGTTGGTGGTGGTTGCCCCTTCCTCCAGGGCATGTAGGTTGCCCGCGACTCCACCCATTGGCGGCCACCTAGCTCTGTTCGCAGATGCCTGGGCAGAGATATCCACGGATGCCTGGGTCCTCAGTACAGTGACCCATGGTCTCCGCCTGGAATTCCTTTCCCTTCCCCCTAATTATTTCCGGGTGTTCCCCCCGGCCAAGAATGTTGACAAGTGCCAGCAGATGCGGCAGGCCCTCCAGCACTTGCTTTACATTGCTGCCATAGAGAGAGTCCCTGTGGACCAGGCGGATAAGGGGTTTTGTTCAAACCTGTTCCTAGTGCCAAAATCATCGGGGTGATGGAGAGCCATTTTAGACCTAAAGCTCCTAAACCAATTCTTAGTATATAGACATTTTAAAATGGTATCCCTCAAGTTCATCTTGGCAGGGATTCGGGAGGGGGACTACATGGCATCCATTGATCTCACGGAGGCTTACCTGCACATCCCCATCCTCCCTGAGCATAGGCGTTTTTTACACTTCTACTTAGGGCTTCACTACGAGTACAGGGCTCTACCGTTTGGGTTAGCTTCGGCCCCCAGGACCTTTACCAAAGTGATAGCTGTAGTGACTGCCCATCTGAGGGAGATTCCCCTCAGGCTCTTTTGCTACCTGGATGACATCTTCATCCAGGGGGCGTCTCCTGCTCAGACTAGGTCAGATCAGTAGGTCATTAATACCCTCCAAGACTTAGGGTTCTCGGTTAACTTTGAGAAGAGTACTCTCTCCCCATCCACCCGAATCCTACACCTGGGGGCGGTGATTGATTCCCGGTTGGGTCGAGTGTTTCTTTCCCCGGATCGCAGGTCCAGCTTGTCGAAATTAATCAAGCAGATCAGGAAGGATCATTGTGTTCCCGTAGCGCTTCTTTCCAGCATCGAGGTTGTTCCATGGGCGCGGCTGCACGCCAGGACGCTCCAGTGGAGACTGCTACCATATCAGAGGTCCGATTCCAGCAATTCAATGATCAAGGTACCAGCGACGCCGCAGGTGCTGAGGTATATGTCCCCTGCATTGTTCAAGGGCTGCAAATTCAGTGAGCAGGAGTGCCTCATATTGACAACAGACGCCAGCTTGTTCGGTTGGGGGCAACTCTAGATTCCCAGCTGGCACAGGGATGGTGGTCAAAGAACGACCTTCAACACAACATAAATTGGCTGGAGCTCCGGGCGGTCCACCTTGCCCTACGACGGTTCCAAACCTCAGTAGAAGGTCATCATGCCCTCGTCTTAACAGACAATGTTGCAGCAAAGGCGCACATCAATCGACGGGGGCATATGATCCAGAGCGTTGCACACCGAAGCGATGTCGCTGGGATACTGGGCAGAGAAACACCTGTGCTCCATCCGAGTAGAATACCGGCGTCGACAACCATCAGGCAGACTGGCTGAGCCGGGAGACGGTAGAAAACAGAGAGTGGAGTCTGTCCAAGGAGCTCTTCCAAAGGATCTGTCAGAGGTCAGGAGACCGGTGGTGGATCTGTTCCTCACTCTCTCCAATGCTCAGCTGCCGTGGTTCTTCTCTTGGTTCCCAACTCAGGGAACGGAGGGGGTCAATGCCTTTCGCTCCAGGTAGCTGGTTGGGCTGCTGTACGCTTCCCCCCCACCTCTCCTTCCCGGGGTCATCCAGAAGGTAGTCAGAGAGCAGCCAGAAGTAATCCTAGTGGCCCCCGACTGGCCCAGGGGGGCCTGGTTTGTGGACCTGTTGAGTCTGTTGGCAGGGAGACCATGGAGGATTCCTCAGGAGGAGGTGAGATTGCTACAGGGGAAGTTGGTCCATCCAGATCCACAGTGGCTCCAACTGGCCGTGTGGAGATTGAGTGGGAGTGCCTGAGAGGTGCCCTCCTGTCCCAGAAAGTGAACAGAACCATCAAGGCCTCCCACAGACAGTCAACCAACAAGATTTACGGTTCCACCTGGGTGACGTTTGTTTCCTGGTGCCAGGCCGCCCACGTGACCCCTTCCAGGGCCACGGTCTCTCATGTATTGAAATTCCTCCAGGAGGGTCTGGACAAGGGCCTGTCCCTAGCCACGGTTAGGAGATAGTTGGCGGCACTGTCACGGTTCTCCCTGGGGAGGGCCCCACTCCGCTACCTCTTTTGCCCTTAGTTAAGAGGCTCCTTAGGAGGCGGCCTACCTACGTCTACTGCCAGTCCACAGGTTTCCTATGTGGCACCTTCCCACGGTGCTACGGGCCCTTATGGCTGAGGCATTTGAACCGCTCCGGATGGCCAGCCGGAAGCTAATCACTTGTGTTGTGTTCCTGGTGGCAATCACCTTGGCTAGGTGAGTATCGGAGCTGGGGGTTCTCTCCTCCAGGGAGGATCTATGCATGTTTCACAACAACAGGGTAGTGCTACGCCTGGACCCAGCATTCCTGCACAAGGTAAACACGGTCTTCCACCGGGCCCAGGAGGTGGTTCTCCCGGAGTTCTGCCCAGACCCGGCCAGGGAGCATGAGCACAGGTGGCACCGCCTAGATGTAAGAAGGGCCTTATGGATCTACCTAAGGCGGATGGCAGAATTCCGAAGGTCTGAGGCTCTGTTTGTTTCATTCCAACCCTCGTTGCTAGGAAAGAGGGTTTCCTCATCCACCATTAGCCGGTGGATCCGTCTGGCCATTGCCCTTGCTTACGAGGTGCAAAATCTGCCGGTTCCGGCTGGTATCACGGCCCATTTCACTAGGAGCGTGGCCATCTCGGTGGCCTGGGCCTCTCAGGCCCCCATAGAAGACATCTGCAGGGCAGTAACGTGGGCCTCCCCTTCGCCCTTCATCTGGCACTACAGGCTGGATGTTTTCGCATCTTCCGACACGGCGTTCGGCCGCAGAGTCCTGCAGCAGGTCCTGTCGGATCAGTGAGGGCCCACCCTATGGGACGGAACTTGGATATGTCCCATCACTGGACCATCCTGCAAACCCACTCTGGAAAATGACGGTCTTACCTGAACTGTTATTTTAAGAGGTGTTTGCAGGATGGGCCAGTTCCCACCCTAGGTTAGATAGACAGTATTGCGGGTAGAGGTGTCTCCTTTGTTTCTTGTTTTCAGGATCTCTGGAACGCATAGTGCCTTGAAACTGGAGTCAGAGGAGAGGAGCCCAGAGGCGTGGCTTCAGATTCAACCCAGTCTCGAGGCCAATTGGCTGTGACAATACCATCACTGGCCCATCCTGCAAACACCTCTTAAAATAACAGTTCAGGTAAGACCAACTGTCAGTCTCTGAAAAAAGTTTCAAATTTTTTATTTTAAAAATTTTATTTATCTATTTGTATCCCAACTTTATTACTTTTACAAATAATGCAGTGAACATATCTAACACATCCTAATTGCCCCACAACAAGTTGAACTCATGCATACTTCACACAGCTGTAGATTAACTAATTATTTCTTGGCTTCTTCAAAGCATGTTTTTTATATATTTAAGTTACTGTTTCCTTGAGCCTTTTAACTTTGCTGTTGCTTTGGACATTGGAAATCTTTGGGTTGTGTGCCAATTGTGCTCTTTTCTGGATAGGGAGGTCCTGCTTGCTGTCACTCATGCCTTTTTGACTACTAAATGAGCTCTAGGGCTGCCCTTAAAGAGCATTTGGAAGCTTTAATTGGTACAGAGCACCTGCATGAGTAGTAAATGGTGCAGTTAATCCACACATGTAACACTCCGTGAGCTGCATTAGCTGCCAGTATGCTTCTGAGTACAATTGAAAATACTGGTTGTCACCTTTAAAGCCCTGATCATGTTGAGATTGGGTTTACCTGAGGAACCCCAAATACATACTCTTTTTTTTAGCTAGAAGGATGCTGCTCCATAAAGAACACTGTCTCACAGTGCTCCATTCTGGTTTAGCAATATTTTTCAACTCTGCAATATGCTTGGATAGAGCTAGAAATCCTTCTAACCACATACCTATGTATCAGTAAATAGTATTATAATTTAACTTTGTTCACCTGTTTCAGGCAGCGCTTTGTTGGACAAAATGATTTTTTTTAATGGAATGTGTCACCTCGCCTTAATTTATCTTTTTCACAATAGACAACGGACTTTTCATTATTTTCAAATTGTTAAGATGTTTACCCATTTGTTTGATCTCATACTTGTGAAGTAGTTCTTAGGATACATTATTTAAGAATTTTCCTTCTCAATTCTTAAATGAAGCAGGTAATTGTTTAATTTGGGGTAGAAGTAATGCATTAAACTGTTAATTGTGACATTTGTCTTTAAAAGAAGTTTAAATTCTGTTTCTTCAGTCTGCTTCTAGATTAGATCTGTACATTATAGCCAAGACTTAAATTGATTCCTGTATGTGACTATAAATAGTTAATGAGTCATAGACAGCTGCTTCACAGGTTAAGTGACTGTCAGCCGAAGACCTTCTTTCTGTCATCTGCTTTCAGTTACCTTAATAACTTTCAATATGAGATTAGGGAAAATTTCACTGCAGAAGAACATTTTCTTGTTAATGTTTCCTCAAAAAATCTTAATTAGGGTCTTCTGACATAAAAATAATATTTTGTCTGCAGATTAATCTGGAAAGATATATATTTGATAGAAGATGTAACGGTAATTAAAATTTTTAACCCCAACTTATACAATTACTTGCTTCTTTTAAGAATTGAGGCTGAAAATTCTTAAATGTTTAAATAACACCCCCACCCTCCTCTCTTTTGTTGCTGCTTTACAAAATAATGGGAGTTGGATGGGAAAAGTTTGGTTTTAAAAATAGTGGGTATATATTATAGATCGTCTAACTATTCTACACCACACTGAAGAAGCTTCTTGGATGAGAAGTGAAATGTTTTCAAGGAAAAAATCAAGAAAGTCCAATTGTGCTTTGAACAGCACCTTTGGGACAATCATGACCTGGATGATTGTGAATCTCCATTGACATTCTACTCCAGATGTCTGAAGATTGGTTTAAACCTTCCTTTATGTTTTAAGAGTAAAAAATAATGTTTTATGTTTAAGAATTGAGAGATGGCCATGTTTTAGAATACAGTACTAGGGTTAATCCTATGTCAACAGTTTAAATGATTAATTAAAGGATGGCAAGAAAAATGAAGAGGGAGGAGTTGAATATGAGGAAAGCTTGACAGTGAATCTGAAATTACTTTTATGACTGGTTTATGGTTGATTGACTGTAGTAGGTTCTGATTACGATTTTTAAAGCGCTCCATGGCACAGGACCTAGCTACCTGCGGGATCGCATCCTGCCCCATACATCCCTACGACCAATTCGCTCGCACAGAGAGGGACTTCTCCAGGTGCCGTCTACCAAACAGTGTCGGGGGGCGACGCCTAGGAGCAGAGCCTTCTCTGTGACGGGCCCAGCCCTGTGGAATGACCTCCCCCCTGATATCAGGACTACCTCTGACCTCCGCTCCTTCCATGTAAAGCTCAAGACCCACCTCTTTCAATTAGCTGGCCTGGCTCAACCATAGTTTTACCTTATCGCTCCTGACGGGTTTTTTAAATCTTGTAATTTAATTGAGGGTATTTTAAATTGTCAATTTTAAATTCTATTTTATATATTTGATACCTCCTCCATGTATATGTGTACGTACGTTTATGTGTTTATTTTTATCTGTATATGTATTGTTCATTTGTATATTTTATGTGTTTTTATTGTACGCCGCCCCGAGTCCTTCGGGAGAGGGTGCGGCTAACAAATGAAAATTTATTATTATTAGTAGTAGTAGTAGTAGTAAAGAATTGACAGCTTCTAGGTTTTTAAAAAATAATTCAGAAGTACGATTTGTGTGTTCAGATTAGTCATAGTTAATATTAGTGTTCTCTGCAATTTAGACAGATCCAACAAATAAAAAGAGATAGCAAAAACACATACATATACCTTCCTCTTTTCATTCTTTGTCTTTCTATCTTTATTTTAAACTATTATTTTAAATAGTTTTGAATTATGTAAGAGACTGATTTCTCCTTGATTGACAGTTTGAGAGCTTGCTTAAAATTTGAAATGTGTATAGAAATGAAAGAAGAATAAACAATGTTCCTCAAATTTTTAACTTTTTGCATCATTACTGCTTGAGTTAATAGCTCAGCTGCATTGATTTAGTATTTAAAAATACATATACAGTAACTGAAAGACTCTTAGCCTTTCAGCTGTGACTTCATAATCTTCAAGTAAAAACAATAGTAGTCAGAAAAATATCTACTTATATTGAGGTGTACAATTGCTGAAAAGAAAATCAATTTAAGTGTGCATGCAGCATGTATATGGATATATTAATTTCGGTGCAGTTGTTTTAGAACAAAATCATAGGAATTTAGAAATTAAAATTATTTCTTTTACACATATGGTCTTTATAGGAAAAAAATCAGCTTAAAAAGTAATAATCCACATCCACAGGATGAACAGAAAAAGGGAAAACATTCACAGATGTATGCTGAATTAAACTGCCCCATGACAAATATAAAAGAAGAAAGAAGAAAATGATCAAATGTTAGGGAACTACAATCAGCAATGGCTCTATTAAAATTTTGTGTTTCCTGATGTGCCTTCTGTTGATTTAAGATAAATTCAGTTCATTGCAAGTTAGAATAAGATCATAGCATTACATCAGTACCATTTAACTAGAAAAAAAAGCATGAGAATTAAAGATCTGGTTAAAGAAATTTAGTGAAAGAAAATGAATCTTAGGTATCATTTTTTTCACATGCAGGGGGGTTGCACGGGCGAGGGATGGGAGGGCACATGGGGCACATGTGCATTGCATAATAGGGCTCATGTGCACACTTTCAGCACACAGTGACGAAAAGGTTGGCCATCACTGACCTATACTGTGTGACAAGAAAACAAAAGGTAAAAAAAACAGTATTATTATTTAGGTATGCTAATATACAGTATGCAAATAATCTATCCACTGTCATATATCTCACTTGCTGATATAGATGCTGGAATAATGTGGTTGTTTTTTTAAAGCATAGATACATTTATTTTAGCATAGATTCAAGAATATACTTTGTAGTTTACCAAATGAGTGCAGATAATACTTTCTTATGACTTCGTTTAATGACATTTCAAAGTTGGGAAAAATAACCTGTGACCTGTACTTGCACTTACAACTGTTGCATCATCCCCACAATCACACCATTACAATTTGGGCACTTGGCAACCAGGTCACATTTAAGACAGGTTGCAGCATCCTGCACTGAATTGATCACACTTTGTGATCTTTTTTGCCAATTTCTGCCAAAAAATTCTCACTGGGGAAATTGGATTTGCTTAATTACCTCTGGAACAATTGTTGTAAAAACCAAACAAACACAATTTACAACTGCAATGGCTTGCAAGAGAAATACTAATCTCAATTGTGGTCATACCTCGAGGATTACCTATAGATGAACTCTCTTAAAATTGCAGTTGATGTCCATGAGAAAATATATACTAGAGAGTAAATAAGATACAGATGTATTTCTTAGTTTATATCAAGACAGGTATTAAGCCTTGCTTGTATTGCAAATACTATCTTTGGTTTGGAATTGGGGAAAAAAATTAAATATAATTGCAAGGAAACAGAGGTGTATTGTGGTAAAGATAAGCTACAATTAATGGTTTACTTTGTTTAGAAAGAGAGAGCATGAGCCAGTATAAAGGTGGGTGGAGAAAAGGAGGTAACACGGACTTAATAGATAAAAACTGGAAGAATTGAATGGCTCCACAGTTCAAAAAAGGTTTGAATTAATATTTATAGTGATTGGAAAAAGGCAGATCCTATTTCCAAAAGGTGAGAATTGTACTTGATTGTCTTATTTCTAAAGAAGAATCAAAGTAACTTGTCAGTTTAGCCCCATTTAATGCTAACGTCTCTTCTTTAAATTCTTGAGTTAACATTCAAGAAACATGGTTTTTGGCAAGATGTGCTTGCTCAAAATGTGTCTAGTAGTTGACTTAAATGAAATGTTTCTAAAAATTATTTTACCATACTATGCAGGTTTGTCTATTCATTCTTAAGAAGTGCTGCATTGCTGGATTGGACCTTCGTCCATGTAATCCAGTAGTATTTCTCAACTATTTGCATAAGGAGCCTCACTGGTTTCCAAGCAGAGACCTTCAGAGGCAGTCCCACTGCTGTCAAGGCTGCTAACCATTGATTTCCATGACCCCCAGGAATTGGTTCAATCCTTTTTTGAATCAGACAAGATGTAGCCTGCACAACTCATAGTGAATTTCAAGGATTAATTATACATTGTGTAAAAAAAAATCCTTTGGTCTATCTTATTTTTTTCCAGGATTCAATTACATTTTATCGTTAATAGTTTCCACTACCTCCCAATATTTAAGAACCCTATGTACTATTTTTAATTTTGTTGCCAGCAGGCATTACATGCTGAAATAAATTGGAGCAAAATATATTTAGCATGTATATAATCCATATAGAATTTTGTATGTATAAAAGGTGTCATTTTAATCCATGTTGTCTATAATTGATCTTAATAAATTGCATATTTTCATCGCTGATACTGGAAATATAATCAATATTCCAATAATTAGTACTACTTAATTTAGTGATAATTGTAACAATATTTAAAAATAGTACAAGATAATTTCAGGAAAATATTTGGTGTATTCCATTGGCTCCTTTATGCCGAAATGCCTTTTTAAAAAACACTTTTTCTCTCTCATTTCAGGGAAACGAAGCAAGCTACCCACTGGAAATGTGTTCACACTGTAAGTTCAACTTTACCTAGATTGTTTGTAACAAAAATGCAGCTGCTGTTCTGAGAATATCTTCTCAGTATGGAAGAGAATAGATAGTTCAAGTTTATAATAAAAAGGCAAAAATAGGCTATTTTTTTCTCACCATAGGGCAGGGGTAAATTGCTTCTGCTAATTGAGAATGAGCTACCATTGAATAGTATCTGTTTTTAGGATAACTGGTCAATATATTAGTAGTATTTGATTTGTACCTTCAAAGGATAAAAATCAGTGGATTAGAGGTTCTTTATGCCCTACATTTTTGTTGGGCATGTAAATAATGTATTTTTTAAAACTTGCATTTTTCAACTTAAATTTTATTTATTTATTTATTGGTATCCTATCTTAATTATTTTTATAAATAACTCAACATAATATTCCTTCCTCCTCCTAGTTTCTCTACAACAACAAACCAATGATGTGAGTTGGTCTGGGAGAGAGTGACTGACCCAAAGTCGTCCTGCCAGGTTTCATGCCTTAAACAGGAATTCAATCTCCTGGCTTCTAGCCTAGTGCCTAAACCAATAGACCAAAGTGTCTCTTATTACCTGCTTTAAAGGAGGAAGGCCAATTATAATTCTTGGAAGTAATTCAGCTTCAATTATAATCTAATATAACAGTGTAGTTATGAAATTTTGCTAAATGAATTTGTATATATAAAATCTCTATATGGTGTTCTGCTGTATTATTCTTGTATCAGTACATTGCAAAGCTACTCCTAAATGATGAAGGGATCTATTGAAATAGTCTGTGAGTTGGAAAAGAAAGGCTGGAAGGATTTGTTATACATAAACATTGTCATTTAGTCTTTCTTCCCAAAAGATATGCACAAAGTGAAAGATTTAAATTAGTTTCAACAAACCATGACAATTTATTCTCAGTCCCTTTGAACTTCTTTAACCAAGAGATGTACATATTTCATTGTAATCCTGTCTTTCTCCTAGGCGCTGCTTGGAGTGTCCAAGCATGGGTTAACTTCAGTTTGCTGCCCAAGTAGTCACACCTCCTGCTCCCCTCAGAGGCTCAGTTTAAAAAACTCAGTCGCCCTAAAAGGACACAGTTGGGGAGCTCCAGTTCTTGGACAGCAGGTTGGATTCTCCAAACAGCTTAGTGTAGCCTCTTTTCTTATTTTTGTGTTTAGAGTGTAGATTAGGAAGCGTTAGGTTTTCTTATTTTCTCCCTTCAATTGAAAACTTCCTTCCTATAGCCTTCTGTAGTGTGGAACAGGCAGCTTGGAGCGCGGCTGACTTCCGTGACCACCGCGGTCGAGGCACCACCGGGAGGTTCGTCAGCAGCCGCTGGTGAGCTCTGGGGGCAGGTAGGTAGGTTAGGGATCCCCCAAAAGCTGTTGGAGGACTGTTTTTAGCCCCAGAGGTTCTACTGAGCCCTCGGGATTGCCGACAGCTCTCGGGTGCGCTCCAAAGCTTGCGGCGGCCATTGTGAAGGAAAAAAAGTGGTGCGCTTTATTTTTCAAGCCGTTTGAATTTCCGCAGCCTGGTTCCACAGCAGATCACCGCTGGGAGGGCTTCTTAATATTGGAAACTTGCTCTGTCGGAGGACGAGAATCTGGTCCCCAATGACCCCTCCTTCTCTGGCTTATTCAAGCCTTCAACGTTTAAGGCCATTCTGACCAAAGCTAGGGCTTTGTCCATTCAAATGGGACTCCCCGCCCAATCCGACAAGACTGCCACTGAACAGAGTAGCAAGGAAACAGTCGGATCAGGGGATCCAGGCGCAGGGGTCTTTAAGGAGACCACCCCCTCAGGAGCTGGTTCCGGCACCACAGCTGTTCCTGGATGTTATCCAGCCTGGGTCGATGGCTAATCCCAGTGGGGTGGATAAAAAGCTCTACTCTATGGAGAGCGGCATGGAGGATCTCCTGAAGCTTGCTCAAGTAGATGACCCCATAGTGGCACTAACCTCCAACTCGTCCTTCCAGCCGACCTACTGTCATAAGACTCACATGGCCACCGCGTGGGCCTTGAAGGCCGCCTATTCCTCTTCCTACTTCAGCAGGGCTGCCCTATTTTGGCTCCGCAAACTACTAACCAACCTCCCTGTTGGAGACATTAGATAGCGCCAAGACGTCAACAAAATTATTGCAGCGGTCGAATACTTGGCTGACGCTTCCCTTAATGCCACCAAATTTTCCTCTAGGGCTATGGCATCTTATGTGACCACACGCCGTCTGCTGTGGCTTCGCCACTGGCAGGTGGACATGAAGGCGAAGTGGAAGTTGACCTCGGCCCCTTTCAAGGGTGGTAAGCTTTTTGGTGAGGCCTTGGACTCAGTCTTAATTGAGTCCAAGGACAAACACAAAATCTTACCAGCAATCACCAAGAAACCAGACCAGAAGGGTCATTCCTTTTTTCGTAGGCAGCCCTTTCGGAACACTGACTCCCCCTCCACATCTGGGGGATTTACCAGATCCTATCCCCAAATGCAGGACCGCTCTCAGGATAGAACATCCTTCGGGGACAAAACCAGACAACAGGTTAACCACAGGTCCTTTCGAGGAGGGTTCTCCAACCGCTCCTTTTGCAGAACCAAGTGACTGTCACCGGTCGCCTCCCATTGGGGGTTGGCTACAGCTCTACGCCACCCAGTGGGAGGAGACAATGACAGACGTTTGAGTACTGAACACAATCCGTCACAGCCTTACCTTAGACTTCCTTTCCTTTCCTCCGCGGACCTTCATCCGCTGCCCCCCCGAAATCGACCCACAAGCTACAATTGATGCAGGCAGAGATCCGGCATCTACTGGATATAGCAGCCATAGAGCATGTGCCCCGGGGTCAGGAGGGCAGAGGATTTTACTTGATCCTCTTTCTAGTTCCCAAAGCCTACATCCATGTAGCGTACAAGCGCTTCAAGATGCAATTACTCCAGACCATCTTGGGTTGCATCAGACAGGGTGGCTTCCTGACATCAATCGACCTGAAGGAGGCGTACCTGCACGTTCCCATTCATCCACCGCATTGCAAGTTTCTGAGGTTCCAGTTTAGAAACCAGCATTATCAATACAAGGCTCTTCCCTTCGGCCCATTGTCGGCCCCCAGGACGTTCACCAAACTTCTCGCTGCTGTTGCCGCACATTTCAGATCTCGTCCAGTAAGAATCATTTGTTATCTGGACGACAGCCTGTTGATGTCGTTGTCCAGGGAGCGGGTGTGTCGAGATCTCAACGTCACCATCCACGCACTACAGCAACACGGTTACTCTGTCAATCTGGAGAAGAGTCACTTGGAGCCTACTTCCAGGATTCAACATCTGGGCACTGTGATCGACTCCAGAACTTACAGGGTGTTCCTCACACAGGAGTGGAGGGACATTTGTTGTTCAAAACCACCTTTCTCGTAACCATCACCTCAGCGCACAGAATTTCGGAGCTAGCCGCGCTATCAGTTAGAGAGGACCTTTGTATTATACATTCGGACAGAGTCATTCTGCGATTGGATCCAGCATTTCTACCAAAAATTAACAGCTTATTCCACAGAACGCAAGAGGTCATCCTCCCCGACTTCTGCCCGCGCCCCAGTCATCCCAGGAAGCGCATCTGGCACAAATTGGATGTGCGCTGTGCGGGTATGCAAAAAGAGGATAGCCTCTTTTCGCAAGTCAGAATCGTTCTTCATATCATTCCAGCCCACCTCCATGGGCAGGAAGGTATTATCTTCCACCATAGGACGTTGGCTTCGCGCTTGCATTAATTAAGCTGGCTTACGAGCAACAATCCAGACCTGTTCCTCTTCGTATCACAGCACACTCCATGAGGAGTGCCACGATTACGGATGGTTGGGCTACTCAAGCGCCTATTGAAGAGATCTGCAGGGCGGCTACCTGGTCCTCGCCATCACCGTTCATTCGGAATTACAGACTGGACTCCTTTGCCTCTGCAGAGGCTTCATTTGGGAGGAGGGTCTTACAGCAGGTCTTTGCTCCTGCTAACCAGGACATTCCTTCTTCCCACCCTGGGACTACATAGCTTGGGTATGTCCCATGTTTGGACACTCCAAGCAGCGCCTAGAAGAATAACCGTTGGCTTACCTGAATGGTCGTTCTCTAGGCGCTGCAGGAGTGTCCAACCCCACCCTGGGGTCGCCTGAGGGTGTGTGATTTATCAACTCTATGGCATAGACTTTTCTCCATACAGCATCCTTCTGGGTCTCATACCTTCGTTTTTTAAACTTAGCCTTTGAGGGGAGCAGGAGGTGTGGCTACACAATCTTTGAACTCAGTCCTTGGGCAGCAACCTGAAGTTAACCCATGCTTGGACACTCCTGCAGCGCCTAGAGAATGACCATTCAGGTAAGCCAACGGTCATTTCAGAAGACTTGAGGTATGTACAAAATAATAAATAGCAATAAAATAAAACAATTCCCTTCACTATAAAGATGCCTAAAGAAAAACACAAGGCAGTAAATCCATATTTAAAACTTATGGTTTTTGTTGCCTTCTTAAATGCTGAAATTTAAAGACACACCAGGGCAAAATATTCCATAAGAAGGAGGCCATCGTACAAAAGGTCTACCTCAAAATCCATAATCCTCTTCTGATAGAAGTATGATGAAGGCTCTCACTGGACAGGCAGAACTATGCTTGATAAGGTGGGGTCTTATACCCTCTTGGAACCACAACAAGTAGGGCTTTATAGTGCTTTGATTCCTGCCCAGAAATCTACTGGCAACTAAAGCAGTGAGTACAATATAAAGTAACACATTTTCTCTGTTAATTTCCTGGATACCAAATTTTCCAACCATTTAAACCTTGAATTGTTTTAAAAAATAACTCCACATGGAATATAGGTATGTATTCTACATGAATGCCCAGCTTGCAGATATGATATTGCAGTGAACCACAATCCTTCTTTGCAGGCTTCCACATTCTCCCGAGGAGCCCTGCTGTAAAGTATGAGAAATAATGTGTTCTGTAGCAAGTACAGGGAATCGTTTGATAAAGAATCCAAAGTCATAATGAAATAAAATTTCATTAATGAATGAATTTATTCATGCCATATGGTTCTTTCCAATTGATGTTTGGATTTGAACAAATAGAAGTGACTTATGTACAGTGAAATTCTAGAATTAAGATTTTGTTATATATACGCTGTTCCTGAAATCATACTGGAAGAATATCATGCTTTCAGGATTGGTAAGTATATATTCAATAATTATTGGAAGTTCCACTGGCTTACATCTTTCAATATTGTGATTACATAGATTGAATCTCAGTGCATGATATTTGGAAATTAAAAGTACTACTTTTAGTATGAATTCAAATTTGTTTTGCTGTAGTCACAGTATGGTTCTGGTTCTTTTTGCTCCCAAATTGGAATAACACACAACACAGCTTTTTCCCCAGCTTTCCAGAAGGCTATTATACAATTAGATTAGAACTCTTATTTTTCAGAGTTCTATATTGTCAACTTCACATAAAGTGTTTTACTATATTATACCATCTTTTGGAGGAAAAAAAATACATGTAAGATGCTAATATATACTTAAAATGATATTATGTAAATACAGAGTACCACTACACAGATACCTAAATTCAGTTTTGAATAGAAAATATGAATTTGTATCTTGTGTTCATAATCCAATGGCTACTTAATACAAAACAAAGTTTTGATCAGGATTGCTAGTGGCATAGAAAAAAATGTTGTTATGACTTGTTCTCCAATTTGCTGTATAGGTAGTCCTCAACTTATGTCTGTTTATTTAACTGTTCAAATTAAGAATGGCCTCAGAAAGGGTGCTATATGGTCTTTAGAATCTGAAAATTCTACTTGGATTTTGGCAGAGAAGAATTCGGCACCTAAATGGAGTCCCCTGGGCCTTCCTTCCCTCGAAGGCACCTGGGACTCTGTCTATTTAATGATCTGAGAGATTATTTAACAGTTGCAACTGGGAATGGATTCTGGTTGTTAAGTGAAGCATCATGCTGTCTCACAACTATTTTGCTTAACAACTAAAATTCCAGTCCCAGTTGTGGTTATAAATTGAAGACTGTCTGTACTTTATAACACAAGCATGCAATTGCTTCATTACATCAGTAATTGACTAAAAAGCATATTTAATTATTTCAGTAATCTATAATAGATATATGTATGGTGTTTGCACACAGACACATATGTTTTGTAACTGGTATATAAAATTTTGTAATATTTGCAGTGGTTTTTGAAGTCTGTGTTTACTATGGACTTCATCTAATATCATGGACTAGACCTTTTTCTTTTTCCTGTAATGTTGGGATGGTGTGATGTGATGTAGAAGCAATCAATTAAACAACACATGTCCAATCACTAGCTGATATTCACCTACTAACAGGTGGATACAATTAGGTATAATTCCTTCAGTCTATAGGAAAATTACTTAACATTTACAGGTAAATTTCAAATATATTCAAGGAATATGTAGAACGACATACATCATATATTTCTGATGCTTATTCAGCTTATTCTGTTACTTGTAAAATGACATATAGTGTGGCTATCTTTTTGTTGTTGTTGTTTACAAAGAAAATCATGCAACATTCCATTTCATCCAAATGTTGATTTTTCCTCAAAGAAAAGTATCCAGGCTTATATTCCATAATATTATAGAATGAAATAATACACATTTCAGCCAAGAGACAAACTTTGGTAAGATTATATTTTTAAAAATAAAGAATATTTGATATTTAATAGATGGTTAAGGAGAATGGCCTCTAATCTTTTGTTTGATAATTTCTTTATAGAG